>NC_057721.1:13745875-13841425 GCF_004010195.1 Chiloscyllium plagiosum
TTGCGGCCCACCACCCGGCCATCTGCGTGTAGGTGGCGGCCCCTCGTCTTGGGCAGGCCTTGTACACGTGGCCCGCCTCCCTGCACAGATTGAAGTTCTTGGCCTCCTTACATTCTTTGGTCAGGTGGCCCTCCTTCTTGCAGTTCCAACAGATGGTGACCTTGCAGTCTGCCGCCACGTGGCCTGACCTCCCGCAGGTTCGGCACACTTTCGGCTGCCCTGCATAAGTCAGGTACTCTCTGCTCTCTCCGATAGCAAAGTTGGAGGGTGGGTGGAGGATGTTCCCACTGGCATCAACTCTCAGGGTTACCCTGACCTGTCGTTTGCTGGTCCAGATCCCGAAAGGATCGACCACCTCGGTGCTTTCTCCCTCGACCTGGACGTATCTTCTCAGGAAGGTCAGGAAATCCGTTGCTGGGAAGTGGGGGTTGTACTTATGGATTGTAACAACCTGACTCCTCTGCGCAGGAAGCACACACAACGCGACCGCCGACAAGCTGGAAAACAGAGGTTCCCCTTCCTTCTCCTTGAAGACCTTCAGGAGCTGCTTGCAATTCTTCATGCTACTGAAGGTCACATCGAAATAGCCTGCCCCTGAGAAATCCTGCAGGCAGTACACGTCCCACAGCACTCCAGCAAAACCTTCTTGACAAACACTGTCCAATTGACTGGTGTGTGCTCCTCCACCTTCTTCACAGTCACCCTGACTGTGTTGCATATGTCCTGGCCTGGGCTGCGAGCGGCTGCTGAGGCCATAGCTCTGAGGTTGGCTGGTACCTGAATTGGTGGCTTCGGCCTGATGGCCACCTTTGTGTGTGGCTGCATCAAGCTGTGCATGGATCCCCGGTACGCAAACACCAAGTGTCACTACGTACTGAGGTTCTACCTGTCCCTGGTGTTGCGAAGGATGGGCCTGGCCTCGCTGTTGCGGAACGCTGCGAGTAGTTGGATTGTTCTGTATCACCTGTCCTTCGTGGAGAAGTTTATGAAGAAAAACACCTTTGACCACAAGTCCATCAGGAAGTGGTCAGCACGTAGTGTCCTTGAGACCCTTCGGGAAAAGGAGAGGGCGGATCCTATCGAGCGGTTCCCTGAGCAGACTGTCAAAGCCATTTGGCAGAATGCCTCATCGCCAGAACCTTCCAACAAGCACCAAGACATGGCTTGGCTGGTGGTGAGAAGGGCTCTGCCTGTGAGATCCTTTATGCACACCCGGACTCTCAGCCGCACCGCACGCTGCCCTCGAAGCAGCTGCGGGAGGGACGAGACTGTCACACACCTCCTTCTGGAATGTGCCTACGTAGAAGAAGTCTGGAGAGGAATGCAGTGGTGTTTGTCGAGGTTTGTCCCGAGCAGCGCCGTGACACGGGACTCCGTGCTCCACGGTCTGTTCCCCGGGACGCACACCGAGATGAACATCAACTGTGCCTGGAGGATCATCAACTCGGTGAAGGACACTCTCTGGGCGGTCCAGCCATTCTGAATAGCAATGCAAGAGACTATGAGCAGCTTTGCATTCTCAGAGGACCCAGTTGGGTGCTTACCCATTATAGTGAGAGAACCTTGCATGAATCATAACAATCTGTTTATTGAAACTAAGTGCGAGAAGTTGAATCCATTGTCAAAACACCTCTCCTTTCTGCCCCACCTCTCTTGAAACCGAAGCCAGTAAATGTGTAGCTGATGTAGAAGTAGCTCCATCACATTGATCAGTCAAATTTTGCCTGTCAGGAACTCGAGAACTAACTGCAATCAGGTTCTTGGAAGTCTGAATCAGAGTCTTGTGCCAGTAAATGGCACTGTTGACTACTTTTTTCACTACTGGTGCAAGTGAAGCTTTAAAATGAGCAGTTTTTACTTTGTTCCAGTAATCCCAAAATGATTTTGAATCAATATATATAAATATGAATAAAATAGATTCGAAGCACATGAATAATAATACATTCCACTTCAATGCATTCTAATGGTGACAGGGACGAAGTTCACGTGAGTAAGTTTTAACATTAAGTCACATTGACGGGAATTTTTATAGCAATACATGGAATGCATTGCGCAGCTCTGTTCTTTAGATTTGGGTTAGGTTGTAAGTTTGCTCACTGAGCTGGTGGATTTGTTCTCAGACCTTTTGTCACCATGCTAGGTAACATCATCAGTGAGCCTCCGGTGAAGCGTTGGCATTCTGTCCCACTTGCTATTTATGTGTCTTGGTTTGTTGTGGTAGGTGATGTCATTTCCGTTTCTGTTTCTGGGAGGTTGGTAAATGGAGTCCAAATTTATATGTTTGTTAATGGTGTTCTGGTTTGAATGCCAGGCCTGTAGGAATACCCATGTGTGTCTTTGTTTAGTCTGTCCCAGGATGGATGTATTGTCCCAATCAAACTGGTGTTCCTCCTCCAATGATAATTGGTCATGTCTTTTGGTGGCTAGTTGGTGCTCATGTATCCTGGTGGCTAGTTTCCTGCCCGTTTGTCCAATATAATGTTTGTTGCAGTCCATGCAGGGTATTTGGTATATAACGTTCATTCTGCTGGCTATGGATACGAGATCCTTTAAAGTCATCAATAGCTGTTTCAGTGTGATGATAGGTTTGTGGGCTACCATGGTGCCTCGGTGCTGGAGTAGTCTGGTCATCATCTCTGAAATGTCTTTGATGCACGGTCGGGTGGCTAGACTCTCTGGGTGTGTTGTGTCTTCCTGTTTGGATCTGTTGTGCAGGAACTGGCGAACAGGGCTTATTGGGTTAGGTTTGTTCCTGAATACATTGTACAGGTGTTTCTCCTCGGCTTCTTATAGTTCCTGGGTGCTGCAGTGTGCTGTGGCTCATTTAAATAATGTCCTGATGCAGCTCCGTTTGTGGGTGTTCTTTGTAATTAATTTCAAATTCATTTTGCAGGTTTTTTACTTTCAGTTTGCAGATACCATTGCGATGGTTTCATTTAATTGTATTTCTTGTTTTACATGATGCTGGTCCATGGTTGAGGATGATGCAAATGAATGAAATGTCAAAATTTAATGCTGTTTGCCTTTCATGTGTTTACATATTGCAATCCATTAAGGTTTCTTGCAGAGTCCAACTCTTTTCACACCAATAAAGTTTTAAAGTTAATTTTAAAGAAATGTTCGTTCCGTATGTTGAGCCCTAAATCGTTTAGTACTTTTTATCTTTAACACTTTCAAGACATATGTTACCATGCAATTTATGAATTTTGAATGTTCTAATAACCTACAGTGACATTTGAAGCTATGACATTAGTCATTGTCAACAATTATAGGTTACAGAGCCTCAGCGTTGTGTCAATGAATGACTGCTTTTAAAATGGGATCCATAATTTAATATTGACAGAATCACCTTCTGCACCACCTCTTATAAAACTTTTAACACAATGGGATTCTATCATTATCCATGTTTGTTGACTATATCCTGCTCCACCTTAACACCACCACCTCCTTCAACCCTTCCACTGTATCTAATTTGCCAATCTAGTATAAGATGAGCAAAAATGTCCTTGAATTAAATTTTGGAAAGACAATGTTTTTATCACAAACTCCATTCACTGAACTCTATCCTCTCCTTGGCAACTGCATGAGTCTAAACCAAACCATTTGCAACCTCAATGTTCTGCCTGATCATGAGCTGTCCTTCTGATCTCCCATTTATGCCCTGTGCCACGAGCAGAATCTACTTAAACCTACATGATATTGTCCATCTTTGGCCCTGCTTCAAAATCTCTTATTATCGAAAAGCTCACCTAAGCTTTTGTTGTCTCCAGCCACAACTATTGCGAAACAATCCTGACTGACCTTCCCACACGTTTCATCTCAATCAACGCTCCTGCCACACCCTGACCTGCACCATATCCTGATTCAAACCAAGCCTCATTTACCTTTCACCACTGCGGTCGCTGGTCAATGTTTGGCCTCAGTCTAGCAATTTCTCATGTTAGATGTTGGTATTCAGTCAGATCTTTCCATTGCGATGCACACCCTATCCTGGCCAAATCTCTGAACTTGTCCTAGCCCTACATCCCTCCAAGACTTCCACATTCCTTAATTTCATCACAACAATGGCGGGAGCTCACAGACACCTGCCATTGCTGTGCTCCTGACAAGTTGCTTTGTACATAAGGATGCGTACCAGTCTCATGCATTAGCACAGAGTTCGTGCCTTTGTTTTGTTTTTGTGTTTTGTCCATAGAACAGCCTGGACCTGGACCACTATCTCAGTGCAGGCTGGCTGTGTCTGGTCTTGTGAGCTTCATTGTCATGAGGATAGCACTCCTCTTCACCACTTCCCCTGCCAGCACCTCCCAGGTCTCTTTCTGAGGGACACCAGCTTCCCTTTCTCAAGACCTGATGTTGAAGCACCAGTGTGTGAGAGGGGGCTTACATCTGAAGTGCTGTGCGGCATGATGCCAACGCTGTGAGTGGTGCAAGAGTCCTGTCGTGGTGAACACTTGCACCTCTGCTGCTGCACGATTGTGCAGGGAGGGCGCTAGAGAACCCAATATGATCATTCATAAGCAGAGCAGCAAAAGTTTGTTTGTGTAAAGATACCGTGAGCCGTGACTGCAACAAATAGGAAGATTCAGCCCCGTGTTTCCAATCCCGATCAAAATAAAACTGGGCCAAAATGATTTGAAAAGAGCAAGCCAGGGTGGATTTGTCGTTGATAAATTGCAATTTTAAATTATTTATAAAACATAAGGGCAAATAATAAATATGATTGAAACACTGACTGCTGATCTAATGATGTTGCAGGCTGCTGTCCCAGAGAATGAGGAACCTTTTAACATCTTCAGGTTGGACATTTTCTGACACATTCTGTCAATTCAGTTGTTGTCTTTCCCAATATTGCCCTACTAAACTGCGAAACACATATAAACAATAAGTGATTTCAATTTTGGAAGAAATATACTCTCTCGTTCATTGAAATTCCAGGCAAATATTGCTAAATGCTTACTTGATTAATTGGTGATTTGACAGGTTGACTTTATTTTCGAGTTGCCTGCCTTCAATGCAGTCAGCCTTGTACAAGGATGTCTGTGCGTTGGTGGGTATTGGTTACAGACTATACGGGGACTTGATCTTCACTAAAGCTAAACTCATTAAAGCAGCAAATTCTTCTGTGCTTTGGCTGGAATTTGTTTATAAAATAAATTGTGCTGTCAAAAAAATAATAAAACTAAGACAAAACAAAAAAAAAGTTGATTTTAGAAATATGTTTTACTTTGAATGCAATTCAAAACTGGGGGCAAACATTTTCGTGTGTGACTCCAAACCCACAGCAATGTGGTGGACTCTTAACTGCCCTCTGGGCAATTAGGGATGGGCAATAAATGCTGGACCAGCCAACACCACCCTCATACGTTTACCTCTTGAACTCTGCGGTTTAAGGAAACAACTGGTGAATTATTTATATAAGCTTTGTATCATGAGCAATTAAATTGAAAGCATTCGATAATTTATCTTGTGGCATGTAGTAGACTTACATTATGAGCTGTAAAATGCCATTTGATGAACTCTAAATACAGTTTGTGGCTTTCCCCTTGCCTGAAGCTTTTGCTGCTGGTTACTTGATGCAATTCACACTTTAGTCAAATTCAGACAAGCTTGTGTGAAAGGTTGCAGGATTTTATGTGGAAATTATATTCAGTGCAAATACAATGTCTGAGAATTTTTGTGCCTGTTCAGTAAGCCACTGTGCTAGGATCCAATCGTGTCCCTGTCCTCAGATTGAATTAATAACTATGAGGGAATTGCTTCTAATTGCACTTGTTTGCTGATCTTCCAGGTTCTTCTTAAACTAAGAGATTCTTCTTTGCACAAGGACACTCATAGGTATGTTTGAAAATGTTTGAACTTTTTTTATTTGCTAAGAAGTGGACTTTTGTTTCTCAATGCCACGAGAAAATGATTTACATAGATTTCTGTAAAGTGTGTTTCAGCTTGTTAAAGTGCTGGAGGAGACACTGATTCAAGTGCTTTAAATGGGTTAAACCACTTTTCAGCTGCTTCAATCCGCTTCAAATTGTCACTTTTAAATATGTCAATGATTATTTTTAAATATGTCAATGATTATTTTTAAATATGTCAATGATTATTTTTTCAAAGCAATAACTTTCACCAAAATATTACACCTTAAAATGTAATATTAAAATGCCTGATTGTCATGGTTTGTGATAGCTTTCCTATCCTATCCTACAAACCTATCCTTCTTTCTTTCAAGAACTAACACTTATTGGACAGATTCTGCCCCTGCCCATTCCATTTCTGATATGTGTATTAACTATTCTTGCAGCTTCATTGAATACGTTTATTTTGTTTCGCAATAAATTTTTGTGTTTATTAAAGAACCTATTTGATCCACCCTTTTACTTTGAGTCTAATACAGTGAAAGCATATGGTTGCCCATATGGGAAATAGATAAAACAATTAAGCTTATTTTGTGACTCATGGAGTAATTGGTTAGAGAAGGCTTCGGCCATAAAAGTATACACAGGATGGTAAAAGGAAACGTCTTATTTGGGTCCTACAGTCCCAGATTCCAACTCCATGTGATCTTACATCAGTGGATATCCAAAGAGACATGGATTTCAGGTGCATAGATCTTTAAAATGTCACAAACCATTGTAGAAAATAATCAAGAGAGCTAATGGAATGCTGACCTTTATATCTACAGAAGAGGAGTATGTTGCAGTTATATGAAACTCTGGTTACAGCCGACTTGGAGTCCTGGAGGAGATCTTGGCACCACATCTTAGGAAGGATATGGTGGCCTTGGAGGGAGTACAGTGTGCGTTTATAAGGTTGAAACCTGAACTTCAGGGGTTAAGAGAGATTATGAAGAGAGATTACACAAGTTAGGACTGTTTTCTCTAGAATTTAGAAGGTTAAGGGGTGATCTACTCAAAAGTCTTCATGGTATTAACAAGAAAAGACAAGGTAGATAAAGATAAACTATTTCCACTGGTTGAGGATTCTCGAATCAAAGGCACAGCCTGAGAATTAATGCCAGACCATTCAGGAGAGACATTAGGAAGCACTTCTACACACAAATGGTGCTAGAGGTTTTTGAATTGTCTTCCAAAAACAGCAGTTGATGCTAGATCTGTCATTAATTTTATATCTGAGATAGATAAGGTTTTGTTTAGCTAAGGCTTTAAGGGCCAAAAGCAGGTCATAGAGTCATAGAGATGTACAGCACAGAAACAGACCCTTCGGTCCAACTCATCCATGCTGACCAGACATCCTAACCTAAACCCTTCCTATTCATATAGCCATCTAGATACCTTTTAAATGCTGCAATTGTACCAGTCTCCACCACTCCCTCTGGCAGCTCTTTCTATACACGCATCACCCTCTGCGTTAAAAAGTTGCCTCTGAGGTCCCTTTTAAATCCCTTTTATATCTTTCCTCTCTCACCCCAAACCAATGCCCTCTAGTTCTGGACTCCCCCACCCCAGGGAAAAGACCTTGTCTATTTATCCTATCCATGCCCCTCATGATTTTATAAACCTCTATAAGGTCACCTCTCAGCCTCTGACAGTCCAGCGAAAAGAGCCCTAGCCTATTCAACCTCTCATTATAGCCTGGCACATCCTTGTAAATCTTTTCGGAACCTTTTCAAGTTTCAAAACATCCTTCCGATAGGAGGGAGACCAGAATTGCACATCACAGGATCTGTGGGAAATATGTATCTGTGTGAGGGTAGTCGGTTTTGGTCATGACTCTGTCAGGCACTTTCTGCTTCTTGGAATTGGAGTTAACAGAAAGGAAGAAAAGTGTTTTTTCTTTCAAGGCTGTCAGGTTTGGAATAAGAAGACACACCACTTCACCTGGAACTAGAAGCAAAACATCAGTGGAACAGGATTTATGACAAGTAGTTAAGCAGAGGAAAGGGAATGTTTTAATAATTCATTCAGCCAAACCAAGCACAGATGGGGTACATATGGTTTGTTATTTTTATAAATGTTTTTGAGGAAAGAGAAGACTGAAAGGTATAAGTTAAATTTAATTGTATATTCAGTTAGTGTCTGTCAAGTCATTTATTAGAACCTGCACTTTCAACTTTAAAAAGCTTGGAGAAATGTGCTGCATGTGTTAACCAGAAGTGTGATTTTAGCTAAGGTTGCAATTTGAATGGAAGATGAACTCTTATTTAAGTAATTTCTTATATCCATGTAGTAACTCAAAATGGTGCTGGATTGTGGCGACAAAACACTTTTCACTGTCTCTTAACAACATATGTGACAATAAATCATTCATTCATTGATTCATACATACATATAATTTGTGTTGTCGCATACATTTTTCTGGGTCATTTTTCTTTAACATACAGTTAGGTTTTGCATAATGCATGCAGTCCATTCTTTTTCAGCTTTTCTCTAGCATTGATCAACAAACAGACGGGATTTCTAAATGAGGCTGTCAACATTTCTGGATTAGCAAGGCGTCTCCAGGTAGTGAGGATTATTTCCCAAACACAACTGCAAGGACCAAAATCAAACGTTGCTGGAAAAGTTCAGCAGGTCTGGCAGCATCTGCAAAGAGAAATCAGAGTCAACGTTTTGGGTCCAGTGACCCTTCCTCAGAACTCAGAACGAAATGTTAACTCTGATTACTCTCCACAGATGCTGCCAGATCTGCTGAGCTTTTCCAGCAATTTATGTTTTTTGTTTCTGATTTCCAGCATCCGCAGTTCTTTGGGTTTGTATTACTGCAAGGAGGCTGGGAGAAAATTCATGGGAGAAACATAGTCTACAATTTGAAATGATCCTACTTGTGGTATGGCATTGGTCAATTTTTCCCGACCAGTGAACATTCCACAAGGTTCTACTCTGTCTGTCTTTGATTGAGAAATGGAGGGCAGAATTAACTGCTGCTTTGAACAGTGTAGGCAATGGCAAGCAAGTTAGGAAAATGTGACAAGGATGAAAAATCAGATTCCTGACATGAGGTAAAAATTTTGCAAATTTTATTTCAACCCCTTTTGGGGTCTGAAGGGTAAGTTCTGAATCTTCCCACTGAGTGGTGACTACCTTATTTCCATGTGTTTGTACCTTGGTATTAGTTAATCTAATTTCTTTGCAGTTCACAGTTCTCCCCCACTTCTGAGAAACTATGTGCATATCCTGACATAAAATGGTTACCCAGTGACAAAGTGTGTCACTTGCTTCTCAGGCCCTTCACCTAGCATCACCATTATTTGTTTGAAAGACAATTGATGACCAATATCTCCCATCAATTGTCCAAGCAAGTGGGCATTGCCAAGCCTCCGGCCTCACCACATGGCTGCTTTTGGACCAACTATGACTTCGCTTTAGCTATTACCCATGATTCCCTGAATAATTAGAAATCTGTCACTGCCAGCTTTAATAACCAAGCCTCAATACTCCTCTGCAACAAAGAATTCCACAGATTCACCACCTTCTGATAGAGAAACAAATCCTCCTCATCTCTGTTGTAACTGGGTGATTCCTTACTCTGAGCTATCTCATATTATTTTTTCTCCCGTTCTTGTTGTCGCTAATCCAGTGCAGACCTAATCTTTTTTTTCACTGGCTATTGACCGCCATCATGGGATTGATCACTTGATTATTTGCTATTTGATCGATGCTGCTACAATCAAACTTTGAGGATGGGGTCTTGCAGTGCAGCGGTACTGTTCCTACCTCTGAGCCAAGAGGCCTGGGTTCAGGTCCCACATGTTCCACAGGTGTGTAATACCATCTCTGAACAGGTGGATTAGGAAACATCAAATCTCGAGGAATGCATACAGTTGACTACCCTATGTGTAAAACAAGACCTGAAATTAAACTTAAAATTCACTTCTGTCAGTTTGGCCATTTAATTTAGCAAGGGGCAGGGTTTCAACTTAAAGAAATGAATTTCAGTCAGATTAAATAATACAGAATGATACAAATGGGAGTAATACATAGATTGAAAGTATTATGTAAAGCAGTAAACGGTGGTTAATGCAGATTTAAGGCCTGTACATCTCACATCACCTGGAAAAAGTAAGAATCTACTGCCATCCTGCAGCTTTTATTGCTGATATGTGTTTCACCAGACACACTCTTCTCACCACTATTGTAATATTTTAGGCCACATTTCCTGTGAACTAAAGCCAGACATTCGGTAAGAGTTGTTGCTGACAGCTGGCCTTGAGATCAGTCCTTGGAGATGGATTAGAGATAGTTCTGATCTGATTGCAACTCCTGTTATTTAATGGAAATCATTCCTATTCCTCCTGGCTCCACAAGATGGCGTTCATCACAATTTTTTTTGTTTATTGGAGCGATCAACATTCCTGCGAAGCTGTGTTGATGTCTGGTTCCAAAGCTGTTTGTAAGATATCTTCTTTGTGATTTAACCTGTGACTGTGCAAAGAAAAATGGAAGGACCACAGATTTGGAAAAACAAACTGGACATGTACGATGACATTTTAAAAGTGGAACATTAGTACAAAGTTAAAAACCACACAACACTCAGCTATAGTCCAACAGGTTTATTGGAAAATACAAGCTTTTGGAGCGCTGCTCCTTCATCAGTTAGCTAGTGGGGCAGTGCTCCTAGAGCTTGTACTTTCCAATAAACCTGTTGGGCTATAACCTGGTGTTGTGTGATTTTTAACTTCACCCACCCTAGTCCAACACGAACATCTCCATGTCAACGTTAGTACAGGCACTGGATCAGCCTTTGTGCAACTAAGATAGTTAATGAAATATAAAATCTTTTGTCATTAATTGCCTGAAAGAGGTACAAATGAAAGTTTTATAATCAAGTGAAACATGCTGCGGTTAATTTCTTCAACAGTGTATATTTTGTTTTTAACAGACTTGATTTGTGAATTTCAGTCTAAGGTATCTATTTTTCAGTTAACTGATTGAAGAAAAAGCCAAGACCTTGTTTCGAACCAGCATGCTAATTAAAGTGAGGACTTACTATTTGACCCTTAAGCAATACTTTGTTAACACTTACTGGGAGTAATTTTGACTTTGAATAACAATGTGAGATAGGCAAATTCAGATCGGTTGCTTGTTATACCTTATTCCTCAATTTCTTTTCCATTGATATCGATATAAATTAATATCAGGAGCTGATCTATTATCAGTTGATTTACACCATTGTACAAAGTCAGAATCACCATGATAATGCTAAAACAAATCACATCCGAGTTAATTGGTTTCAGGAGGACCAGTCTTTGGATCTGAGCACGAGAGTTAAACCCCAAAAAAAATGTATTTTGTGTTTGTGAAGGGTTCTACTTTCTTTAGCCACTGCCAAATAATCCTACCCAGACAAACCTATCTTCAGTTTAAAATCTTAACTCAGAGAAGTTTTAGATCAGCAAGGATTTTAATCAATTTTACCAACTATTGACTGATCCCAGATGAAATGTTTTCCTCCTAGAAGTTTTCAAACCTGCAAAATTATCACGGAGTAGAATATATCTACAGGCATATTATCAGAAATAGCTTTTTAAAAATTAACCAATTTCGATACCTAGAATGCCAACTTCAACAAAATTCTCAATCTAGGTTGGGCCCATGAGGATATAATGATGTAACAACAATTCTTTTATAATTGCTGATAAATATTTATTTTAGGAATCAATTAGAGTCACAGAGATGTACAGCATGGAAACAGACCATTCGGTCCAACCCGTCCATGCCGAGCAGATATCCCCACCCAATCTAGTCCCACCTGCCAGCACCCGGCCCATATCCCTCCAAACCCTTCCTAATCATATACCCATCCAGATGCCTTTTAAATGTTGCAATTGTACCAGCCTCCACCACTTCCTCTGGCAGCTCATTCCGCACACATACTAACATATGCATGAAAAAGTTGCCCCTTAGGTCTCTTTTATATCTTTCCCCTCTCACCCTAAACCTATGCCTTCTAGTTCTGGACTCCCCCACCCCAGGGAAAAGACTTCACCTATTTACCCTATCCATGCCCCTCATGACTTTGTAAACCTCTATAAGGCCACCCCTCAGCCCCCGACGCTCCAGGGAGAACAGCCGCAGCCAGTTCAACCTCTCCCTATAGCTCAAATCCTTCAACTCTGGTAACATCCTAGTATATCTTTCCTGAATTCTTTTAGGTTTCAGAATACCTTTCCGATAGGAAGGAGACCAGAATTGCACGCAATATCCCAACAGTGGCCTAACCAATGTCCTACTCCTGTACTCAATACTCTGACCAATAAAGGAAAGCATACTAAACGCCTTCTTCACTATACTATTTACCTTTGACTCCACTTTCAAGGAGCTATGAATCTGCACTCCAAGGTCTCTTTGATCAGCAACACTCCCTAGGACCTTACCATTAAGTGTATAAGTCCTGCTAAGATTTGTTTTCGCAAAATGCAGCACCTCACATTTATCTAAATTAAACTCCATCTGCCACTTCTCAGCCCATTGGCCCATCTGGTCAAGATCCCGTTGTAAAGGAGGTAACCTTCTTCGCTGTCCACTACATCTCCAATTTTGGTGTCATCTGCAAACTTACTAACTATACCTCTTATACTCACATCCAAGTCATTTATATAAATGATGAAAAGTAATGGACCCAGCACCGATCCTTGTGATAGTCCACTGGTCACAGGCCTCCTGTCTGAAAAACAACCCTCTACCTTTGAGCCAGTTCTGTATCCAAATGGCTAATTCCCCCTGTATTCCATGAGATCTAACCTTGCTAATCAGTCTCCCATGGGGAACCTTGTCGAATGCCTTTCTGAAGTCCATATGGAACACATCTATCACTCTGCCCTCATCAATCCTCTTTGTTACTTCTTCAAAAAGCTCAATCAAGTTTGTGAGACATAATTTCCCCCCCACAAAGCCATGTTGACTATCCCTAATCAGTCCTTGCCTTTCCAAATACATGAACATCCTGTCCCACAGGATTCCCTCCAACAACTTGCACCACCAACGTCAGGCTCACTGGTCTATAGTTCCCTGGCTTGTCCTTACCACCCTTCTTTAACAGTGGCACCACGTTAGCCAACCTCCAGTCTTCTTTCACCTCACTTGTGACTATCGATGATACAAATATCTCAGTAAGGGCCCAGCAATCACTTCCCTAGCTTCCCACAGAGTTCTAGAGTTCTAGGACCTGGTCAGGTCCTGGTTATGCATTTGAAGCCTTCCAACACTTCCTCCTTTGTAATATGGACATTTTTCAAGATGTCACCATCTCTTTCCCCATATTCTATGTCTTCCATGTCCTTTTCCACAGTAAATACTGTCACAAAATATTTGTTTAGTATTTCCCCATCTCCTGCGGCTCAACACAAAAGGGGCCCTATTCTCTCCCTAGTTACTCTTTTGTCCTTAATGTATTTGTAAAAACCCTTTGGATTCTACTTAACTCTATTTGCCAAGGCTATGTGATTTCCCCTGTTTGCCCTCCTGATTTCCCTCTTAAGTATACTCCTACTGCCTTTATACTCTTCTAAGGATTCACTCAATTTATCTTGTCTATACCTGACATATGCTTCCTTCTTTTTCTTAACCAAACCCTCAATTTCTTTAGTCATCCAGCATTCCCTATACCTACCAGCCTTTCCTTTCACCCTAATGGGAATATACTTTCTCCGGGCTCTAATTATCTCATTTCTGAAGGCTTCCAATTTTCCAGCCATGTCTTTACCTGCGAACTTCTGCCTCCAATCAGCTTTTGAAAGTTCTTGCCGAATACCGTCAAAATTGGCCGTCCTCCAATTTAAAACTTCAACTTTTAGATCTGGTCTATCCTTTTCCATCACTATTTTAAAACAAATAGAATTATGGTCACTGGCCCCAAAGTGCTCCCCCACTGACACCTTCGTCATCTGCACTACCTTATTTTCCAAGAGTAGGTCAGGTTTTGCACTTTCTGTAGTAGGTACATCCACATACTGAATCAGAACATTTTCTTGTACACACTTTACAAATTCCTCTCCATCTAAATCCTTAACACTATGGCAGTCCCAGTCTATGTTTGGAAAGTTAAAATCCCCTCCCATAACCCCACCCTATTATTCTTACAGATAACTGAGATCTCCTTACAAATTTGTTTCTCGATTTCCCTCTCACTGTTAGGGGGTCTATAATACAGTCCCAAGTAGGTGATCATTTCTTTCTTATTGCTCAGTTACACAGAAATAACTTCCCTGGATGTATTTCCGGGAATATTTCCCTCAGCACAGCTGTAATGCTATCCCTTATCAAAAATGCCACTCCCCCTCCTCTCTTGCCTCCCTTTCTATCCTTCCTGTAGCATTTGTATCCTGAAACATTAAGCTGCCAGTCCTGCCCATCCCTGAGCCATGTTTCTGTAATTGCTATGATATCCCAGTCCCATGTTCCTAACCATGCCCTGGGTTCATCTGCCTTCCCTGTTTGGCCTCTTTCATTGAAATAAATGCAGTTTAATTTATTAGTTCATGTTTCTTGTTCTCTGCTTTGTCCCTGCCTGCCCTGACTGTTTGACTCACTTCTGTTCTCCACTGTGCCAGTGTCAGATTGATCTCTTTCCTCACTATCTCCCTGGGACCCCCCTCCACTGTACTAGGTTAAATTCTCCCGAGCAGCTCTGGCAAATCTCCCTGCCAGTGTATTAGTCCCTTTCTAATTTAGGTGCAATCCATCCTTGTTCAAGTAACTTTTACCCCAGAAGAGCTTCCAATGATCCAAGAATGTGAATCTTTCTCCCATACACCAGCTCCTCAGCCATGCATTCATTTGCTGTATCCTCCTTTTCCTGCCCTCACTAGCTCGTAGCACTGGGAGTAATTCATAGAGTGAGTCAGGGAGTATGCTGAGTTGAAGGTGTGAGTTTATTCTCAAACCTTTGTTAGTTACAGTTTAGGAACAGCTGAAAACCTTTGACACAAAGATAACGTCAAAGATTATTAATGAATAAAAATAAGTTTTTATCTAATACTTGTTTATGGTAAAATTACTAAATCCAGGACCAGCAATCCTATCCTTAGAAATTCAAATCATCTTTGTCTTTTTCTTGCATAAATATTAAAAGGTATAAATGTTAAGAAATATCATTACTTCATGTTTATTGGTTTCTTTTAATTGGATATTTCAAAACATGTTTGTTTGTGACATCGCCACAGATTGTTGAGGAATAATAAGCTAAAAAGTAAGTAATTGAAGATGTTGCTACTGTAAAAGACCACAAAGGGGAGCAAAGAGACCATATTGGAAAATAGTCTCATGCGCTTCTTATTTCCATTTGCAGTGAGAAGTTCCTTTTGCATACTGTTCAGCAATTTTCCAAAATGCTGTTTTGGCTTGAACAGATGAGAACTTTGTCATATCCATTCTATTCTGAACAATTTACAATTATTTACCCACTGTAAACATTAGAAATGGGAATTGAAGTTTCAATCTCAAGGATTACACACAGTCTTCCGATGTTGAGGAAACAAAAATATAATACTGTATGTTTACATAAGTTGTGATGTGTAAAGTTTTAATATTATTAATCTTCTACCACTGTTGCGAAGCCTAGACAGAAAACCAACTCTACATATTTTTCTCTGAATGAGGATAATTTCTCTTGAGTCCAGTACAAATCTTCAACAAACTGTTATTCTACTGGACAAGCAAGTTATTGTTCTTTAAGCACTGTATGTCAATATGTATCTAAAGATTTGCTGTGACTGACATAGTTGGAGTTGATGTTTCCAATTCTTTCTGTTGACTAAAACTGAGTTAAATCTGTTCTATATTTCAACAAGTTGTTGCCCTCAATAATTGCCAAATGTCAGGAATGAATGTATCAAAATCTGAATAGCCAGAGACAGTGCTGTGCTCAGTCTATTGCTGTTTTGATCATTCAAATTTACACTAAGCATTTCATACATTTGGAACTATCTACTGTTGAATTTGAATTGCATGTTATGTGATCGAGGAATCCAATAATCCTTGCATATTCTTGACATTGAAAGGTCTCAAATTGCTGTCCTGAAAAAGGGTTACACTTGAAACATTGACTTCTCCACCTCCTGATACTGCCTGGCTTGCTGTGTTCTTTCAGCTTCCTGCTGGTCGACCTGGCATAATGCAGGGCAGGTAAATTGTTTAATTGATGCAGCTTTTTCTTTCTTCATGTTGTGTTACCCCAGTGTAGTACACAGTAGCTTATTTTCCATCTTCCCCTTTGGCATGTGCTTTGAAGGCTGCTGCAATGCAAGCAAGGCAGCCTGTTTAGGGAAATGTCTCGCCTCCTTATGGAGAACGGCAGAAACCGGGAAGTCCGTGCTACTGTTTTGAAATGGTTTAATAGCTAGCAAGAAAAAAAATCCTTCAGACCTGTGAACATTTAAATGGCAAATCAGATGCCATTGCCCACTGTTTTGGTGTAAGTATACATTTCATATCACCACGTCTCTAGAATCATTATACTTTTGATGAGAAGAAAGTGTTTTAATATCTCAGGCTTGTGTTGCTAGCCTCCCTTACACAAGAGAAAGAATTCTGTTTCTCAGCCTGTTTCCTTTACCTTATTCATATTTATCTCCTTCAAGTGTCTCCTTAATTCTTTCCTAAATATTATGATTGTCTCAGCTTCCGTAGTCACTTTGGAGCAACATTTCATATTTTCATAATCTTTAAGCAAGAGGAATTCCATGCAAAATCTTCCATTATGCTTTGAATATTAATTCTACATGTGTTCATCTTTCCTAATAACCAGGGGAAATAATCTTCCATTACTTAGTCATTTAATCATTTCATAATTTTAAACACTTTTGTTTATATTCACTGCTTTAACCCTCTGTGCTCTGTCAATGCAGCCAGATGTTTGATTTAAATTCTCATATTAGATCCTCATATTATGCCAGTGAATCTATACTGGAGATTTTATATGGCTTTAATACCCTTATCTGCAAATGAATTTGAAGAATAATTCAAGATGCTTTGGCTACAGGCTAATCAAGCTTCACAATTGTATCCCCGGTTTGTATTCCACGCTATTTGAACTCCAGACTTGTATTTGCATTTATATGATTTTTTTTTTCAAGATGGTAATTCTATACTAGAAGGCTTTTCTGATATTCTACCCCATGGAAAATGTTATCAGTTCTGGTAAATTTTCTTTTTGATCTTTTTCCTAGCATTTATGACTTTATATCTGCTTGTGCCATGCATCTCTCCATTCCCCTGAATAAGCTTTTTATGATTTGCAATCATGAACAGAGTCCGGTGAAGACTCTTTATTAAACTTAAATGATGTTGAACTTCATTGACATGGGTGGTGTGGTGGCTCAGTGGTTAGCTCTGCTACCTCACAGTGTCACAGGCCTGGGTTTGATTCCAGCCATGGGTGACTGTCTGTGTGGAGTTTACATGTTCTCCCCGTGTCTGCGTGGATTTCCTCCCAGAGTCCAAAATTGTGCAGGTTAGGTGGATTGGCAACACAAAACTGTAGGGTTATTGGATATGGGTCTGGGTCTGGCTGGGATGCTCTTTGGAGGAATAATTTTGAATTGGTGGGCTGAATGGCCTGTTTCCACACTGTAGGGATTGTATGATGTTGCAGTGGCATAAATTACATATTTTTCCCTCTGTTTAAGAATACATATGGGGATTAATTAAGCGAATTAGGATAAATATAAGTGAATATTTTACTGCATCTGTTGTCCTCCATTTATTTAAACTCTCAACTCATCTCACTCCCTGTGTGTTTACCAGTGGTGACATGGCCTCACTCCAGTATATCTCTGCACTCTGCTCCAGCTATCTGCCCTAGATCATGCCCTCCATCTGTCGCCTGCAATACATTTCCTCCTCTTCCACTGTCAATGCAGTGTCACAGTGATACTTGACAACTTGCTGGGGTACAGTATGTGATTAATTTCATGAAATCATGTCCATAAAGTTCTTCTGTTTGAAATAGTTAGTAAGTCGGGACAGGGAAAGTGTAAATGTATTGTTGACCTGTTGTTGGTTGCTGTGATTAGAGATATAATATATGATCAAAATAGATCATTTTCAGCATGATTTGTAGAGAAAAGGGGCCAATCAGAATTTCTGAAGAGGTTACAAAACTACATGAAAAATTGTTTGCAATTATGTGAAAGCAGCATAGGACATAGAAATATTGGAATGAGGAACATGGGTAGGTAATCAGCCCTTCAAGCTCTCTCCTTCATTTAACATGAATAATAATATCTTGGTCTGAACCCCACTGTACTGTCTACTCCCCTTCATCCTTTATCCCGCTTTTCATCAGAAACATCCAAATCTTTCTTGAACCTGTTGATTGATTCTGCGCCCACTGCACAGATTCACAATCCTCTGACACTTGGAAAATGCTGGGGAGGCAATGGCCTAGTGGTATGATCGGTAGACTATTACTCCAGAAACTCAGCTAATGTCCAGGGTATCTGGGTTCGATTCCAGCTACAACTAAAAGGAAAATCTGGAATTAAGAATCTACTGATGACTATTGTCGGAAAACCTATCTCGTTCACTAATGTCCTTCAGGGAAGGAAATCTGCCATTGTCTGGCCTACATGTGACTCCAGACTCACAGCAATGTGGTTGACTCTTAATTGGCCTCTAAAATGTAGCAAGCCATTAAGTTGCACAAATCACTCCAAAGTCTTAAAGAATTGATTCTAGGTGGATCACCTGGCATCGACCCAAGGATAGAGAAAGACAATGGCAGAAACATTCCTGTCAACCCTGCAAAGTTCTCCTCGCTGGGGGAGGGGTGGGGGTGTCAATATAGTGCCAATATTGGGAGAACTTCCTGTAGACTAGTCAAGCAACAGCCTGGCATTGTTTGTGAGGAATGATTTGTGAGTATGACTATGTACCCATCCCTCACGGACCATGATCACCATGTCTAGATATGTTCTGTCCCACTGGCAGGACAGACCCAGTAGAAGTGGTGATGCAGTGGTACATAGTTAGGAGGGAGTTAGCCTGGGACTCCTTATTGAGAGTAACCTCCATCGTGTTGTGGGATACTATCACTGTGTTAAATGGGACAAACAGATCCAGCAACTCAAGACTGGGTATCCGTGAAGTGCTGTGGACCACCAACAGCAGCAGAATTGTATTCCAGTACAATATGCAACCTCATGGCTTGGTATATCCCCCACTCAACCATTACCATCAAGCCAAGTGATCTACCCTGGTTCAATGGAGATTGCAGGAGGACATGCCAGGAGCAGCACCAGGGACACCTGAAAATGAGATATCAACCTGATAAGCTACCAAACAGGACTACTTGCATGCCAAACAGCATACGCAGCAAGTGATAGTCACTACTAAGTAATCCCGCAACCAATGTATCAGATCTAATCTCTGCAGTCCTGCCACATTAGGTTGAGAATGGAGGGGGGCAATTAAACAACTCACTGGAGGAGGAGGCTCTACGAATATTCCAATCCTCCATGATGGAACAGCCCAGCACATCAGTACAAAAGATAAGGCTGGAGCTTTCATAGCAAACTTCATTTGGAAGTGCCAAGTGGATGATCCATCTTAGCCTCCTCCAGTGGTCTGCAGCATTTACAGATGCCAGTCTTCAGCCAATTTGATTCACTCCCATGACATCAAGAAACTGTTTGTGACACTGGACACTGCAAGGCTATGGGTCCTGACAGCATTCTGGCAATAGTACTGAAGACTTGTGCTCCAGGATTTGCCACTTCCTTACCCAATTTCCTCTAGTACAGTTACAACACTGGGATCTGCCCAACAATGTCGAAAATTGCCCAACTATGTCCTGTACAGAAAAAGTAGGACAAATCCAATCCAGCCACTTACCACCCCATCAGTCTACAGTCGATCATCAGTAAAGTGATGGAAGGTATCATCAACAGTGCTATCAAGCAGCATTTGCTCAGCAGCAACCTGCTCAGTGACACTCAGTTTGGGTTCTGCCAGGGCCACTCAGCACCTGACCTCATTACAGCCTTGGTTCAAACTTGGACAAAAGAGCTGAATTCCAGAGGGGAGGTGAGAGTGACAGCCCTTGACGTCAAGGCTGCATTTGACCAAGTGTGGCATCATGGAACCCTAGCACAATGAATTAATGTGTACCAGGGGCAGATGCTCCACTTTTTGGAGTCAGACCTGGCACATAGGATAATGGTTGTGTTTGTTAGAGGTCAGTCATCTACCTGCAGGAGTTCCTCAGGGTAGTGTCCTAGGTCCAACCATCTTCAGCTGCTTCATTACTGACTTTCCCTCCACCATGAGATCAGAAGTGGGGATGTTCACTAATGATTGCACAATGTTCAGTACTATTTGTGACTCCTCAGATACTGAAGCAGTACATGTTTAAATGCAACAAGATCTGCACAATATCCAGGCTTGGCTGGACAAAAGATAAGTAACATTCATGCTACACAAATGTCAGTCTATGGCCATCACCAATAAGAGGCAATCTAACCACTGCCCTTTGATATTCAGTGGTGTTACCATCACTGAGTCCACTAGTATCAATATCTTGAGAGTTCTTATTGACCAACACCTAAACTGGACTCACCTGATAGACACAGTGGCTACAGAAGCAGGCCAGAGTCTAGGAATCCTCCCTTTTGAAACTGGCCTCCTGACTTCCCAAAATCTGTCCAGCGTCTGCAAGGTACGTCAGGAGTTTGATGGAATACTGCACACTTGCCTGGATGGATGCAGAAGCTTGACACCATCCAGGACAAAGCAGTCTGCTTGATTGGCACTACATCTGCAAACATTCACTCCCTCCACCACTGAGGTGCAGTAGCAGCAGTATGTACTATCTGCAAGATGCACTGCAGAAATTCACCAAAGCTCTGATAACGACTTCCACCTAGAAGGACAAGGGCAGCAGATACATGGGAATACCAGCACCTGCAAGTTCCCCTCCAAGATACTCACCATCCTTAGATGGACATACATCACTGTTCTTTCACTATGATAGTTCAAAATCCTGGAGTTCCTACCTTAGTGGCATTGGTGGTCAACCCACAGTAGGTGGCCTGCAGCTGTCTAAGAATGCAGCTCACCACCACCTTCTCAAGAGCAACTAAGACCAGGCAGTCATAAAGACTCAGTTTGCGATGCCCACATTCTACAAAACATGTATTAAAAAATTGCAGTGAGTGGCATTCCTGCCACATTAAGTACAGCCTCTGATCTTGTCCCCCAGTTTAATGGATGGGGCCATAGAGATGTTATGCCATCCTTCAACTTAATGAGATCTTTAAGTGACCAAATACTTAAATTCCTCATTCCCACTCGCTCTCAGAAGGCCCATGCCAAGCAGCTTTTACATGATGATCTGGTTTTGAGCAAGTGGACAATGCTGTCTTTGAACCTCCATGTGCCCATCAGAGGAATAGCCCATCTCAAGGTCAAATGTCCTGCTTTATTCAAGCTCCTGTCTTTTCAAACTCAGCATTTCATCACACGTTCACTCCAACTTGGGTCTGCTAACATGGCTCGTGTGATACTTTGGTTTTAACTTGGTCTTTGGATTCTATAGGCTCATCTTCTTTAGTCGTGGCAATGAAGCTTGAGCTACTGTGAGTACAGAATTACTTAGATAGTGGTGGAAATGTTACCCTGAGCCAATTCCTATTCTGCCAAGTGTGAAACGGCTGCTGGGCAGTTGGCTTTATCATGGGTCACTCCAACATAAAGGGCTGCTGTGTTGGGTGACATGGTAAAACCAAGTCCATTGTTATTAATAATCCAGACACAGGCGTTAGTCTGTAAGTTTTCTGACCACAGTGAAGACACGTGCAGAAGTTTCGAACTTGCATGAAGTAAGGAGAGAGAGAGAGAGAGAGAGAGAGAATACCATATCCAATTCCAGTCCTCTCCTTGTGTGGTGTTTCTTAATTGATTATCTAATTTGAGTTCTGTGTGATGAAGCTAGACAAAGCACTGAAGAAAATGTATTCTCTGGGAAAATATACTCTATGCTGGACAATATTAAAGTTTTTAAAGTAATGAGGGAAGAAGCTTTCAACACATAAATGGACTATTTGAACTAATTGGGTTGGGGAAGACCAAAGGGAATCAGTACAAGTTACCAATTTATAAAGTTACACTCATGCTAGATTAGGAAGTATTACTTTTCACAGAGAATTAACAACCTTGCGATCTGGTGTGTGTGAATTTTCTGCAAGTTTCCGTAAGGTAGTTTTTATAGTTTCTGCAAATGTAAATTGTTCAAAATATTTGAATCTGTTAGGACTGTCATACTTTCATGAAACCAACTCTGAACAGCTAATGGTTGGGGTAGGCTGCTGCCAGCAATTCTGCTCTTTCAAAGATGATTTATTTTTATTTAGCCTATTTTTTTAATCAACCTGCTCAAAGATGTTTTTAGGTGTTATTTTCTGGGTCTGTAGATTGTGAAGGATTGTGAAGGCCTTTAGTAGAGACATATGTGCTTCTTGTCAGATGTGGGAGTTTAAAGAGAGTTTAAGGGTTACTGCGGATTATATCTGGCATAAATGCTGTTGGTTGCGTATCTTATCAGATCGAGTGGATCAGTTGGAGAGACAGTTAGAAGCAATGAGGAATTTGCAACAGCAATAGTATGTAATGAATGGCAGTCATAGGAAGGGGGGAAAGTCTCAAATACAGTCACATAGATGGGTTAACTCCAGGAAAGGTAAGAGAGGTGGCAGCTAGTGCAGGAGTCTTTTGTGGATATACCCTTTTCAAATAAGTATGCTGTTTTGGAAAATGTAGCGGGTGATGGATTCTTGGGGGAAGGTAGCATGTACAGCCATGTTTCTGGTATTGAGACTGGCTCTCATGCAACGAGGGGTACGTCAACTTCCAAGACACCAATTGTGTTAGGGGATTCTGTAGTCCAAGGTATAGACAGACATTTCTGTGGCCAGCTGCGAAATTACTCCCGGTACTACGAGCTAGTGAGGGCAGGAATAGGAGGATAGAGCAGATGAATGCATTGCTTAGGAACTGGTGTATGGGAGAAGGATTCACATTTTTGGATCATTGGAATCTCTTTTGAGGTAGAAGTGACCTGTACAACAAGGATGGATTGCACCTAAATTGGAAGGGGACTAATATACTGGCAAGGAGATTTGCTAGAGCTGCTCAGGAGGATTTAAACTAGTAAGGATGGGGGGTGAGACTCAGTCAAACAGTCAGGGCAAGCAGGGACAAGGTAGGACTAATAAATTAAACTGCATTTATTTCAATGCAAGGGGCCTAACAGGGAAGGCAGATGAACTCAGGGCATGGGACTGGGATATCATAGCAATTACAGAAACATGGCTCAGGGATGGGCAGGACTGGCAGCTTAATGTTCCAGTATAAAGGCAGTAGGAGTATACTTAAGAAGGAAATCAGGAGGGCAAAGAGGAGACATGACATAGCTTTGGCAAATAGGGTTAAGGAGAATCAAAGGGATTCTACAAATACATTAAGGGCAAAAGAGTAACTAGGGAGGGAATAGGGCCCCTTAAAGATCAGCAAGGTCACCTGTGTTTGGAACCGCAGGAGATGGGGGAGATACTAAGTGAGTGTCTTGCATCAGTGTTTACTTTGGAGAAGGATATGAAATCTAGTGAACTTGGGGAAATAGTAGCGACATCTTGAAAAACTTCCATCTTACAGAGGAGGAGGTTCTGAACGTCTTAAAATGCATAAAGGTGGACAAATCCTTGACACCTGATCAGGCGTACCCTAGAGCCTTGTGGGAAGCTAGGGAAATGATTGCTGGGCCTCTTACTGAGATATTTGTATCATTGATAGCCACAGGTGAGGTGACGGAAAACTGGGAGGCTAATGTGATGCTAATTTTAGAAAGGTGGTCAGGAAAAGCCAGGGAATTATAGACCGATGAGCCTGACGTTGATGGTGGCCAAGTTGTTGATGGACAGGATTTACATGTATTTGGAAAGACAAGAACTGATTAGGGATAGTCAACATGGTTTTGTGTATGAGAAATCATGTGTCACTAACTTGATTGTGTTTTTGGAAGAAGTAACGATGAGGATTGAAGGCAGAGCAGTGCATGTGATCCATATGGACTTCAGTAAGGCTTTCAACAAGGTTTCTCATGGTGGACTGGTTACCAAAGTTAGATCATATGGAATACAAGGAGAACTAGCCATTTGGATGCAGAACTGGCTCGAAAGTAGAAGACAGAGTGGTGGAGGGTTACTTTTCAGGCTGGAAGCCTGTGACTAGCAGTGTGCCACAAGCAGCAGTGCTAGGTCCACTGCTTTTTATAATTTATAGCAATGATTTGGATGTGAGCATAGGAGGAATGGTTAGTAAGTTTGCAAATGACACCAAAATTGGTGGTATAGTGAACAGCCAAGAAGATTACCTCAGAGTACAACTGGACCTCAATCAGATGGGTCAATGAGGGGTGGCAGATGGAGGTTAATTTAGATAAATCTGAGGTGCTGCATTTTGGAAAGGCAAATCAGGGCAAGGCTTAAACACTTAATGGTAAGACTTCGGGGGAGTGTTGCTGAACAAAGAGACCTTGGAGGGCAGGTTCATAGCTCCTTGTAAGTAGAGTCACAGATAGATTGGACAATGAAGAAGGCATTTGGTATGCTTGCCTCTACTGGTCAGTGCATTGAGTATAGGAATTGGAAGGTTGTGTTGTGGCTGCACAGAACATTGGTTAGGCCACTTTTGGAATAATGCATTCAATTCTGGTCTCCCTGCTCTAGGAAGGATGTTGTGAAACTTGAAAGGGTTCAGAAAAGATTTACAAGGATGTCGCCAGGGTTGGAGGATCTGAGCTACAGGGAGAGGCTGAAAAGCTTGGGGCTATTTTCCCTGGAGTGTCAGAGGCTGAGGGGTGACTTTATAGAAGTTCATAAAATCATGAGGTGCACAGATAGGGGGAATAGATAAAGTCTTTTTCCCAGGTTAGTGGAATCCAAAGCTAGAGGACGTAGGTTTAAGATGAGAGGGGAAAGATTTAAAAGGGGCAGCATCTTCATGCAGAGGGTGGTGCATGTATGGAATGAGCTGCCAGAGGAAATGGTGGAGGCTGGTACAATTAAAACAGGCATCTGGATGGGTACATGAATAGGAAGGGTTTAGAGTGATATGGGCCAAGCGCTGGCAAATGGGACTAGATTAGGTTGGGATATCTGGTCAGCATGAATGAGTTTGACCGAAGGGTCTGTTTCCATGCTGTACAATTCTATAACTCTAAAATGAAATATTTAACAAGTTTGACACTGTCTGGTGAGTCATTGAAACAAAAGACAAATCAAAAGTAACAATCATACGAAATTTGAATTAAAATATTATTCCAGATGTCTTGTAATGTACCCCAGCCCCTGTGAAATCCCCATTCTCCTTTTCTAGATATTCTCTATATCAGCCTGTTCAGAGATGTCCTTCCATACTTCTGGAGCAGGTGAGAGTTGTACCTAGGCCTCCTGCTGTGAGATAGGGACACACCTCATTTCTATACTGGTACAGGAGCCTGTTTGATTCATAGTGGTAAGGGATATACCATATCTGAGTCTTAAAAAGAGGAACTTGTCTCAATAACAAGATGTAGTTTATTACATGATTGTGATAGTTAGAAGTTTCATAAACTGTTTACTAATTCTTAAGGTTATCACAAGCACAGATGACAAGTCTTGGGGTCTTGTGTACAATTCTTTTCAGTTCTCCACCAAGGATTGCATGACATAATCAGAAATGAGCCTATTTCAGTCTTCAACATTAATATATTCAATGCCATTACCTTACACAACATCTCTCCATGACCTTTTTCCCTTAGATATATCACTACATCTCCATTTATGTCAATCCCCATCTTCCCAAGTCTCTAATTTCATAAATTCAGATGATCTAGGAGTTTCAAAAATTCTTCCAGAACACATTCTTTTCACAGACTTGGAAGATCAACAAGTTTGAGGACTGTTAACCTTGATTTTGATCTTCTGTAAATCATTTCTTTGCTGGAGCATCTTTTCTCTCCTGAAAGTTATTTCCAAAGCCTGTTGCTCCTGCTAAACTTGGTAGTTTGTCCAATACTTTATCAAGAGGACCTTCCTGAGCACATTTCCTGAGCACATTTTATCACAGATGGAACTTTTCAATGCTAACTCAGCTGGTAGCCTCATAACATTTGGGAACCTCTTAATCTGATGAACGCCCATCACGGAAGATGACTGCTCTATTGCAAGAATACTTTGCCCCTTGTAGTATCATAAACTTTTAATGCAGACAATTCTTTAATTTTGATTGAAGTGATCTAGAATTTTATGGACGTATTCTTTTGTCACAGCTGGGCACTGTGCCTGTGAGGCTTTTTTTGTTCCACAATGTTGGCAATAACTTAATATCTGCTGTGTGCCATATTCTTTCTGTTGGCCTGGCTTACACACCTTTCGAGTGTTTAAGCCATGTAAATAGGATAGGCTCTGTAACTGTCCTGTGATAATGTTGTCCTTTTCCTTTCTGGATAAGTCAGAGAGCTTTCCTGGTTTCTGCTACTGGAAAGCTTAATAGCTTTCTCCAAAGTGAAAGCTTCTTTGGGCTATAATAAATCTGATAAAGACTCATCAATAGTTCCAACAACAGTTCTGTTTCTGTGGAGATAATAAATGACACAGTCTGTGTATTTCCCGAGAAAGCTGTTTTAACTCTGCAGCATTTTACTGCTATTGGTAATCGGTTGGTTCTCATGTTTTGCTATTGACAAATATATTTTAATTCTCTGGTTTTTAAACTTTTAATGTTACCTTAAAGTAATTCTGCTTTATTTTTCTACCCACAGGATTTGATAATTTTGCACTATAATAATATTTTACATGTGTCCTTTTATTGGAAGCTTTAAAACTATTACAGGTTCTCTGTTTCTCTTTAAACATTAAATACCAATCTGCATCTCTGTATTGCACTGGGTTTTCCTGCCTGTTTTGGTGATTAAAAGCATTTCTACCTCCTGCAGGCAAAATTAAGATCTTCCCACTTTCCCTGATTGCACCCTTGATAAATCTTCATGCTAGATTTGTGGTTTAAACTGTGTATCCCAGGGGATAGAGCAGATTTTAGTCCCTCCAACTTCCCTTGTGTAATTGTTCAGGTAGCAAAGTTGAGCCTTCAGAAGTCCCTGACTTGAACTGAGAACTGTGTTCTTTTATGGAGGGTTGTTTGTAGAAAGCAATTATTAAACAAGAGTTTGAGCTTTCAGGGGGCAATTTCTGCATCGTCAATGCATGGGGCTTCCAAGTTCTCCTGTAGTGCATCTGTCAGAATATGCCTGATCTCTGACTGTCTGGAGATCAGATGGTCTTGGCTGTTGTTGTCGCTGAGTAATTGTGCCATAAACCTTTTTGTAAAATTTAAGAATCATACTTAACCAATAAGAAAGCAAAGATTAAAAGTTATCAATACAGCACAAAGATGTGTGAAAGACAATAATGCATTACTCGCTCAATCTGAATAATTTGACAAAACTCTGCTCCCAGTCCTGAGTGGGAATTCTGGCCAGTTAAATTGCAAATAATTTAAAACCTTCAGTGGGTTGGCCCTACACTCCAAACATTGCAATAAACTCTGCATAACTGTTACAAACTTACCGGGTATGTGGAATAGTTTTAAACCCAAGTTTGTCGCCATGGTTGAGTTACATACGTTCAGCATTAATTCTGTGAGGTGCAACATAAATCTTGAATAATCAGTTTGTGGGTGACGGTGAATCTTATGCCATCTCCTTTGGAATTTTTTTTGAAACCATATCCAGTAAGAACTATTGGATAGCAATGGGAAATCTGAGGTACAAATGGAATCAAAACCGAAAACCTGTTTTAGAAGAGCACATTCATAGTGCATATTTTGGTTTTCACTTTAGAAATGCTTTTGGTGACATTTTGTATCTACTGTTGATTTGTCTTAGATTATATACAGTTTTGTGTTGGAGTTATTCATTCCCCAGAAATTGGTTTGATACTGCCCAGATTAATTTCATTTAGGATCCGAACTTCAAAAAGAGAAAGGGGATGTTGATCCCATCAGTCAGACTTAGAATAAAAAGACAGCATTTTAACTAATAAACAAGCTATGTATTTGTTCAAAACCTTCAATTTATTATTTACTTGCTGCCATTGCATATGATGCAAACTATTTCATCCACTCATTTTGCAACAATAAAAGCTTGGTATTTATATTACGTCTTTGATCAGAGCAAGACACCCCAAAGTGCTTCATTTAAGTGTTATCAGACAAAAAAAAATGTAGTCATGCCATTCCTGTTGAAATCGATATTATTTTTGAAGGTAAACTATCTTCAGTAGTGAGAGAGCTGATGAACCCAGCATTGGTAGTTTTCTTGCCTGACCCCCTACTCCAGTGTCATGAAAGTCGAACTTAGAATTTATGTCAGGAAACATACCGTACTCCAGGACATAGGCAAGATTAGAAATATATTTGGATAAGATATGCAAGTTAAAAATTGTCTTTAAATGCTCAGAATGACAAGGACCTAGTCAGAGCAGATGGGGAGAAATGTTTTTTCAATTAGTGGAAAGGTTAAAAGCCAGAGAACCAGACAAAACCTTTTCAGGGTGTATGGGGAAAGAGCCAAAGGTGAAATTAGAATAAGTTTTTTACACTATGAGTAGTTAAGAAAGTACTACCTGAAAGTGTGTGACAACATTGTAAGGAGATAATAGAGAAGCTGATGCTCATTAGACCGCACATTTAAGGGTTGCTTTCCATTGTCTGACCCTCTTCTGCAGCTATGTTTGTGCTTGGGTATCCTTGGACAGGGAGCACAGGGAGCACACCGCCAATACCCTTGAGGCCTTTAGAGCGAGGTGGCCAATGCAGGGGGTAGATTGCAATGCTTTATAACCCCCTCCAACTCTACTTTGATCTGGGCCCTTCCCTATCCCTACTTCCCCCTCACCTTTTGATGGTTTGCTTATTTGATTGCTTTGCAATTGGCCCCATGGGTGATTTTCTGGTGGTGGTTAGTAATTAAAAACAACTGATTTGGTGGCAGAAGACTGCATGGTTGTGTGTGATGACACTTCTCGATATTTTTTAAAAATTGTGCTGCTTGCCACCCTCGAAACTTGTACAGAGAGGTGGGCGCTACAGGGACTGGAGTGTGTTATCTTGCCTTCTGACATTATTATGTCTTAGCCCTTTCCTAGTTTTCCCCACCAAATTTTTGTTACTGTTACACTGTCCCATGTGGGCAGTGTCGGTAATATGATTTTATCACCAGTTGACAAGTGGCTGCAATGGAGTGCTCTGGAGAAGTCCCCCCACTTTGTCGTGGGGTCCTGGGTGGAAGGTGCTGCAGCCAGCAGGGGGTGCCATGTACTCGCAGACTGAGGTGGTTCACGGATTCCCAGCCCAACTGTTTGTTTTGCAGTGGAGTCTGTTGACCAGACGCATGTTGGTTGTGAGGGACTACATCTCCCTTAGTTGTTTTTAATATCTTTTGTTGTTTTTCCAATTGCAGTTCAGCACCATGCTTCTGAATTCTGGTGCAGAGGGACACAGGCAAATCAGAGGACCTCCTTGTGGGACTGCTTCTGGGTGTGATGAAGGTAGCTATCTACAGCTCCAGACAGCAGACCTTGGAGGCGTCATAGTTCCTGACTGTCTGCCCGTCTTTCGTAGCTACCTTTCTGCTCAGGGGGGAGCACATAGAGTCATAGAATCATCGAATGTACAGCTTGGAAACAGACCCTTCGGTCCAACCTGTCCTTGCTGATCAGATATCCCAACCCAATCTAGTCCCACCTGCCAGCACCCAGCCCTCCAAACTCTTCCTATTCATAAACCCATCCAGATGCCTTTTAAATGTTGTAACCGTGCTAGCCTCCATCACTTCCTCTGGCAGCTCATTCCAGACACATACCACCATCTGTGTGAAAACGTTGCCCCTCAGGCCCAGCAGTTTTGAATGTTTTCGATGGAGGTGGACATTGCTAAAGCTGGGGTGCAAGGTTGCCCCTTCCAACAATATTTTGATTTTGTTTCCTACCTTAGATTCCCCTAGCTTTGTTCCTGTTACATTGTCCATGGTGCGCAACGTTAGTAGTTTGGAAGATTGGGTGATTTTTAAGCTTTTCTGGTGTTGTAGCAGCACCCTACCTCTGCACTAGAGGATCAGGTTTCAAGTCCGAAACGTCTGAAAGATGTACCTTAGCATATGCAGACACGTTGATTTTTAAAAATAAAATCGGTTTTCCATAGTAATGGGCTGGATCAGGAAGGAAAAAATAAGAGATCCGTATTTGTATTTTTCTCCTTTATTCTTTCAGTTTGTGTTGCTGGCAAAGCCAGAATTTGTTGCTCTCCATAATTGCCCTTGACCTGAATGGCTTGCTAGAGCTGTTAAGAGTCAACCACATTGCTGAGCATCTGTCACATGTAGGCTTGACCAGGCACAGATAACAGACTTCCTTCTGTAAGCATGATAATGACAGAGATTGATTTTTATGCCAATTAACATCACCATTACTAAGATTAGTATTTAATTCAAGACTTTATTCTTAATCAAACCTTTCAGAGATGTTAGGACATATCTCTGGGGAGGGTGGGATTTGACCTGGATCTCCTGACTCAGAGGTAGGAATATTACCACTGTGCCACAAGAGCTCACTATTTCAGATTTTATTGACTGAGTTAAAATGGCCCCCACTGCTCTGGTGAGATATGAACAAAAGAGCTGGAGCATTAAGCCTGAGCTATCTGGATCACTAGCCCAGTAACATGACCATCCTGACACTGCTTTCCCCAGGTATTGAACTTAGAGAAAGAAAGAAACAATTTTATGGAAGGCTGATTGACAGCTGCTTTGGTGTGTAGATAAATAGCAGCTCAACACTGTGGTGAGCTAGATTCAATGATGCCTTTCAGAAGGGAATTGGGTAGTCATCTGAATGGAAAGGAAACATACACGGTTATGGTAAAGGAACGTGAGAGTGGGAGAGATGCTCTTGCAGAGAGCCAGCCCATAACTGACAAACAAATGGCCTCTTTCTGTGCTGGGATCACCTTATGATTCTATGATTCATTTGCAAATTAGTTGAAGTGAAATTATACTGCAGTGTGTATAATGGGCAGCTGATCAACTGCCAATTTTCCACTGCAGCCAGAAGTTAAAATCTGCTTGTTTTAAGGTTTGGTGTTTTGTAGAAAAATTTAATTTCTTAAATATATATTTTCTATGTTTAAAAACAAAATCTGTGGAATAATCATAATCTCTCTTAACACCTCTATCAGATCTCATTTCATTCTTTGAATGGAAATTAGCCCAGTTTCTTTCAAGTTACTGCAATACTAGTATTACCTCAGTGATGTTCTTTAGCATCCGAACAATGCCAAAGTAAATGTGTCCAAATCTGTGCACTGTTGTGATTACATTTTAATCAGATTTGATGGGACCGCCTTTGCTATTGAAGAAGCTGTTTCTGAATTGGGAGCAGAAGGGAATTAGTTTTCATGTTTACAGTTAAAATTCTAGCTGCCTTTATAGGCAAGGTAGATGTAAAATTGATGGCGGTGGTGGCAGTGCCTTGTCAATCACCTCCTCGCCTCCATTGGGATTTTCTCCATGGTGTGGTATGCACTGAGCAACCCTGTGACCAAACGAGGCCTTCAAGGGGTCAATTAGTTGCTATTTAAGGACCTCCTCCCACACCACAGTAGTCTTACCTATGCTGAGAGACCATGTGGTCAGGCAGTCAGGCTTCACTAGGCGGCCTTGTTGCCAGGCTGAGGTAAGTGGGGGAGGAGGATGGTGGTGGTAATGGTGGTATTTGTGGGGAGGGTGCAGGTTGTGCTACAATCTGGCCTTTGTGAAATGTCAGGCTTACTTTGTAGTCTATGTCTACATTGGTACCTCCCCTTCAAGTACTACCTGAGTTCTCAGCAATGGCCACTATTTTCAGGGACTGGAGACTGCTGACCCATTGTCTTGGTGGACAGCTCTTGCCCTGACAAAATTAACAATCCATCAGCTATAAATTGATTGCAGGGCAAATTTGCCAAGCAGAGGTGGGCACATTCCTCATCTCCATGAAGAAATCTGGCCACAGTCTTATTTTGCACAGATACCCCAAGTGCAAAACAACGGTCTCCAAAATAAGGGAATGCACAATATTTGTCCCATAATTTTAAATCTGCAAGCCCATGCTGACAAGTTTTAGATTTTTAGGCTAATATATGGTTAGATTAAAAAGAACCTCTTCATGTAATTGATTCAAAACCAAGGAAATGACTTGCAGTCTTGCAGAGATAAACTCCACACTAATTAAATTATTGACATGCTAAAATAATTCCTGTGTGGGCAGGGGGTTAACATTTTTTGTTCAGGGTTTGGTGAAAAGACAAATGCAGACAGAGTATTTTCTCAAATTTCTTGTGTGTCTTTTAGAAAGCATTTTTCTAAATCTTGACAAAGTTATTAAAAAGAAAAGTGAGAAACATTCTTTATATGCATCAAATCTGATAATATTGCAAAACAACAGATAAATCCATAATTTAATATATTATTCTGTAAACAGCCAGTACTGAATCTGAAAATTTACCCACTTACATTGATGTCTATGAATAGGAGAAGGTGAATAATCTTATAGTGTCATATTTGCCCAAGTGCTAACATGCACCTTGTCTTGATATTGGTTGATTAGTTCAATACTTCAAACCCATCAAGGAATTGTGAACATCGGTAGATGTGTACTGTCACTTCAAATGACTGGTTTTCCAAAATGTCACTGTTTCTGTGAGTTGTTGACAGAGATTACCTATTTGTAGCAAATAATTTCTTTGCAGAGAGACTGCAGACATTGATTCACACACTTGTCAATTAATTGTTGTTGACAGCGTGGAAAATGTATTTTATTGCCATCAAATTATTCCTCCTCTTTTAGTACAGAGAAGCATAGTTTTTAATTTATTTAATCTGAAATTAGAGAATACTTAAAACAGAAAATCTTAGAAAAAAGGCCTTTTGATCCATTGAATTTGCACCAATCATAACAACCACCTAACTATTCTAATCCTGTTTACCAGCACTTGGCCCACAACTTCTAATGCCTTGGCAGTGCAAGTGCACATCTAAATATTTCTTAAATATTCTGAGGGTTTCTGCCTCTACTACACTGTTTAGGCAGTGAGTTCCAGATTCTCACCAGCCTCTGGATGAAAAATGTTTTGTCACACCATCTCTTCTAAAACTCATTTCCCTTACCTGAAATCTGCAATACCTGGTCATTCATCCCTTCCGGAAGGGGAGAAGTTTATTTCTGTCTAAGCCTGCCATAAATTTTCACATCTCAATCATGTGCCCTTGCAAGTCTCCTCTGCTCCCAGTCTATCCAATCGCTTTTTCTATTTAAAACTGTTCGGCCTCGGCAATATCCTGGTAAATCTCTTCTGCCCCTATCCAGTGCTCTCATACCTGTCCTATAGTCCAAATTCCAGAACTGCACATGTTCTGTGACCTAGCCCATGTCTTACTCAGTTCCAGCACAATCTCTCTGTTCTTCAATTCTGTGCCTTGGTTAATAAAGGCAAGTATCCCATACGCCTTCTGAACCACTTTATCTACCTGCTCCGCTACCTCAAAGGACCGGTGCCTATGCACACGTATCTTAATCCATCAATGCAATAAATGAGCTTTTTGAGACTGGTATCCAGTATTCTCTTACACCAGCAAACGCTATGCTTCATAGATACAATACACAGTTGTGTTACATTAAAATCTAATGGTGAGATGCATTTGCTATTAGAAAGGTTGTCATTACTGTGCTATAATTTAAACCTTATTGTGTGCATGAAGAAGTGAATAAAGAACACCCTTATGGGTTCATATGGTAATCCTTCCATTAATGGAGATTTCATGTGGATTCCATTCAAAAGTGTTGGCACATTCTTTCTTGTCACATCTGAATTCTGTCACCTTGCAGGGGCTTGGTTATTAGTTGGCACTTGACCTGACAGAAGGTAAAATTGCTTTGGAAGAATATCAGGAATATATGGCCAATCTGAAATGAGGAATTATGAGGGCTAGAAGGAGTCATGAAATATCTTTAGCAAACAGGGTTATGGAAAATCCAAAAGCCTTTTATTCATGTATAAGGAACAAGAAGGTAACTAGAGAAGTGGTTGGCCCACTCAAGGACAAAGGAGGAAAATCATGGGTGGAGTCAGAGAAAATGGTTGAGATTCTTAATGAGTACTTTGCGTTGCTATTCATCGAGGAGAGGGTCATGACGGATGTTGAGGTAAGATATAGATATTTGATTACTGTAGGTCAAGTCAGCATAAGGAGGGAGAAAGTGTTGAGTATTCTAAAAGGCATTAAGATGGACAAGTCCTGAGGTTCATATAGGATTACTGAAGGAAGTGAGAGAGGAAATAGCTGGGGCCTTGACAGATATCTTTGCAGCATCCTTGGACACGGATGAGGTCCCGGAGGACTGGACAATTGATAATGTTGTCCTCTTGTTTAAGACAGTAGCAGGGATAATCCAGGTAATTATAGACCGGTGAGCCTGACATCAGTGTAGGAAAGTTACTGGTGAAGATACTAAGGGATAGTATCTATTCCCATATGGAAGAAAATGGGCTTATCAGTGATAGGCAACATGGTTTTATGCATGTCTTACCAACTTACTAGAATTCTTTGAGGAACTGACAAAGTTGATTGATGAGGGAAGGGCTGTAGATGTCATGTACATGAAATAAGGTTTTCCATGGTAGCCTGATGGAGAAAGTGAAGTCACATGGGGTCCAGGATGTACTAGCTAGATGGATAGAGAACTGGTTGGGCAGCAGAAGACAGAGAGTAGTAGTGGAAGGAGTTTCTCAAAATGGAGAACTGTGGCCAGTGGTGTTCCACAGGGATCCGTGTTGGGGTCATTGTTGTTTGTGGTATACATAATATGATCTGGAGGAAGATATAGCTGGTCTGATTAGCAAGTTTGCAGATGACACTAAGATTGGTGGAGTAGCAGATAGTAAAGGGCACTGTCAGAGAATACAGCAGAATATAGATAGATTGGAGAAATGGGCAGAGAAATGGCAGATAGAGTTCAATTCAGGCAAATGCGAGGTGATGCATTTTGGAAGATCCAATTAAAGAGCGAACTATACAGTGAATGGAAAAGACCTGGGGAAAATTGATGTACAGAGAGACCTGGGTATTCAGGTCCATTGTACCCTGAAGGTGGCAACGGAGGTTGATAGAGTGGTTAAGAAGGCTTCTTTTCTTCATCGGACGGGGTATTGAGTACAAGAGTTGGCAGGTCATGTTACAGTTGTATGAGACTTTGGTTCGGCCACATTTGGAATGGAATACTGCATACAGTTCTGGTCGCCACATTACCAAAAGAATATGGATGCTTTGGAGAGGGTGCAGAGGAGGTTCACCAGGATGTTGCCTGGTATAGAGGGTGCTTGCTATGAAGAGAGGTTGAGTAGATTAGGATTATTTTCATTAGAAAGATAGAGGTTGAGGGGGGACCTTATTGAGGTCTACAAAATCATGAAACAGGATGGATAGCAGGTACTTTTTCTCAGAGTGGGGGACTCAATTACTAGAGGTCATGAGTTCAAGGTGAGAGAGGAAAAGTTTAAGGGAGATATGTGTGGAAAGTTCTTTACGCAGAGGGTGGTGGGTGCCTGGAATGTTACCAGCGGAGGTGGTAGAGGCGGGCACAATAGTGCCGTTTAAGATGTACCTGAACAGATACATGAATGGGCAGGGAGCAGAGAGATGCAGATCCTTAGAAAATAGGCAACAGGTTTAGATAGAGGATCGGGATTGGCACAGGCTTGGAGGGCTGAAGGGCCTGTTCCTGTGCTGTAATTTTCTTTGTTCTCTGTCCTTGTTCTTGAACTGTGAAAATTTATAAATAGCATCATTTATGTGAGGAACAGGATGGAAAATATACTTTCTTAATTTATTGATGTTTCATTCTGATCTTTAATTTATATTTTTCAATGAGGTGATACGGCTTTACAGCAGCTTTTAATAATTACAAACACTGATCACAATATATAATTTCAGCAATGTGTAATGTTCAATTATGCTTGATTGAGGATAATTTTTCATTAAATTTACAATTTAAATTTGATTCACAGGACATGGGACTGTCCAAGAAAGCTGTGATTTTCTCATATTTGGGTTTCATAGATATAATTTCTTTCTCTTGTTCTTTCTTTCTTTCTCTCTTTCTTTCTTTCTCTCTCTCTCTTAAAAATAGCAAAGTTTTCTAAACTCCAAGCACCATGTATAGAAAATGTCATGTCAGATCTCAGGAAGAGTCGTCTAGGCTTGCTCTCTGCCCATGGATGCTGCCTGACCAGCTGTGATCTTCAGCAGTTGTTGTTTTCAATATCGATTCCAGCATCTGCATAAATTTGATCCGACCTGATGTAAAAAAAATATGTTTGGTAACTCTTAACCAGGTAAAATTGGTGAGGAGAAAGTGAGGTCTGCAGATGTTGGAGATCAGAGCTGGAAATGTGTTGCTGGAAAAGCGCAGCAGGTCAGGCAGCATCCAGGGAACAGGAGAATCGATGTTTCGGGCATAAGCCCTTCTTCAGGAACCTGAAGAAGGGCTTATGCCCGAAACGTCGATTCTCCTGTTCCCTGGATGCTGCCTGACCTGCTGCGCTTTTCCAGCAACACATTTCCAGCTCAGGTAAAATTGGTGTCAAGCCTTACATTAACTTGTGAATGGTGTCAACTGTCCTTGATATAACTCAAGTGAAAACCCCAAGGATGGCATGTGTATGAAATGTGAAGTGTATCTTGAGTCAGGCACAGAATGCTGATAATTCTTTGCTTTACAATGCCTACAATTCAACTTTTAAACCATTAACTTAATCTAAGAAACTACAAATTTGCCATTAGCAAGAGAAAAATCATCAACCAGAGACTGACCTACCATAATTTATAAAAGTATACTATCTTTTCCTGTAATCAGTCTTTGCATGTGTAAATGCACATTTGGGAACAAGTCTGTGAAATGTTGAATTTTTAATTCATATTAAGTGTGAGATAATAAATATCTTCTTTGTTTTTGGCTTTCAAAAGCTTGCTGCTGGAATTATTTAATTGGCAAATACATGCTGAAAGTAAGAAAGAACACTGCTTTCATCAGAAAATGTACTGATCATGGACAATATAAGGAACACAGGGAGGAATCTTCCTAGTCCTTGAACAACATAAACAATGACATCTCAATGGGAAAATATTACGAGATTGGAAGAAATTTAATTCTTAACATTGGGAAAAAAAATTCAATTCTGGAACCAGGTTTTGAATAGCAAATGAGAATCTTGCTAGCAAGCAGGGAGAGGCTAATTTGCATGCTATTCATATCGAACATTGACTCACTGACTGCCCCCAAACAGCTGACTGACTGACTGTGCCAATTCAATGTATTTCCTGTATACACTGCTGGCATAGTCACAACCATACAGCAACTTGACCACCTCCTTCACTGATCACTCAAACAACCATGACAAGCTGCCTGGCTCTGTTTCTGTTGCGAAAAAGCAAGGCAAGACAGAAATACTGAGAGCCTTTAAATTACGATTGAGAGGGCAAAATACAAAACAGTAAGGCAAGACAGAGAGGCTGTGAACGTCCAAATTGATGCACACTGAATGAACACCAAGAGTGCAGGTGAGAACATCCAAGATGCACCCTGGTACAATCCATAGGATGGCTGTCTGTCTCTGTGTCCTTGCAGTATATCCTTGCAGCAGTATTCCAATGAAACTGCTGGTGTGCTCCAAAATACAGCAGTGAATTAGAGATGTATGTTATTTGTGGGTTAGATATGTGTCATGATGATGTGATAGAGTTGGCATGTATCTGATGCCAACCTCCATATACAGTGGTGTGGACAGTTGCTGCTTATAGAGCATAACCCAAGTTGCTGGGGACTGCAGGCCAAGAAGTGAGCTGGAACAGTCAGGTACCTAATCTTAGCATCATTGAATCCCTGCAGAGTGGGACATGCCTTTCAGCTTCTTGAGTCCACACCGACCCTCCAAAAATCATCCTGCCCAGACCCAACACCCTACCCTATCCCCGTAACCCTGCATTTCCCATGGTTAATCCAACTAGCCTGCATACCACTGGACATTATGGGCAATTTCGCATGGCCAATTCACTTAACCTGCACATCTTTGGACTGTGGGAGGAAAACAGAGCACCTGGAGGAAACCCATGCAGATACGGGGAGAATGTGCAAACTCCTGAGGATGGAATAAAACTCAAGTCCTTGGTGTTGTGAGGCAGCAGTGCTAACCACTGAGCTACCATGCCATCCTCCAAGTTCTGACCTCCATGTTGAAATCATTGCTATCTAGTTTCTATCTGATGCATGGGAGATTAGGAAAATGCATTTCAGTGAGTCAATGTTAGATACTAATAACATGCAAGTCAGCCTCTCCCTGCTTGCTAGCGAGATTATCATCTTGCCACTCAAAATCTGGTTCCAGAATTGGACTTTTTTTTTCAATGTTACTAATTACATTTCTTCCAATCTTGTAATATTTTCTCATTGAGATGCTATTGTTTATGTTGTTCAAGGATTGGGAAGATTCCTCCCCGTGTGTTCCTAAGATTCTCCATGATAGTACATTTTCTGATGAAAGCAGTGTCCTTTCTTATTTTCAGTATGTATTTCCCAACTAAATAATTCCAGCAGCAAGCTGTTGAAAGCCAAAAACAAAGAAGATATTTATTATCTCACACTTATTTGCAGTGACTGCAGTGCTGTAAAGTTGCAGAGAAATGACGGACTAGCAGATGACTCAGTGAGACCACCTCCATTAAATGCTGGACAGCCTGCACATGAAGGTGTGACAGCTGAAGGTTGCCTCAGGATGCAGAGGAGACCCATATCCTCACTGTTGTTTATGGATGAGGGAAGTGCAATGTTATTGCAGATTGAGGATGTTCTGGGATACTATTACTGAACCGTGTCATTTGCTGGAGTTGGACCTATGACCTGAAGGGGAGGAGGCCATCCTAACTTGGTGGTTGCTAAGGGGACAGCCGCAATGCATGTTTTCACTGGAACAAAATACTTAAATAAATCTGCAATTTGCTTCTCAGCTGTAATAATATCAGGCTTTGTTTTTGCATGGTTTCACTCCTCCTCTTCAATGATTCTCTTTTTCTTAATATGTTGATTTTAAAACATTACGTAGTCTGCAGAATTTTTGTTTTCCCAATGAGTTCTCCTGAACTTTTTCAAATATCATTGTAGTTCTAATGACTACATCTCTCATTAGCTTCAGCTTTCTTGTTTTCTTCTTTGAAATCATTATATCCTATAGACCTCGGCTGTACCCCAATAGATACAGTTCCTTTCTTTTAATTGACACTCCCCTGGATTGTGAGTTGTAAATCTCACATGTTATTATGATTTACTGTTGCTGTTCTATTTTACCTATTCATATTTCATTCCAATTATCCAACTAAATTCTCTTTCATCTCTCTGCCAATCAATTTTTGTTTTGTCTCCTTAAATTATTGAATAATTTTTCCAACTAAGCTTTGGTTCACCACTCAAACCTAAGTCATATGTTAATGTTTATTTAGAGAGGCTTTTTGTGAACTGAAAATGCTCTTAATGCACTAAGCAAATTTCTTGCTGCCTTAAATTTCCCCAAAACTGTTTATGACTTTTGACTCCAGAGTCTAGAGAGTTGTTAGTGATAAATATGTTTCCACTAGTAATTTTGCACTGCCTGAAATTCCCTCATTTCTTGGACTCCTCATTGGCAGCTCAAGTTAATGGCTGCAGGCTCCTTAATTCTCTTCCTTAATCCTTTTGACAGATTTCCTTCAGCAGTTCCAATGGAAAATCCCACCTTCTACTTGAGTTGATTAAAGAAATAGTGAAGATAGAAAATGAAATCAATACTGCATTGATTTTATGTTAAAGTAAAATTATGTACTGTATTCCTAAACATAACACTGAAGTCAATCCAATTTTTGTTTCTTAAAAAAAAATGAAACAAGGATTCAACGTGAGTACTTTGCCTAACAGAAATCTGTCAAACTGTGCTAATTTGAAGACTTGATATACTGGACTTTCTGGTATCCCTCTTTGATACAAAAGGTGAATTGTACTTCTTTGGAGGGATAAAATTAACACAAAACCAGAGAGACTCATGACCTTCCAACTGACAACCTGGATTCTTTAAAATTTGGTCATAATTTAAGTAGAGCCTTTATCTAAGCATTTTTCGGAATTTAAACAATTTTGGGGATTCTGATTGACTTTTTACTTCAACGACATTCCCTGTATTCCACAATGCTGTTTTTAACCTGTAGAAATCGAATAACCTGAGTATTGTACATACTCCATGCCTAAGCAACCTTCGCCATCTGAGTCAGAGAATTTCACAAGATTTACCACCCACTGAGTGAGAGAATTCCTCCTCATGTCAGCTGTAAATGGCCTGCCCCTAGTTGTGAGACTGTCTCTTAGTTTAATACCTGCATCTACCCTGTCAATTCCTGTAAGAGTTTTGTCTATTTGAATAAGGACACCTCTCATTCTTTTTGCCTCCAGGGAATCTAGGCCCTGTCTATTTATTATTTCTTCACAGAATAATCCTAGGTTTAGTTTGGTGCCTCACACCTTCTCTAAGGCAATCATATCTTTTTATATTAGATACAGTTGACACAGATGCTGGAAACCAGATTCTGGATCAGTGGTGCTGGAAGAGCATATGCTCTTTACCAGCATATGCTGGTAGGAATTAGGAAGGCATATGCAATGTTAGCATTCATTTGAGGACAGCTGGAATACAAGAGCAGGGATGTACTGCTGAGGTTGGATTTGAAATATTGTGAGTGGCTTTGAGGCCCTGAAGCTAAGGAAGGAGGTGCTGGCCTTGGAGAGGGTCCAGCAGAGGTTTACAAAAATGATTCCGGGAATGAATCTGTGGAATGCGTTGCCACAGTAGGCTGTGGAGACCATGTCATTAAGTGTCTTCAAGACAGAGGATCAAGGGGATCAAGGGTAACATGGAGAAGGCAGGAGATGGAGTTGAGTAACATATCAACCATGATCGAATGGTGGATCAGACTCTATGGACTGAATGGCTTAATTCTGCTCCACATCTTATGGCTTATGGTAAGGAGACCTAAACTGTACACAGTACTCCAAGTGAGGCTTTGTCAAAGTTCTATATATGCACTAAGATATCTCATTTCCTACACTTTCATCCTCTGGTAATACAGGTTGAGTTTTTTTGCCTTTTTAAATGCTTGCCGTACCTGCAAGTTAACTTTCCGTAGCTCACAAAATAGGGCACCCAAGTTCCTTTGAAGTTCAACACTTACCCCAGCCTTTACCCATTCAAGACACAGTCTGCGTTTCTTCTCCTTTTCCCAAAATGGATAACCTGTCATTTTTCCATACTGTATTCCATCTACCTGATTTCTACCCACTCACTTAATCTTTGCCAATTCCTTTAGTGAGTCGTTGCATCCTTCTCCATTAGCTATCAGAAGGAATGTCGAAAGTGTTCTGCACTCTGCCGGTCTAAATACCATTGTCTTCTCTCTGATACCTCACTTTCAATCTATCTCTGCCACTGCACTCACCTCCCACTGAGGCTTGTGCTTTACTATTCTTCCTAATGCCTAACATCTTCCTTTACTCGGTGTCACCCACCCTAACCCTCGACAGCACCAACTCTGCATTGTCTACTAACTTCCTCGGGACGCCTTCCCCACATGCATGAAAAGTAACAGCTATGCTACCCACTTTCATATCTCTTAATACCTACTTCTCTCTTTCACTTCAGAGGGAAAGTAGCCACAATAGGGAAGAAGGAATCAAGATGGGTTGTGGACAGTCTGACTTCATACTCTTTATGTGGAGAACATCTTGACTCTGATTGCCCAAAATGCCTCACGAGCCATTTTCAAGCTCTGGTATTAGAGGCTGCCTTTGACTTACTGTGCTGGGGTCCCCCTGAGCAAAGGCCATCGCCCTTAACTTGACTGAAGCCTGCTGACAACCATGACAAGCTTCCTTTGTGTCTGTGCTAAACGATATGGAAAGACAAGAGTAATAACTTTGGCTAAGAGTGAAAGCACATGGAAGATAATATAAGGCAGGGACATTTGTGAGCCTTCACCTCGGCTCAGAGTGAGTGAGCATTTTTGACCAGTGAGTGATAAGCTCCTTCCCTGGGGTTAGGCCCGAAACCCCCACTTGCTGCCCCCACCCACCAAGCATTCATCTACCTAACTGGCACACAGCTCCACGTTCATGGAACCTTTGACCCCTTACCCACCCGGCACATTGCCCCTAGACTCCCCCATCTCATCCAATCCTATGCCTTCTCTTCCCCTTTCACAGCAGCTTTCCAAGTATCTGGTGGACATTTGAGCTTCAGAAAATGGAAGTCGGTTCTACAAAACAGGGCACGGTTTTGTTGATCTCTGCTGTGGATCCCTGGCCAAGTTCAGAACACGAGAGTCCCCTTTCCAGAAATCTCCAGCAGCATAAGTATCAGAAGGCAAGATTGTTGAAACCTGTATGGAATATTTCCCATCATCTTTCAGTCTAACTGTAACAACCATTTCTCTGGTACTGCAACACATGGATGAACTTTTCCCCCATATAATTTGCACATTGAAATTTAGAAGCTCCCTTGAAGTAAACCTCCACAGGAAAATTATTAAATTGTACTTAATGTTTCATTAGGAAGAGAGAGGTTGGCTCATTATGTATGTGTAGAGTGGAATACTTCACACAATCATTTATGCAAATATGTCAGCTTATTCACTGAAAGATTGATCATTCCATAATTCAATTAAAAGCAACAAATAAGTCTTGAACAGATGGGCAACCATTTGAAATGGAGAAAGACAGAGAGTAAAGTTTCCAGTGGACCTCGTGATTCAATTCTAAACACGTTGGCACATAAACTGGATAGCCATCATTTTTTGGATGCAGGCAGGACAATGCCACCTTCCTGTGCTCATTTAGATTGAGGTGGGCAACTTTCAAATTTCATCTACTGACCTCATCTAAATAATGATACTTCTAATTCTGCTCTCCTCCCCAAAGCGTGACCTGTGTCCTCTTTGTTCAATTGGCGGGGTGGGGTTGGGTGGGAGGGGTGGGCGTTGAACCTGTTGTACACCCTCTTAAAGGCAGGCTGTACCTCTAAGATGGAAGCTGCCTTCAAGAAAACGGCTGAAATTTTTAAACATCAGAAACTGAACACCGAAGGATAATGCTGGATCCAGCATCTTCGATATGATGCTTGAGGCATTGTTGGTAAAGGAGAAGGGGAGGAGAAATGTCTGGGTTTCAGGACGTTGCCTGCTGTGATCAAGAACCATCTTCTGAAAGGAATAGGTGCAGGAGACTTAGGAGGTCAACTTCCAAAGATTGGATGCAAGGATCAGGCAGCATTTCCACAAGGCAGAGAGTTGAGCGGTTGGGAGATGAGAGAGCAAGATTGATGCCACCCGGTTGGATAAAGTTGGTGAATTCATCTTCACACCTCATCTCCCATCCATCGCAGCACCAGTGTCTCCGACTCAATGTATAGCACCTCTCTCACTCCATCAGCAGGGTGTGTTGTGATGCTTGGCCTAACATAGGATCACTCACTCTCATACACCTACTAATGCTGGTAAACTCACTGCTACCTCCTGCTGGCATTCCGTATTTGCAGCTATTTGGCCACGGCAGGCAAATTGACCAACTACAGTGTCATACTGTCTCTGACGTTCTAGCTAAAGGTTCAAGGCAGTACACAGTAGTACTAGTGAGGATATTTGCATCTCAGCCACAGAGGAGATAGTTCTCCATATCAAAGGACCAAATGTAACAGGATTCCTGGTGTCTGATCTTTGCTCAGAACATCAAGGAAAATGGCCAGCTAAGGAGGCGATAGTGGTAATATCAGTGGACTAGTAATCCATGTTCTGGGGGGATGGCTTCAAATCCCACCACGACATCTGGTCGCATTTGAACTTATTGAAAATAGTCTGGAATATAAAGGTAGTCTCAATAATGACAATCATGATAACTGTCATCCAAAGGTTGTACAAATCCATCTGAATCGCTAAAGTCTTTTAGGACACAGTAACATGGCCTAGCAAGCCAACCATTTCAAGGGCAATTATGGATGGGCAACAAATGCTGGACTTTTGTGTGATGCCATTTCCCCTGAAAGGATTAAGGTTGGGTTAATAGAAGTTGAGCTGGAAATGTGTTGCTGGAAAAGCGCAGCAGGTCAGACAGCATCCAGGGAACAGGAGAATCGACGTTTCGGGCATAAGCCCTTCTTCAGGAATGCCCGAAACGTCGATTCTCCTGTTCCCTGGATGCTGTCTGACCTGCTGCGCTTTTCCAGCAACACATTTTCAGCTCTGATCTCCAGCATCTGCAGACCTCACTTTCTCCTTAATAGAAGTTGTCCTTATTCTGCTATTTGTGATTTGATACGCACACTGATGGCATTACAGTACACTGGTTGCCTCTCACCTCAATACGGCTTAAACTGATCCCCCAAAACTGAAAAGACACTAGACTGGGTGCAACCAACTGGAGGCAAGGCAGTAGTACATAGTACACTGATTCTTGACCCCCACTTCCCATCATTTTCCTTAGACCCTGTGATTGCTTGACCCTTAGGAATCACCAGAATCAAGAGCCATGGGATGATGCTCTCAAGCAATGTCAAACCATGGAACATCCATCCCACCTCACCTCACTAAACCTCCCAACTCCTCTCCCACCCCTTCACCTCCAGAATAAACTCCCGACCTTCTGCATAATTCTGTTGGACACCAGAAATTGAGTCAAATTTCGTGCACACCTCCCAATTCTCTCAATCCCCCCAATTTAGCCACTCCCATTACTGAAAGAATGCCCTTTCATCTCAGTGTTAACTCTTTGGATGTCTTTGATCCAGTCTGAACCCAGGTGTTCCTCTACATGTTACCTCTGCCCCCGTTCTCAACTTCAGGAATACCTTCATTCCTCATCTCCATTCGGATTTTATGGTACTCAGTTGTCAGATGCCAGGAAATTGACTGCTGTATTTTTTGCTTTAACAGGACCAATGTCCCTTCTCATTCCACCACACAAATGGTCTCCTTCTGAGCTTGAATTATATTCAGCAGCTACCACCATTGTTCCACCCAACCTGTTCTCTTGCTCCCAGTTAACAAAGAGTAATGTTTACTGGGAAACTGTTGTTACAGTTGAATACCTTTCATGAAGCCATTGAGAAAAGTTATACTTTGCTGTAACAGCAACTCACACATTGCTTTTTCATCTGATTCATGGATGTAAACCAATAAATGCCCTATGAATCGTGAAATAGAGAATGCATGGTAATAATTTATTTGAAGGCAAATATGTGTTTACTTTGGAAGATAATCCAGTCAGTACTTTACTTGTGTGTTATTAAAAGATAAGGGAACCTGAAATACCAAGACTGATTATTCACATCTAATGGAACTAACTAATCATGATAGATTTGCAGTTGGCGGCAGGAGTTTCTCAAACAAAGCTCTTTCCTCAGGCTTGGCTATATAGAAACTGATCCAATTGTAATATTTTCAAAATTTAAGCTAGTACACCTGTGTCGTACTGAGTTGACTTTTGTAATAGAACATTCAGCCAAAGTTCAATCTCAGGTCGCTGGTGAAGTTGTCGGGTTGCTTCATTTCTGCATATTCTCCTCTAGGTTATTTGGGTGGGGCATGAGATCCACTTCCCCAGGGACAGAAGGAGGAGACCTTCCAGCCACGTAAGCCTGGGTAGAGACCACAGAGGAGGTCAAAAGTTGTGGGGTCATTCAGAGAACCTAACTGCAGGCACGTGAATGATCATCTCCATTCTGCCACAGTTTGTTCTGTACATCCTGGGTCCCTTGGGGGATTAAAAAAATGAATAATTATGAAGTCACAGCTGTTGGCAATAGGATCAGGCTCCAACATTTTCTGTGGAAGGAATGAATGCAGCTTAATCAAGGAGCATGCGTCTGACGGTGGCAATACTTGTCAAGTGGCTCTGGAGTGGCTGAAAGCCAGTCACATTTGAGTGGCCCCAAATTGCACAGATAGGATGTCTGTTTGTGTGGGGCAATTGATATTCCCTGTGAAACAAAGGGGAAAGCGGGCCTAGAATGGTGACCGGGCCTCACTTCTAACTTCAACAAAGTTGTCAAACCTCATAAAAAGTGAAAGAACTGTAGATGTTGGAAATCAGAAACAAAAACAGAAATTGCTGGAAAAGCTCAGCATATCTGGCAGTATCTTCATTGAATTCCTATAGTGTGGAAGCAGGGCATTCGGTCCACCAAGTGCATACTGACCCTCCAAAGAGTATTCCACCTAACCTACACATTCCTGGATGCTGTGTGGCAATTTAGCATGGCCAATCCACTTAACTTGCACATCTTTGGACTGTGGGAGGAAACTAGAGCACCTGGAAGAAACCCATGCAGACACAGGGAAAATGTGCAAACTCCACACAGGCAGTCACCCAAGGGTGGAATTAAACCCAGATCCTAGGCGCTGTGAGGGCAGCGCTAACTGCTGAGTCACCATGCCGTATCTGTGGAGAGAGATCTGAGTTAACATTTCAGGTTCAGTAACCCTTCCTCACAACTTGATTTGGCCTCAAAAGTTCGGTGTAGGCATTCTTATTATTAATTCATACTTGCTGAGGTGATTTGTGATTTTTCTCCTCAGATTATTGCTTCTAAAAACATCCTGGCACTGATATTAAAAATGATAAGCCTATACGTTCCAGCTTTATCTTTCTCCCATTTTGTTTTTTGATAAGGTGTAACATTTGCACCATCCCTGCATCCCCTTCCATCCCAGTATGTAAAAGTTCCATAAAGATGTATCTCAAAAGTAGGTTTTCTTCTTACCTCACTTCTTACCTCCAGTGCGTTTTGATACAATGTTAATCTCAGCATAGATTGTCTTTTATTTATGGGCAGCACAGTGGTTCAATGGTTAGCACTGTTGACTCACAGCACCAGGGACCCGGGTTTGATCCCACCCTTGAGCGATTGTCTGTGTGGAGTTTGCACATTCTGTTTGTGTCTGCGTGGGTTTCCCCTGGGTACTCCAGTTTCTCTTGGCTTCTTTATTGGACTTATCCATGGCTATCTTACTGGCAGTCTCCAGGTTATTCACAGGTTCCATTCTGGAGTCTGTTCGAAAGTTGATTTGTATGCAAGTCAGAACACAATGCAGGACAATATAAAGCAGCTGTTCATGAGTATAGGAAATGTTCACATATTGAATCTTTAAAATTGCAACCCTAAATGGGATCACGTTCATAAGAAGGGGTGATCATAAGTCGGATGTTCATAATTTGGGGATCCCCTATATATGGGAGAAGTGAGGACTGCAGGTCCTGGTGAGTCAGATTCGGAAAGTGTGGTGCTGTAAAAGCACAGCAGATCAGACAGCATCCGAGGAGCAGGAGAGTCGATGTTTCGGACATAAGACCTTCATCAGGATTGTGTTCCTGATGAATTCCTGATGACGGGCATATGTCCAAAATGTCGACTCTCCTGCTCCTCGGATGCTGCCTGACCTGCTATTCTTTTCCAGCCCCACCCTTTTTGGTGCCTTGTAAAACCATGGCTGCTAGTTTCGGTCACCTCTACATGATATTTGTGTGTGCTTGAATAGTATGTGTTACTATTGAATATGTTGTTTTGTACTTGAAGATGTACAAAACAAACAGTACAATGCTTCATGTTCTCATAATAAATCTGTGGTCGGGATTTTGTCAGCAGTTTGTCATTTCTGATGTTGCAACTGGAATTGTGCACTTCTATTTTCTCTCTCTTTTTGCCATTTCCCATGTGATTATAGTTAAGATTCTAGGTGCCAACAGTGTGCCTGCAAAACATGTTTGTTTGAGCGCAGGGGAAGCCTGATGTCAGCTGGGAATCCTGCATCTAAAGGTGGCCCATTAAAGAGACTACTAGTCAAACAGGGAGACCAGGATCATGGCCACAACTTTCTGGTCTGACTCCATTATGTTTAAAGTAAGACTTGAGAGCCTAGTTGTAAATATTTCACATTACATTGGTTTCACTTTATTCATGTGCATATTTTCATTAATTTGTTGAGACTAGCTTCGTCAGACAACTAAATGTACCAGCACACTTTATGTTTGGCATGCATTGATTGTTAAAGAGGAGTTAGGAACATTTTCTTTATTGTGGAAGAATGATTATTTTCATGATCACTTTTTTTTTCAATGTTTATGTTAGTGTTCAGTGTTGCAACCACCATTACCTAGGACATGGCTGAACTTAAATCCTTTCTGTATGTTGTACAGGGCATTTCTGAGACCAGTCTCAATGGAGGTATTTTGCAAAGTTGTTGGTTAACTCAAAGTCATGTAAAGATAATGCTAGCCTTGTCTTTAGATGATGCACATTTGGACATTGTTGATACTGCTCTTTGGGCCACTTTCTTATTTTGACCAACCGCTCCTACCAGTCCTCCTCCATCATACTCGGAATTCTAAGTCCTTTTCACTCAACTCTGCATGACCTTCTGTCCTCCCCAGATCCTCCTTCTTCTCCCTCAGTCCTTGACCCAACTCCTCAATCCCCTTCATGGTCATGAGCTGCCATACAATGTAATGAGACCTCCAGCATCAGGTGGCAATGGTGAAGGAGAACTAAACAGACTCTCACTGGGTTACAAATAGGATTCTTTTTCAGAAGAAGACTGTTGGGAATGGGGAGCAGATTGAGTTGAGAAATCCTTTGTTTAAGAACCCAGAGGCAATTTTTACATGAACATTCAATAGATACTTACTTGTACATCCTTGATTTCCCTTCCTGATGGTAATCAGCTGATGTCAGAGGAATAAAGAATTCCTGTTTCATGATCTTTGGGCCTTTGTATAACATGTGATTTGAACACAAGAGTCGATTCTCCTGCTTCCATCTCTTGTACATCGAGTTAAACAAGAAAACTAGTGACTTCAGACACCACAGCACAAAGCCATTGGGTTCATACCACTTTTAGATAATTACAAATCGCATGCTATGAGATTCTCCTGCGATGGTGACTTTGTCCTGAAGGAAGGATAAAATTTTAAAATGTTATACATTAATGAATATTCATGACATGCAAAGCTGTTACAAGCAAGAACCCACCACAGACTGGTGAAATGCTCAAAAAGCGACAAACACCCCATTGACTTTACTGATACTACACAATGACTTTATCCTTGCATCTTAACCCCATGACAGGGACTTAAAATTTACCCTCCATCCTAATTAAATCTTACCACACACCTTGTCAGTTCCATTAATTCCCCCTCCATAAGTCAGCAGGGACATTGTGATACTGGAGGTATCTACATGCAAGCACCTGAGCTAGTGAAGAAACCTGGCAGTGAAAAATGATAGAAATACCAGTAGCTCAGTGAGATTGATCACGTAGAAGCAAAGCACATGGAGTCCATGGGAGGGGAATGAGATTATAGAGTGTTCCTGAAACATGGTATTGCTAAATTACAATGGCCATTTATGTGAAGAGGTTCATTGTACATGCCAATTATATTTTAAGAGAAACAGAAAAGTATAAGTGTTACAATAAAAATTAGATGCTTACATTCCTGCAGCTAACACGAAAATGGCAGAGGAGAGAAACTTCATGTTTTGGTTCAATGAACTCATAGCCAGATTGTCTAATTACAGTGTGCCGAGTTGTCAGGGAAAATAGCCTGTTTTAAATGTGGTTCAAAAGGATTTATTACAACTGAAACAAATTGACATTTAAAGCATGCACAATGAAGTCAGCCTTTCTAGACAAGAAATGCACACATTCTAGGATTTTTAAAGAATCAACATATAAATTGTTGTGCCAGATGGCCTCCGATTTCCAAAATGATTTTTAAAAAATTATTCATTGTGCCTGGACTGGTGTGGTCCCATTTTTTGAAACCAGCTGATGGTAATACTAGACCAATGAGATTCCAGAGGGAAGCGTGGCTTTATAAACCATAAGTTTTACTTTTTACAATTTGTTGACCCATGTGATCAATCACTGAAAATATTCTGGAGAGGTTGCCAATGTATGTGGAGCAAAAGAACATCGAAGTTTATTACACAAAAGGGAAGAGTGCACACAGCTTATCTTGGTTGATATAAGAATGATTTGAAATGGTTTTATTACAAATATTTACTGTCAACAACAATCTTACAGACACATAAATTTCAGTGAAGGGTCTTCCTTGACAAATCATAAATTTCAAGAGAAAACTGAGTAACAAATACTCAGTAAAACACACATTTCAAGGGTATTTTCCCCAGTTGTGGGTTGGATTAGGAAATGGAAAGGGTAAACCAGCTGTTGTGTTGAACGAGAAACACAAATAGGAAGTCAGTACCTTTAGCCCGCTCAGCCATTTAATAGCATCATGGTTGATTTCATTTTGGCCTCAACTCCACTTTCTCGCTGCTCTCCATAAACCCCCAAACTGTTACTAAATATAAGTCTGTTTATCTCCTCCTTAAATTTGTTCAGTGTCCTGACTTCTACAGCATTCTAGGATAGTTGTTTACACAGATTCATAAGCCTTTCCTTCCTCTGCCACCTCTTTGACTAAAACCTTTCAGTCTAGATTGCCCCAGGAGGGGAAACATTCACACTCTGTCACCTTTGTCAAGTTCCTTTAGCATCTTAGTTACCTCTATTAAATCTCCACATCTTTCCACACTCTAGCAAGTTTAGGCCTAAGCTTCTCAATCTACTTCTTCATAAGATAAACCTTTCATCCCTGGAATTAATCTAGTGATCCTGCTCTGAACTACCTTTCTAAGAAATATAAATAAATGGTTTTTGGAAGATGGACTGACTCCTGATTATGTATGGAGATGAGATGCAGCTTAACAATCCTGCTTCCACTTTAGGTTTCCTTTAGTGGTGTGACTGTAATCAGGCACCTTTGGCCAAATTCACTCAATGCTTTTTCTATAGTTAATGTCTCTTACTGAGCCCCTTAAACCAACTTCTAACATATCCTCACTTCTTTCTTAATGTAAACTCCTTTATCTCCTCTTCCATCATTCTCCGTTTCTAGAGTTTTTCCCTTCATGATCATAAACTACTTGGAATGAATTTTCTTTTGTCCTGGCTGTACGTGTTGCTATTACAGACATTTTTCTTTCCGAATGACCTGCTTCTCTCAGAAAGAGGCAAGCAGTCTCCTTGACCTCTGTATAGTTCAGAATTTCTGAATGAATTGGTTTCCACCCCCCTCTCCTGTGTTATTTGATACCTAATTACTAGGCAACAGCACCACTTGGTTTCTTTAACTTTCTCTTGTTTCCAAAGCACTGAGCTATTTGTCTTGAAGTTTTTTTAAAAAAAGCATTGACTAACTGCATGTAAACAAATTTCCAAACAATCCAGTACTCAGGACTCAATCTAAAACCAAAACTATACTTAATCTTCTTAACACACAGAATATAGAAATACAAATCAAACCTTAAACTATACTATACACGAAATCCAAGTTTCTAAATAATATTTATGATAGTATATCAGAATCTTCATCGTTCCCAATATTTATTGATTATCCTAGTTGCCCTGAGAAGATGGGTCTTCTGTTTGAACATCTGCAAACAGAAACCTGATGTCACTGAATTCCTAGTTGGGTTATTTAAAACGTGTTAAAAATCAACCATGTCACTGAGGAACTGGAGTCACCTATTGCCAGACTAAGAGAACCAGGGCAGCTATCCTTTAGGGATATTAGTGAACCAGTTTTTTTTGTCACAATTCAACTGTGTCAAAGTTATTTTTTATTGGTATCAGCTTTTGTATTTCAAGGTCCTTTGGACTACATCAAATAGCCAGGGTGGGATTTGAAATCATGGTCCTAAATCTTTGTTCGTATGCATTTTTGGTTTGCAAGAAAAGTGGGTGTAAAGTTGTGAACATGAATGATGTGGTGTGAAGCTCCTCAATAAGAGACTCTGAGCTTTTTCCAATCAAGCAGACAAGTGTTGGAGAGAAAGAGGCACCTCACCTTTCAAAGCATTGAATATCAGGCTGGCAACAATCAAAAGTGGGAAGAGGGAAACAGTCGTTGTTAGGTTAGCTGTGCGCAATGATTGATCCAAGTTTAGACTGAGGACTCAACAGAAGGGAAAGTGATTGCTAGCCAGTTGGGAGGTGTGGCCTGTGTTACTTACCTTGATACTGGAGTCACATATTACCAGACCGAGTGATTAGAGTCACCATCTCTCAAGGATTTCGTGATCCAGTGTGGTTTGTCATGACAATATTGCCACTACCTTTTTATTTTATTGATCCCAGTTTTCTCTTATGCCTTTTACACCAAGCCTTATTATTTGCTGATACAAGATGTGCTTCAGAAATTCTCCAAGACTCTTTAGACAGCACCTTCCAAGCCCACAAAGAATATCATCTGGAAGGACAAGGGCAGTAAATACATGGGAACACCACCACCTGCAGGTTGCTCACCAAGCCACTCGCCATCGTGACATGGAAATATTTTGCTGTTCCTTTACTGTCACTGGGTCAAAATCCCGGAACTCACTTTGAATGGCATTGTGAATCTACCTATACCAAATGAGCAGCAGTAATTCAAGAAGGCAGCTCACCATAACCTTTTTGAGGGATGGCATGATGGCACATTGTTTAGCACTGCTGCATCAAAGTACCAGGGACTCAGGTTCAATTCCAGCCTTGGGTGGCTGTTTGTGTGGAGTTTCCACATTGTCCTCGTGTCTATGTAGGTTTCTTCCAGGTGCTCCAGCTCCTCCCAAAGTCCAAAGGATGTGCAGGTTAGGTTGACTGGCCATGCTAAATTGCCCATAGTGTTTAGGGTTGCGTTAGTTAAGTGGCTAAGCCATAGAAAATTCAGGGTTACAGGAATAGGTGGAGGATGGTCTTCAGAGAGTCAGTGTGGGCTTGTTGTGCCATATCAGGCTCCATTCTTGATGAAGGGCTTTTGCCCGAAATGTCGATTTTCCTGCTCCTCGGATGCTGCCTGACCTGCTGTGCTTTTCCAGAACCACTCTAATCTAAACTCTGGTTTCCAGCATCTGCAGTCCTCACTTTTGCCCTTGTTGTGCCATATGGCCTGTTTCCACACTGTATGGATTCCATGATGACCATAAGAGTTGAATTAGGCCATTTGGCCAATCTAGTCTGCTTCACCCTTCAATTGTGGCTGATATGTTTCTCAAACCATTCTCCTGCCTTCTCCCCATAACCCTTGATCCTCTTACTAATCAAGAACCTATCTATCTCTGTCTTAAATAGACTCAGTGAGTTGGCCTCTATATCCCACTGTGCCAATGAGTTCTACAGATCCACCATTGAAGTAATTCCTCCTTATTTTTTAAACTTGAGGGAGTGAAGAAAAGGTTTACAAGGATGTTGCTGTAACTGGAGGGTTTGAACTCAGGGGGAGGCTGAACAGGCTGTTGTTTTTTTCCCTGGAACATCAGAGGATGAGAGGGTGACCTTACAGAGGTTTATAAAATCATGAGGGTCATGGATAGGATAAATAGATCTTTTCCTCATGATAGGGGAGTCCAAAACTTGAGGGCATAAGTTTAAGGTGAGAGAGGAAAGATTTAAAAAGGATCTGAGGGATAACATTTTCATGCAGAGGGCAGTGAGTGTATGGAATGAGCTGCCAGAGGAATTGGTGGAGGTTGGTACAATTACAATATTTAAAAGGAATCTGGATGGGTATATAAATAGGAAAGGTTTAGAAGGATATGGGGCAAATGCTGGCAAATGGGACTAGGTCAGATTGGGATGTCTGGTCAGCATGGACAAGTTGGACCAAAGGGTCTGTTTCCATGTTGTATGACTATAAATCTTTGACTCAGTTCCAAAGGTTCATCCCTTCACTATAAAGCTGTGCCTTTGGGTCCCAGTCTATCTTACTAGTGGAAACTACTACTCCATGTCCACTCTATCCAGGTCTCTTAGTATTCTGTCAGTTTCAAACAGGTCCCTCTCATCCTTCTAAACTCATCAAGTAACACCCAGAGTTCCCAACTGCTCTTTATATGACAAGCCCTTTATCCCTGTGATCATTCTTGTAAACCTCCTCTGGACCCCTCCAATGCCAGTGCATCCTTCCTTAGACAAGGGGTCCAAAACTGCTCATAGTATTCCAAATGATCAGAGCTTTATGCAGCCTATGCAGTACATCTCTGCTCTTGTACTCTTGCCTTCTTGAAAAGAATGCTAACATTGCATTTACCTTCCCAAATGACCAACTGAACATGCATGTGAACCTCAACAGAATCCTGAACCAGGACTCCCATATCACTTAGTGCTTCAGATTTCTGAATTATTTACCCATTCAGAAAATAGTCTTAAGTCTCTATTCCTCCCACCAAAGTGCATAACTTCATAATTTCCCACAATATATTTCCATTTGCCACTTCTTTGTCCACCTCCTAGTCTGTCCAAGTACTTCTACAGCCTCCCTGCCTCCTCAACACTACCTCTCTCTTCAACTATCATTGTGTAATGAGAAATAAATGCTGGCTCAGCTAATAAATGGATGAATAGTAAAAAGCCACAATATTTTATGGCTGGTCCAGTTCAGTTTATGGTCAATGGTAACTCCCAGGAATTTGATAGTTGGGGAAATTGGCGATAGTGATGCCATTGAATGTCCAAGGGGTGATGGTTAGACCTCTCTTGTTGGAGATGGTTAGTGTCTGCACTTGTGTGGCATGCATGTCACTTACCCTTGACTGCCCAAACCTGGATATTGTCCAGGTCTTGCTGCGTTTGCTCTTGCAGTATCGGTGGAGTTGAGCATTGAACTGGAAGCAACTGGCTACACTCCTACTTACTGTATCTGAATGTAATTAGTAAATGGTTGCACTGTTTTTAAAAATGTAATTTTCAATAATTTAAAATCAAGTTACAGATCAGGTGGGATCACAGTGTGAATAAAAATGTTTTCATTTGTAATTTTCAGCGCATTCATAAAAATATACTCCAAGCCAGCACGTGTGAGTCTAACTTTGGACACAATTTCTATCTGGATCATCAATTTTTACTCAAAGCAGAAACTCTTGGCCCCCAGCTCCTTCATCTTTATTAATACCTCTGATTGACATTAATTAGTTTGACCTTGATCCACTGTCTCTGCAGCAAGAATTTTAATCTAATGTATCAGAAGACACAGCAGTAATGAACTTGGTTTAGTTTTTCACTGATACTTCATGTGGCTTAATAACATGAAATGTGTATTAATGTCGCAATCTGCTCTCTGCAATGCTGGTAGGGAGCTGATGAGTTTTGGTTGTCCCTGCATTACCTATTATCTGAAGTAATGTCACGTATTAGCTCTAAGTGTATAGTGCTCTCTTCAACCTGGAGAGATGGGACCAAACTTGAACAGCTGGATCAGTTCAGTGATATTGGAAAGAATTGTTTCATATTAATGGGAGTGCGTTGAGAAATCCGTTACAAATAGTAATTTTTAACTTTGAATAATGGCCTTTAGCTTTAAATATTTAATGCTTATTGAACCATGGAGTTTTCAGTGTATGGGTTCAAAATAATTGTTTACAGTTTTGGCGATGGACGGCTACATACTTGTAATAGACTTTATTGTAAACTTTATTCTGACTTTAAAATGAAATTTGCCTAAAATAAGTATTTGTGGAGAGTGGAGATGCACTGGAAATGCTGGAATAATTGAACACGCCAATCATTAGGTCAGATGGCACATTTTGAGAAATTAAACAAGTGAAGGCTTCACAGTGATATACAGACGGCTTTTCCTTTTGATTTTTAAAACTCAAGAACAATGACAGTAACCACACGACATCTACAAAATTTAGTCCATTCAACATACAAACCTATGACAGGATCAGGCATATTCATAAGAGCATAAGAAACGGGAGCAAGAGTCAACCATTTAGCTCTCAAGCCTGCTCCGTAATTCAATACAATCATGGCAGATCTTTTGTCTCAATTTCCTGTCTGCTCAATAGCTAATTGTAACTTAAAACTAGTTTTGGTTGTGGGATCAGTGGGGAGGTGGTGGGGAGCGGATGAGTTGGATATTTAATCTTGTAGCACGGACCCCCTAAACAGAGCTCACTTGATATGCAGCTAAGCTTCAGTTTATTCAGGTTTAATTATCCATTGCCACTATGTTAACTTGTCATTTTCTCTGTATTGCTGCAACAACACTCTCGCCTACAGTCCGGTGAAGTGTGACAATGATGAAGGAAAATTAGAAGGAGAGTCTCTCTCTGGCTTATTCTTAAGTGGCAAAGATGGAGCTCAGCAAAAGCTCATTCATTATCTTGCCAGTTTGATCTTCAGAATGTGAATACTCCAGACAGATGGAGTGGGTGAAGAAAGTATGGGTTAGTATCTTGAGAAAAAGTCTGTAATTTTCAGTCTAAATTGTACAGAATCGTTCTCATCCTTTGATAATGTATGTAATGATAAATTAAATGAAATTATAGCCATCAATATCCGCATTACCATTTTCACTTTAATTGATTTAAATTACATCCCTTAAGACCTACTTTATATTATGAAAAATATAATGAGCATCATGTAGCTAAGAAACAGTGGGGAGAAACTTCCAGTCTTTAGGCACCACTGTTATATTGATAATGGAGCTGACCACCCAGTTAATGTTGGGGGCAGCAGTCTCCGTGCTCTGCACAAAACTCCAACACAACTAGAAACTAACTCCTTGAAACTGTTCATTCTTAGGCTATCCAATGCACGTCGCTCTACCTCCTATATGCCTCTCAGCCTTTTTATTATCAACTGGGCTTATGAATAGGAAGGGTTTGGAGGAATATGGGCTGGGTGCTGGCAGGTGGGACTAGATTGGGTTGGGAAATCTGGTCAGCATGGACGGGTTGGACTGAAGGGTCTGTTTCCATGCTGTACGTCTATATGATTCTATGACTCTGCAGCAATGGATTGGATCTAAGCTTTTGACTTCTCCGCTTCCTCCCATGAATACTGATGGACAATTGACTAACTAACAAGAGGAGGCATCTCAACATCTCAACAGATATCTCCACCCTCAATGATGGGTGAGCCAAGAGCATCAGTGCCAATGAGAAAGCTGAAACAACCTTCGTCCAGAATACTGAATGAATAATTCATCTTGTTTCCTCACCATCACAAATATTCGGCACATCTTCAGCCAACCCAATAGACTCCAAATGACATAAAGAAATGGTTGAAGGCACTAGATACTGCAAAGGCAATGGATCCTGACAACATTCCAGGAATTGTATTGAAGACTCAAGATCCAGAATTTGCTGTGACCCGAACCAAGTTGCTCCAGTACAGCTACAACACTGGCATCTATCTGGCATTGTGGAAAATTGTCCAAGTAGTTTTGTCCACAGTATTCATGACAAATCCAACCTGACCAATTACCATCTGTCAGTTTATTCTTGATCATTTGTAAACTAATGGAGGGGGTCATTCATATTACTATTGAACAGTGGTTGCTCAGCAATAACCTGCTCACTAATGCTGAGCTTGGGTTCCGCCAAGACCACTCAGCTCCTGACCTCATTCCAGTCTTGATTCAAATGTGCACAAAGAAAGCTGAATTCCAGAAGTGAGGTGAGAGTGACCACCCTTGACACAAACATCATATTTGACTGAGTGTGACATCAAGGAGCCCTAGCAAAGCTTGAATTGCTGAGAATCAGGAAGAAAACTCTCCACTGGTTGGAGTCATACCCGACTCATTAGAAGATGGCTATGGTTGTTGGTGGTCAATCATCTCAGCTCCAGGACATCTCTGCAGGAGTTCATCAGGGTAGTGTCCTCGGCCCAATCACCTTCACTCTGCTTCATCACTGTTAGATGACCAGAGGTGTGGATGTTCGCTGATGATTGTGCAAAGTTCAGCATCATTTGTGATTCCTAAAGTGTTACAAAAAGTCTGTGTCCATATGCACAAGACCTGGAGAACATTTAGAATTGGGCTGACAAATGGCAAGTAATATTTGTGCCAAATAAATGGCAGGTAATAACCATCTCCAACAAGGAAAAAATCTAATCACTGCCTCTTGTCTTTCAATGGTATTTGCATTATTGAATCTCCCACCATCAACATCCTGGAGGTCACAATGACCTGAAACTGAACTGGACCATCCGTTTAAATACTGTGCCTACATGAACAGATCAGAGGCTAGGAATCCTGTTGCAAGGAACTCAACTCCTGACTCCTAAATGTTCATTCACCATCTACAAGGCAGATCCCAGAGTAATTGTTGAAGATATGTTGGTTCAGTTAGTCTGCATTGGCAAATGTATTCTGTAAAATGCACATTTCTGGAACAGGTGTATGATTAGATTAGATTAGATTCCCTCCAGTGTGGAAACAGGCCCTTCGGCCCAACAGGTCCACGCCGACCCTCCGAAGAGTAACCCACCCAGACCCATTTCCCTCTAACTAATGCTATGGGCAGTTTAGCATGGCCAATTCACCTGACCTGCACATCTTTGGATTGTGGGAGGAAACTGGAGCACCCAGAGGAAACCCACGCAGACACAGGGAGAACGTGCAAACTCCACACAGACAGTCACCCAAGGCGGGAATTGAATCTGGGTTTCAGGGTCCCTGGCTAACCACTGAGCCACCGTGCCGCCCTATGTCTGCTTGCAAGCACAGAGAGCCATTTTTAAAAAAAAGCTTTGGATGTGGGCATCCCTGGCCAACCAGCATTTATTACTCAGCTGGCAGTTAGGAGCCAACTACATTGTTGTGGGCCTGGAGTCATATGTAGGCCAGTCTGGGTAAGGACAGCAGATTTCCTTCTCAAGGGCTCTCCATCATTACCTAGTACCATTTTCCTGTTGTTTCCCATGTCATTGCAAATTGTTTTAATTTAATTAGTCATCTAGTGGTGTCTAGAATGCCTCAGTTGAACCTGCCTTCACCACACTTCCAGTGAAAGGATATTATAAACTGGAACCACTTACTGTGTGAAAATGTTCTCTCTCACATTTCTTTTTTTTGGCACATCATTTTAAATCTATGCTATCACATTCTTGATCCCTTTTCAAGCAGCAACAGTTTCTCACTATCCAGTCTATGCAGCCTCTCATTCTTTTCAAGACTTGTATCAGATATTCTCTTTGAGGAGAAAGTGAGGTCTGCAGATGCTGGAGATCAGAGCTGAAAATGTGTTGCTGGAAAAGCGCAGCAGGTCAGGCAGCATCCAGGGAACAGGTTCCTGAAGAAGGGCTTATGCCCGAAACGTCGATTCTCCTGTTCCCTGGATGCTGCCTGACCTGCTGCGCTTTTCCAGCAACACATTTTCAGCTCAGATATTCTCTTGACCACCTTCTTCTCTTCAAGGAGAACAGTACCAACCCCTCTAACGTATCCTCATAACTGACATTTCTCATTCTTTGAGCCATTCTTATAAACCTCTTGTCCCAAAGCTGGTCCCATTTTTCCTAAAAGCTGTTCCTTGGCTCAAGGAGACTCTGTCATTGATTTTTTTTTTCAGAAGGGCAATAGAGCGGTCTGGATTCCGATCAGTCTGGTTTGGTACAGAGATGAAAAGGATTTTGAGAGGCCTTTTGTTTATATGAGACTTCAGGCCAAAGTGGTCATGCTTTAGAAGTGACCTGTATAAAGAGAAGGGAGTGGTCCGCTCTCTAGCTAGCTAAATTGAGCTGAGCAGTTTTAGTTCAGTCTGAACTGGGAAGTTCAACAGGAAGCTGTGTGGAGACTCTCTCTCTTTTCTGTCCTTCAACTTTGACCTGTAAGCATGTGTTCCATTTATACTGGTTTTTAAAGGGAGTTTGCTTATTGGGAATGTTGTGTGTATTCAGAACAGCATAATTAAGTCTAGCAGGATTGGCTGATTTCTGTAGGGGTTCTTTATTCTGTTCTTTGTGTTTCATTGTGTAATTTTGTGAATATATTTTTTTTGTCTGTTTTAAAACCTAGTAGTCAACTTAGCTATCTTACTCCGTGTAACTTTCACTGTATACATACCGAAACAAGTTGCAAAGTTAGGTCTAGGGTCGCCTGCTTAAGAATGTTTTGAGTGGTCTGGCCTAGTCCATAACACTCTTTTGCACTCCCTCCAATGCACTTATGTCCTTCCTATAGTGTGGTGCCCAGAAATATATACTGTCCTTCAGGTAAGTCCTAACAAGTGTCTTGCATGACCTCCTTTCTCTTGTATTGTATATCCCTATTAATAAATTTCAGGATACTGTATACCTTAATTGCTCTCTCCACGTGTCTAGATGAGACAGATGTTCACCTGCCTCTCATCCAACCTAGTTTACTGTATCCGGTACTCCAAATGTGGCTTTCTCTACATTGGTGAGACCAAATGTAAACTAAGGGCACATTTCGCCTAGCATCTCAGCCGGGCCCGTAAAGGCCAGCCTGACCTCCCAGTCACTGCCCATTTCAATTTCCCTTCCCATTCCCTCTCTGATGTGACCACCCTTGGCATCCTCCATTGTTACAGTGAATCAGGCTGCAAATTGGAGTAACAACACCTCATCTTCCATCTGAGCAGCCTACAGCCCGGATTTCTCCAATTTCAAATAACCTCCCTTCCCAACCTAGATTAGAGTGGTGTTGGAAAAGCACAGCAAGTCAGGCAGCATCCGAGGAGCAGGAAAATCAACATTTCGGGCAAAAGTCCTTCATCAGGAATAGAGGCAGGGTGCCTGCAGAGTAGAGAGATAAATGAGAGAGGGGTGGGGGTGGGGAGAAAGTAGCATAGAGTACAATAGGTGAATGGTGGGGATGGAGGTGATAGGTCAGAGAGGAGGGTGGAGTGGATAGGTGGAAAGGAAGATAGACAGGTAGGACAGGTCTTCAGGGCAGAGGAGATGACCTGGAGTTGCAGTGAGAGAGAGAGAGACTCACTGAGATTCTTGTAGAGAGAGGAGGAAAACTTCTTCAAGGATGCCTGCATTGAAGAAGTTTTCCTCCTCTCTCTCTACAAGAATCTCAGTGAGTCTAAACTCTGGTTTCCAGCATCTGCAGTCCTTGTTTTTACCTAGTTTTTCCCTTCTCAACCCCCAACTCCATTTCCAGCCCTTCCACCTTCCTTAATGCTACCAACTGAATTTATTCCTCCCATCGACCAACCAGACCGTACCCTCTACCTGTTTTGCCCGTCCCCACCTCACTATCCTGACCCCCTCAACTGCTTCCTGCACCTCCCCCCCACCTCCTCTGCAGCTCCTAACCCCACCTCCATTCCTGAAGAAAAGTTACACCCGAAACGGTAACTTCCCCACCTCCTGATGCTGCCTGGTTTGCTGTGTTTTTCCAACCTCCCGCTTGGCTACTTTGGATTTCAGCATCTACAGTTTGTTTGTCTCTCCACGTGTCCTGGCATCTTCAATGATCTGTGAACGTATATACCCAGGTCCCTCTCCTCCTGCATCCCCTTTAGATTGTACCCCATTGTTTCATATTATCTGTGCATTATCTTCCTACCAAAAATACATCAGCTCACTTTTCTCTGCATTAATCTTATCTGACACCTATCCACCCACTCTACCAACTTATCTTTTTAATTAAAAAAAAAATTCATGGGACGTGGGCATTGCTGGCTGGACTTGCACTTAGTACACATCCTGAATTGTCCAGAGGGCAGTTAAAAGTTAACCACATTGTTGTTGGGTCTTGGAGTCACATGTAGGTCAGACCAGATAAGGGTGACAGTTTCCTTACCTAAAGGACATTGATGAACCAGATGTGTTTTTCCCAACAAACAATGGATTCATCGTCATCATTAGATTCTTAGTTCCAGATTTTGTTCCTCTCGAATTCAAATTCTACCATCTGTGTGGTAGGATTTGAATCTGGGTACCCAAAACATTAACTGAGTTTCTGGGTTAATAGTCTAGCAATAATACCACTAAGCCATCGCATATGCCCTTTTAAAGTTCTACATTATCTACACAGCTTACAATGCTACCAAGTTCCATATTATCCATAAACTTTGAAATAGTCCCTGGCCACTCAGATTTACTGTATACTTGGAAAAGCAAGGGTCACATCCAACTTTTGGGGAACACCACTTCCAGCTTTCCTCCAGCCCAAAAAGTGTCCATTGGGCATGTCTCTGTTTCCAATCACTCAGCCAGGTTTGTATCCACATTGCTACTGTCTCATTTATTCTATGTATTAAAACTTGTCTCGCAAGTCTGTTGTGTGGTGCTGTATCAAAAGCCTTCTGGGGGTCCATGTATGTCACTTCAACAGCATTATTCCCTGTTCTCTGTTACCTCTTCAAGAACGCTCCACAAGTTAGTTACACATGATTTCCCCTCTTAGAAATCTGTGCTGACATTTCTTAACCAACCAGCCTTTTTGCATGTGACGGCTAACTCTATCTTGAATAGTTGTTTCTAGAAGCTTCCCCACCAGTGAAGTTAAGCTGACTGATCTATCATTGCTGGGCTTCTCTAACAAACTTTTCTTGAGCAAGAGTGCAATGTTTGCAGTTCTCTAGTGTTCTGGCACCTCTCACTGATTCCAGGGAGGACTGAAATGTTATAGCCAATGCCCTTACAATTTTCAGTCTCACTTCTGTCAATATCCTGCAATTCATCCCGTCCATCTGGTGCCTTGACAACTTTAAGTACCAACGGGCTATCCTCAGCAATTTTGAACCCTTCTAGCTGCATGCCTCAGCTCATGATGATATCAAGCAGTGTGACCATCATGCACCATTTAGAACAATACTAACCATTCACTGTTTGTCTGCTTTTTGAGCTTGATCAAATTTCTCTGTCATAAACTACGTGGATGTAAAAGTGAATTCAGTTCTTCGGTAAGACCGTTTTGTTCAGGTTCCATATGCATGGAGAAGTTAAAGTCCTGGACCATCAAGGAGAGAGATTGTTAAAGATGCTGTGGGCTCTTTGCATGTTTTGCCAAGTTGTTTGATAACATATGTAGCTGTGTCAATGATTTTCACAATTTTTAAAACATCTTTAAGGCCATATGGAGAAAGGAAGTATAATTGATTACAGAGCATCATTTTAAAATTGTGAACATGACTTAATAATTATGTGATTATATAAGTAAATGCAAAACTAATTGAGACTGTACAGATGGCTACTTAAGTAAATGAGCCAATTTACAGAACCGGCAGGTGCAACAATATCTTATGTGAATAATTTGCATGCTGCTAATTTTAATGATTATAACCAACCCAAAAAGTATCCATTGGGCATTAGTATGTATTGTAGCACTGCACATAACTGAACAATAGACCTTTTAAAAAAATTAGCATGTTTTCTCTTAATGGCATCGTTTGGGGGTCAAAGAGGTTGTGTTTTGCCCAATTACCTTTATGTGAGGGTATTAATCAGAACTCAGAGTAAGCAGATCAAATGTCTTCTCAATTGTTTAGTTAGGTACCTACAAGAGTGCCAACTGCTGATCCAGGATGTGAAATATTAGTGAGCAATTCTTTTCTGATATTTCAAACCACTATTCTTCCTGGTGCAAGAAATCGGTGTTTGGAATTTGAAAATGTTCATTGCTCATCCAGTTATATAACTTGAAGCTACTGAAACCCAGACATACGTTTAAGCATATACATGAAACTGAGTTTGGAGCACAAAAATCATCAGGCTTCTTTGTCTGACATAACTAACCAATCCTCTTTAATATTCTGATTCACTCAATGAGCATGCCAGTGAGAAGATATTCCAGGTAAGTATGGAATACCCCTCCTGCCACCCCCTCACCCCCAGTAATGTATCAATCTGGTAGTGACAAGTGGAGTCACAGGTAGACAGGACAGTCAAGGAGGCTTTTGGCACACTGGCCTTCATCAGTCAGAGCACTGAGTAGAGAAGGTGGGAAGTTATGTTATAGTTAAACAGGATGTTGATGAGGCCACATTTGGAGTATTGTGTTCAGTTTTGGTCACTTTGTTTTGGAAGGATGTTATTAAACTGGAAAGAGTGCAGAAGAAATTTACAAGGATGTTGCCTAGACTTAATGGCCTGAATTATAGGCAGAGGCTGGATAAGCTAGGACTTTTTTTCTTTAGAGCGTAGGAGACTGAGGTGGGAGCTTGTAGAGGTGTATAAAATCATAAGAGGCATGTACAGGGTGAACGTAGTCAGTCTTTTTCCCAGGGTTGGGGAATCAGTTTTGAGTGCACTGACTGGCCTGTGTTCAGAGAGGACGAAGCCGATGGCGATTCCATTAACTTAGAGGAGTACACGGCGTCGGTGATTTGCTGCATTAGCAAGTGTATTGACGACATCACTATGTCCAAGATTATCACTTCTCACCCCAACCAGAAGCAGTGGATGACGGCAAAGGTGGGTGCACTGCTGAGGACCCGTGATTCTGCCTTCAGAGCAGATGACAAGGCGGCCCTAACAACAGCGAGGGCCAACCTGACCCAGGCCATCAAAGAGGCAAAACGTGCACACGCACAGAGAATACACAGTCACTTTCAGGACAGCAGCGATACGTGGAGCATCCAGGCCATCATCGACCACAGAACAGCATTGCCAGCTTGTGCTGGTGATGCCTCCCTCCCAGATGAGTTGAACAACTTCTATGCACAGTTTGAGGCACAAAATGATGTGGCAGCAAGGAAGACCATGCCCCCTTGCTTTGACCAGGTGTTGTGTCTTACCATGGCCAGTGTGAGGAAAACTCTATGTAGAGTCAACTCACATAAGGTTGCTGGATCAGGTAACATCCCTGGCAGAGTGCACAGAGCTTGTGCTGACGTACTGGTGGATGTTCTCATGGACATCTTCAACATCTCCCTGAGCTGTACATAGTTCCAATGTGCTTCAAGGCCACTACCATCATCCACATGCTGAAGAAATCTTCAGCGTCCTGTCTGAACGACTATTGTCCTGTTGTGCTTACACCCATCATCATGAAGTGCTTCGAGAGGCTTGTGATGAGGCATAGCAAGACCCTGCTGCTCCACCCTGCACTTCACGTATCGTCCCAAGAGCTCAACAGATGATGCCATTTGCACTACCCTCCATCTGGCCCTCACCCACCTGGAGAAGAAGATTACTGTTCATAGACTTCAGTTCTGCATTTAATACTATCATTCCTTAGCACCTGATTAAAGAGCTATGTCTGCTGGGCCTAAATACCTCCATTTGTAACTGGATCCTGGACTTCCTAACTGAGAGACCTGGATTGGGAAGAGCATCTCCAACACCATCACATTGAGCACAGGGTGGGGGGGTGCCCAGGGCTGTGTGATCAGTCCACTGCTGTTCACCCGGCTGACACAGGACTGTGCAGCGATGCACAGTTCGAATCACATCATCAACATCACTGATGACACAACTGTAATGGGTCTCATCAGCATGAATGATGAGTCAGCATACAGAGAAGAGGTGCAGCGGCTAACAGACTGGTGCACAGCCAACAACCTGTCTCTGAACGTGGACAAGATGAAAGAGATGGTTGTTGACTTCAGGAGGGCACAGAGTGACCACTCTCCACTGGACATTGATGGCTCCCCCGCAGTGATTGTGAAGAGCATGAAATTTCTTGCCGTACACCTGGTGGAGAATCTCACCTGGATCCTCAACACTAGCCCAGCAGTGTTTCTACTTTCTGTGCAGGCTGAGGAAAGCCCACCTTCCCCCCCCCCCCCCCCATCCTCACCACATTCTACAGAGGATTCATTGAGAGTACCCTGAGCTGCTGCATTACTGCCTCCTTTGGGAATTGCACTGTCTCTGATCGTAAGACCCTACAAGGGGATAGTGAGGACAGCTGAGAAGATCCTCGGGGGGTCTCTCTTCCCTTCATTACAGACATTTACACCACATGCTGCATCCGAAAGGCTAAGAGTATTGTAAAAAACCCCACACACCCCTCACTCAAACTCTTCTCCCGCCTGCCATCTGGCAGAAGATACCTGAGCATTGGGTCTCTCACGGCCAGACTGTGCAACAGTTTCCTTCCCCCAGGCCATCAGGCTCCTTAACACAGTTTGATCAGACTCTTACCAATCTGAAATCCTTTGCACAACTTCAAATTGCTGCAAGAACAATGTCTATTATTTATCATTCTTCTGTTACACTGTAACTTGTGTGTTTTGCACTTCTTATGTACTTTGTGCCGTGAACGAGTGTGTGGTTTGTGCTGTCCATGTAGCACCCTTGGTCTTGGAGGAATGCTGTCTCATTTTTTACTGTATCAGTTGTACTTGGTAGAAAGGACAAATAAAAAGCTACTCTATTCTACTCCATTCTAGAAGGCATCAGTTTAAGGTTAGAGGGGAAAGAGTAAAAGGAACCTGAGGGGCAACATTTTTACACAGAGGGTGGTACGCGTATGGAATGAGCTGCCAGTGGAAGAGGTTGAGGGCGGGTACATTAACTGCATTTAAAAGGCATTTGGACAAATACCTGGATAAGAAAGGATTCGAAGGATATATGCTAAGTGCAGGGAAATGGAGTTAGTGTGGATGGACATTTTGTTCGGCATGGACCAGCCTGGACCAAAGGGTCTGTCTCCATGATGTAGGACTCTGCAACTCTATGAATTGTTATGGTAACATTACTCAGTTTCAGCTACTATTTTGGTTCCAAGTCACCTGTCAATTTATACGTAGAGTCATAGAATGGATACAGGACAAAGGAGCCAACATATTCTGGCACTTTTTAGGATCAATGCAAATAGTCCCATTCCCCTGCTCTATCCCCATAGCCATATAAATGCCTTTACAGTATAGCATGTTTTTGAAAGCACATTTGAATATGCCTCTACTACAAACTGAGACAATTCCAGATCTTAACCACTTGCTAGGGATAAAGATTTATCCTCAGGTCGCTGATAGTTCTATCCCCTTTTCGTTAAATCAGTCTCCTCTGACTCTCGAACATTCCATCAATGGGGACTTTTCTCTCTACCTACTCTGTCTAGCACTTTCATGATTTTGAACACATCAGTCAAAATCTCCTTTCAATCAACCCAGCCTTTCCAATGTATCTACATTAATGAAGTTCTTTTATTCCTTTATTCCTGGAACCATTCTTGTAAATCTTTTCTGCATTCTCTCTAAAGTCTTCACATTCTTCTGTGATGAAACTGTGAAGACATTTGTATATATGTATATCCATTTTAATGTCATTTACTGCAAGTTTGCGTTCTTGGAATTCTAAGCTAAATGTATTCGTTTGGACCTGTGTTTGGAGTTAACAATTAGCTGTTAAAAGCTACAACAGCTATAATTCCAAGCAAAAGGACATTACCAGTGAACTTTACAAACACTCTCGTTTTTCTGTCTATGCTGGGAAGTTGTTCACGACAGAAGTGCTGAAGTGCGGTCACGTTCTGAAGTGCTGAGAAATCTTTGATTGAGTAACATGCACTAAGCAAGGTTGCTAAGAAAATGAGTGTAAAATAATGAAATTACCGCAGTACACATTGTTCATATTATTCCCAGACTGAAGTGTTGGGATACAGTCAGTGGAAAATAAGTGACGTTTTAAAAAAATAAAGGAATCAAAGCCATATCAGAGATAGTATAGCACTGAAAGGAAGCTATGTCAGGAGCATGATAATAATAAAGAAAGTTAACTATTGTTCTAGGGGATGAGTTGAAATTTTAATTCCTTCCAGTTGATCAAAGGATTTAAAAAAAAGGGACTCTCCATTGGAAATAAGTTGAAATGTATCTTGTGAAAAATGCAGCATTAGATGTTTATTAGAATTGCAGCAATGTTTGCAACCTGCACCAGTTGTTTTTATTCAATCCACAAAGACTGCTCAGATTATTTCTATTATGTGTTTAAAAATAATTGAATCTATGTTATGAGTGAATAGTGTGTTTTATGTCCTTGTGTTAATAAACTTTTATTATTAAAATAAATGCAACATTACACGCTATTACTTTAGTAAAAGATCACGTCAATAATAATACATAAAATTTATCCGCCAGTTTCCTAACAGGGTCTGACTCGTCCAGTTTTCACATTAACCAAGCAGTATGTCACAACAGTTGGGACCACGAGATCATAATACTTAAAATTCATTGTCCAGAATTTCACACCAATAGTTTAGTTGAATCCAAGCTAGTGTTGTATAAAATTTCAAAATAACTGCCTTGTTTCTAGTCCTTTTGGGCCTCATTGTCATGTCCAAATAATCCTTAATGATTAACTCTTAATGGTGTCATTTATAAGCCCAGCACTGCACACTGTCCCCTTTTCTGGATGAATTCAACTCCAACAACATTCAAGAAGTTCAACACAATCCTGCACAAAGCAGCCCTCTTGATTGGTATCTCATCTGCCACTGGCACACAGACGTGGCAGGGTGTACCATCAACAACAGGCGCTGCAGTTCCTTATCCTGTCTCCTGTGACAATACCTTCCAAATCCATAACCTCTATCCCTCAGACAGTCAAGGACAGAGATTCTGTAATCATAAAATTATTTTGAAAGCCCCTCCAAAAAAAGACAATTTGAAATGTTGAGGCTTATATAATTAGCAAAGTGATGCAATGATGAAATAAAATGTTTTGGATACAAAATACACAGCTTAATAGATTGGAAAAACCCTGTTAGCTATGTCAGGACAAAAACAAAGCCAGAAGAGCCTCTTGATAAATTAATATGATACAAAGCCCAAGTCTCAAAGCTGAATAGTTGTTCTGAAGTGATAATTTGTCTGAGTCACTGGAAGCAGACTTTAGGTCCAGTTGAAATGTAGAGCACATATAAATGATCCCCAGGCTGATGAATTGTTTCTTGGCTGGCTCATATATTAAAATACCAGTGCAGTCACCATCATGTTAAATACAATGTGGATAATGGTCAGCAATGAGCCAAGACCAAAGCAGCAAATGAGGAGATTAAAATGCCATTAGTACTGTCAAAATTTCGCACTGGGTCTTAACAGGTGCAATGCTTATTTTCTCAGGTTTGTGGCAAAGAATAGAAAGAATTTCTCTAGTGATTTATCAATTCCCTAAAAGTTTTAACATGCTCACATATAATTATCACTTCTGTAAGAAAAGTGCTATTTAGATAAACAACAAAATTCAAGGAATGTAAATGACCAGTTATTCTATTTTGAGGGAAGAATGTGCATCAAAAGGAATCCATGTGTTGTTCTATGAATAATTTAATGAGATGTAGAAACATGAAAATAAATAAAAGGACCTTGTCTAAATTCACCTGATGTACTCATGATTTGGAGATGCCGGTGTTGGACTGGGTGTACAAAGTTAAAAATCATACAACACCAGGTTATAGTCCAACAGGTTTAATTGGAAGCACTAGCTTTCGGAGCGCTGCTCCTTCATCAGGTGGCTGTGGAGGACACAATTGTAAGCAAGAATTTACAGCAAGAATTTACAGTGTTATGTAACTGAAATTATACATTGAAAAATACCTTGATTGTCTATTGAGTCTTTCATCTGTTAGAATACCATGATAGTTTCACTTTTCTTTCGTGTGTAAATCACAAAACCTTTTTTTTAAAAGTTTCAGGTTAACAGTAACAATTGGTGTAAGCGAGACAATATGATAGTGAAACTATCATGGTATTCGAACAGATGTAAGACTCAACAGACAATCAAGGTATTTTTCAATGTATAATCTCAGTTACATCACACTGTAAACTTTTGCTATAAATTCTGTGCCTTATAATTGTGTCCACCACAGCCACCTGATGAAGGAGCAGCTCTCCGAAAGCTAGTGCTTCCAATTAAACCTGTTGGGCTGTAATCTGGTGTTGTCTGATTTTTAACCTGATGTACAGTGTTGCTGACAATGTAGAACTTCCTCAGTACTGCAGTGGAGTATCAGTTTCAGTTATATCTTGAGTACTGGATTTGTGTTTAAACCTGCAGTGTGTTTGATCCTGAGATACACCAATTGATACACATTAATAAAACATGGGTGTTATTCCTTGAGGGGAAGACTGGGAAGTTAGTCCAGTGGTTCCAATTCATAGAGATTCTTGTGCCAGACAGAATGCTGACCTTTTTTCTTCCAGTGCTCCAACTGGTTTGCAAGAGGTGCCAGGTGACTGGTTCACTTATAAACCATTACCTGCAATATCAATTAAAAGTCACAGTTTACAGCAACTGCTGAAGGAAAGGCAAATGGGTTTTCTTCAGACTTGCAGAGAACAGAAGAGCTCCTGAGTTGGTGGGGATCTGAAAGCTTCTCCTTTTCTTTTCACAGTCCCAAGCTGGTCAGCTACCTAAGGACCAATCATATAGTTGCTGGCAGGTGGAAGGCCTTTGTCATCTGTAATTGGCCACTTGTTTACAGGCAGCTACTTGTACCAAACAGAGCTTCATCTGTACACAAGCCTTGGATTCTAGTTCATTTGCAAACACACTTTAACCACTGCTTGAGCAAGTGACTGTGCAATGATGCTTATAATGAGTGTTGGGTTATTTGTTTTCATAACATATTGCAATCACCCAACCATCCTTGGTTTCTACGTTCAGTCCATGATTAAAAATACAGAAAAATAAAAAGATGCAGTCTTCACACTTCTCTTTGCTAAGGTATGGTGCCCAGAACCACTCATGTTAGTCCTGGAATAGTCTGATCAGAAACTGCAGCTAAATTTCTCCCCTTTGAGCTCTAGTTCTATAGAGATATATCCAGTATTAGTCTTTTAAATTATTTTCTGAACTTGCCCATTTGTATTTCAATATTTGTTTTACTAAACTGAAACATGAATGATTATCTTCTATCAGGTAGGTTTATCTATAATTTGGAAAAAGAAAATGATAAATTTGACCTAACTTGCAGTTATAATCAGAGTCCACTTGCCAACCAGTCAGCACTCTCCCCTCACACAGTAGGAGTGTTTTCATTCCCATTTATTTTACGTAAATGCTTTTGTTGATTGCAAGATGGAAAACTTTGCTTAATGGCCCTTTTCAGCAATACTCTGATTATGTAATGTTTTAAAAAAATAAATGAGGGGTAAAAAAACGCCTATATCCTGATGTGGCATATGATACAGATTTTGATTTATGTTCTATAAACTTAGTTTATTTATTTGAGGAGAGGGCATTCTGCGATTCTGGGAGAGTGCAGTCACAAAACAGTGATAGTCTGAATTTTATTATCAAAGATGAAATCCAAAGGATTTTGAAGCCATCTAATAATCTCACCCATGTTCTGTTGATCATTAGGAAAATGTCAGTATTCATTATTGCCTACACCTATGTCTGTCAGAGCAAGATAGATCAGGGTCAAGCAGAGTGGGAGAAGTCTGAAAAAGCTACTGAGCATGTCTTCTTTCATTTAATTTACTTCAGTTATAAAAGAATGGTTACATTTTGTAGCCAACTGATTATCCCAACCTATATTAGAAACTGTCAATGCTAATAGTATACCAGTTTAGAAATCAAAAATGCCAGAAATACAAGTGAAAACTTTTGCGAATACAGCTTCCTTCAATTTCAAGTGGTGCCTGCAGCCCCTGACTGGTGAGGCAGGGCTGAACTGAGCTGTCATCACATATTCCACTCTCATTTCTAACACGTATCAGTATGGAGAGTACAGAGAGAGCAAGAGAATATGGCAGCTTCTTTCCTCATTTTATTTTCATAAAGTAAGAAACAAATATGTCTTGTGTGAGGAAAGCAAATGGGAAGGGTGCATAAGGGAGGTGGGTGAGCTAAGAAAAGGGTCAGTGTTCGAGTCCTCTTGTTTCTCACCAGTTTGGGGAATCAAATGGCTGCTTAGCAATGAGGTGTGTAGCAATGGGTCAAAACAGAGCACAGGATATGGGGTAAACCTGGTGAACAGCTTCAGTGGCTGCCTTCTGACATATCTTCCTCTTTTCTTCAATCAACGATTTTCCCAATGGTAGTTAACAGGGATCTCAGCTGTGTCTAACCAATTTCCCACAGCTCTGCTGCCACCCCTTCCCCCCTTGCTCAGGACTTTGATAGAGTCCCCTTTGTTCTCACTTTCCATCTTATCAGCCGATGCACTCAAAGGACGGTTCACTGCCATTTTTGCCACCTCCAGCAGGATACCAGAACCCAACACATCTTCCCCTCCCCTTCACTGTCAGCATTCAGCAGGGACTGCTGCCTCCACAAAACCCTGTCTACTCCTCCGTCACTCTCACATCTCTTCAATGCCATGCATTCACGGAAGGCGTAACATTTGTTCTTCTACTTGCTGTCCGCCTACCTGTCCATGGCCCCAAATACACTTTCCAGGTGAGGCAGCGACATATTTCCATTTCTTTCAGTCTAGTCCACTGTATTCACTGTTGACAATGAGACCTCCTGTACAGCAGTGAGATCATATGCAGACAGAGTGACCACTTTGCAGAACATCACCACTCAATCCACAAGCATGACTCTGACCTTTTAGCCACTTGCTATTTGAACATACCACCTTGCTCCCACACTGTGGGTTTTGCTCTGGAGCTGCTGTGGTGTTCCCGCAAAGCCCAGTACAAGCTAGGGGAATCAGCACCTCACTTTCCCCTTCCAGGGCACATTATAGCCTTCAGGACCCAGCACTGAGTTTGAAAACTTCAGACCATGAGCATTGTCCTTCATTCCGACTTCTGAGTGGAAATGTTGATTTCAGGAATACCTTGCTAATGCACAACTCACCTCTTTAATATTCAGTCTCCCACTTCACCAAACATGCCAAACAAACTGATGTCGGGCAAATGGAGTAAGGGAGCCAGAACATATTCCTGACTGATTCAGCTTGCCATGCCTCTGAATAACATGCATGTTGAACACTGGGCATGACATCTCTGGGCATGCCTCATGGGTACCAGAAACGTGCACCCCACATCCACAGGTATTAACATCCAACATGTGCCACCCTCTAACATCCCTCGTGGCACTCCTCTGCTCCACTTACAGGACACTTTTACACTTCAGTGCTACACCTCAGGCTGCATCAGTAACTCTCATTGCCGTGCCCACAGCAAGGTCACTCTGTGCTCAGGGACAAACCCCCAGCTCATGGACTAGGCAGGCTACAGCTCTGAGCTCTTCACTTGCTGTCCCAGTGCTCTCTCACTCTGAGCGCACCTGGCAGTTTACAGCATTACTACCTTGCATTGCTTTGTCTTTTTGTGCTTTGGCACCTCAGTCGGAGATACCAGGTTCATATTACTATTGTTTTGTCTTGCTGCTCAGCACAGGAAGCTTGTCATAATTGTCAACTGGTCTCATTCAAGTCAGGAGAATAACCTTCACTCAGGGGATCCCAATCAATGGCCTCCTTGGAGTGCTCAGAGTCAAGATCCTCTCCTTGTAAAGGGTGAGGCACTGAATGATAGGCAGTATACCACACCCCTTGACCCTGACCTATTTTGGGCTGTTTTCCTCCTGAAATAAGGGAAAGAGAGAAATTAATGGTAATGAGTGGGTGGCAGAGCTGTTATCTGCTGCAGATGGGTCAGTGTCCTGAGCAAGTGAGGGCAGGCAGCGTTAGTGGGGTCGAGGGTTGGGATGGGTGACAGAGAGTGAAGGATGATGTTGTGGGCAATAATGAGAGTGGTAGAGCGTGAGGCTTGGTGGGAGGTGCATTCAGTAGCAGACAGAGCGTGAGTGTGAGATATCAGAGAGAAGATGGTGGCACTTAAGTGAGTGAAGTGGAAAAGGTCATTGACATTCCCCCTACAGCACTGGACATTCCTCCAGACAGCTGAGACTGCACTGATCCAGGTGGCAACCTCAGACCAAGGTGGCATGGTCTGGTTGTAGGAATAAACTTACTGCAGACATTGGAATCTGTACTGAAAACAACAAATGCTGGAGATCACAGCGGGTCAGACAGCATCCAAGGAGAGAAAGCAAGCTAACGTTTTGAGTCGAGATGACTCTTCATCAGTCATCTTGTCTCAAAACGTTAGCTTACTTTCTCTGCATGGATGCTGTCTGACCCGCTGTGATTAGATTAAATTACTTACAGTGTGGGAACAGGCCCTTTGGCCCAACAAGTCCACACCGACCCTCCGAAGAACAACCCACCCAACCCATTCCCCTACATTTACCCCTTCACCTAACACTACAGGCAATTTAGCATGGCCAATTCACCTAACCTGCACATCTTTGGACTGTGGGAGGAAACCACAGCACCCGGAGGAAACCCACACAGACACGGGGAGAATGTGCAAACTCCACACAGACAGTTGCCTGAGGAGGAAATTGAACCTGGGTCACTGGTGCTGTGAGGCAGCAGTGCTAGCCACTGTGCCACCGTGCCGCCCAGCATTTGTTGATTTCAGTGGCATGGTATAGTTTCCTCGTCGTCCTGCTGGTGGAGGAGGAAATCCTGTGCTGGTGCACTCCACCCAGCAGAACCCTGCCCCCAAAGTGAGGCACCAATTTTTTTCACTTGTCTGCCATGTCTGGGCAAATGTCAGAAAATGTGCAGGGCAGCACTGGACGGACAGTGCTTGTCTGGGTGCTCAATGGGCTTTTAAAGATGGCACAGTTGGAAGGGAAACTTATTGACAACTATGACAAACTCCCTGACTTTCTGTCTGTGCCAAGCAGCAAGGCAAGAAAACAGGAATATGAGCCTGGTATCTCTGGCTGAGGTGCCAAAGCACATAAATGCAAAGCAGTGATGCTGTGAACAACCAAGTGGTTTCCAGGTGCACAATGGGCTTTTGAAGATGGCACAGATTCAAGGGAAACTGCTGTTTGGTGGATATCTGGTGAGTGACAAGTTGTTATGGGAGTCATAAGATGGGGTGGAAATTAGATTAGATTAGATTCCCTATAGTGTGGAAACTTGCCCTTTGGCCCAACGAGTCCACACCAACCCTCCGAAGAGTAAACCACCCAGATACATTTCCCTCTGAATGATGCACCTAACACTAATGGCAATTTAGCACGGTCAATTCACCTGGCCTACACATCTTTGGACTGTGGGAGGAAACCTGACCACCTGGAGAAAACCCACGCAGACACGGGGAGAATGTGCAAACTCCACACAGTCGCCTGAGGCTGAAATCGAACCTGGGTCCCTGGCACTGTGAGGCAGCAGTGCTAACCACTGAGCCACCAGGCTTTCCTAAATTGGACTTGGTCGAACATCATAGGGTTGTGTTATGTAATTGATGAAACAAATTTTGTAAAATAGGGTGTGAAAACCTTCTCCTTTTGCTCTGATATCTTTACTATTTTTTGCATTGCTGCTCCCTCTAGCTGTCTTTACAATACAAAACCCATCACTTTTCCACCTTTTCATTCAACTCCAAAGAAGAGTCATACAGGACTTGAAACATTAATTTTGTTTCCCTCTTGACAGATGCAGCCAGACCTGCTGAGTTTCTCCAGCATTCTCTTTTTTTATTCCAGACTTCCATCATCTGCAGTATTTTGCTTTTGTAAAATCCTCTGTAATATTCTTCTTATTTAATACTGACACCTCTTCTCTTTCTACTCCTATCTATCCTGAACAGCTAGTAACCAGGAATACTTCATACTCAGTCCCAATCTTACTGAGCGAAAGTGAGATGCTGCCTGACCGGCTGGAGATTAGAATCAACATCAGAGTGGTGCTGGAAAAGCACAGCAGGTCAGGCAACATCTGAGGAGCAGGAAAATCGACGTTTCAGGCAGGAGCCCTTCATCAGGTATTCTTGATGAAGGGCTTTTGTCCAAAACGTCGATTTCCCTGTTCCTCAGATGCTGCCTGACCGGCTGTGCTTTTCCAACACCACTCTAATCTTGACCCCAAACTTACTGAGCAGACTTTATTCATTAACATACATTTTCCATGAAACCTAAATTGAATCTCGTCATCTTTCCTCTTGTTTTGACTCTAGACAATACCTTTCTACTGTATGTCTTCCTTCAGCCCTATCTGTCTATACCAATTATTTGTGCACCTTGATTTGACATTCTAATCCTCCGTCTTTGTTCCTATCCCTTTGTCTAATTAGGGACCATCTACCACAAGAATGATAGAACCACCAGTAGATTATGCTCTCCGTATGCAGAACTAAGCTCCACCTCATTAAGACTATTGAATTCAATTTTAGGCACCACACTTTGGAAAAATAGTGAAGACTTCGATAAGGACGCAGAAGAGATTTAATAGTATGATTCTAACGAGGGGTAATGACCATGATTTGTCGAGAGTGGAGAAGGTGAGGCTCTTCTCCTCAGAGCCAAAAAAGGGCTGAGAGAAGTGTTCACATTCCAGAAGGTTTAAGATGAAATGAACTAAGAAAAGTACTTTCCAATGGCAATAAGTTTTGATAGCTGGAGATTTTGAGTGATCAGCAAAAGAATCAGAAGTGACCTTTTTGAGCGGTGTGTAGTTAGGATTTGAATGCACTGCCCAACAATATAACAGTTTTAATAGTATTTTCAAAAAGAAATTGGAGGAGAAAAGAATTACAGGGGTGTGTGAAAAAGGCTGGAAAGTGGGGCTAATCAGATTTGTTTGATTTTATTTATTATTGTCACACGTACCGAGATACAGTGAAAAGTATTGTTTGGTGTGCTAACCAGACAAATCAGTCCTTTGAAAGAGTTGACATGGTCGTGAAGAGCCAAATAGCAGAAGTATTCTATGATTCTATAATATACTAAACATGATAAAGTAATTTTTGTACAGAAGACTACTGAATGTTACTTCTAATATAACTTCATTACATGCACGCAATACTTTTGAATGTGATGCAAAATTATGATTTAGTTTGTTGCTTCCTTTAATGGTCCTTAATTTGGTTGGCATTTTTCCATTTGGATAGCTATATGAAATGACGTGCAATTAGTTCACATTAGAACATGCAAGTGAGCAGTAATAAAGAATATGAAGTACTTCAAATTCATAAAGAATATTCTGCTGAGAAACTATGGTACAAAAATATCACCACACGAAGAATAATTTCAGATCCACCAGCTAACATGATTTACACTTTTGAAAAACTTTATTGTATAAGTTTCTAAACCTTTTAAACTAATGTTTGATGGAATCATGCAAAATGAATTATGTGAAACACATCCAAAAAACAAATTCAGAAATACATACAATAAAAATCATAGAGAAGACCACAGCCTGTCCAATCTTGACAGTCTGAATAACTTTGAGTAATGTGCCTATATGATCCTAAAGTGCTAGTGGAAAACAGTCTGTAAGTGAAATCACATTATTTCTGGATTTACTTGTATGTATTACAAAAGGAATAAATATAGTTGCCTTTCATCCACTGTCCAATTGCTGTTGAGATGTTTATTATGATTATACGATTGTGCAAGTCCCAGTTGTTTCAATGATAGTCAGCGATCTACATTAAAGATGTAAGTGATAGCTGAACTGAATGGCAATGTAAATTGTTTCAAAAAGTGTGGTGCTGGAAAAGCACAGCCGGTCAGGCAACATCTGAGGAGCAGGAGAGTCGATGTTTTGAGCATAAACTCTTCATCAGGATTCCTTTTTGACTGTAATCTCCAGCATCTGTAGCCCTCGCTTGCTCCAATGTAAATTGTTTGCCAGAGTAAAAGTATTTTATAGAATATTGCACACTGAAAGGATATTCAAGTGCTGGTGACTTAAACAATTTTGTACACGAAGCTTTCTCTATGCTAGTTTGCTAAAGGCTGGCAACACTTTTGTCCCAGTGTGACACAATGATGTCATGTGCCAATGATTCGAGGGTAGATTTGCCTTTCTCTAAACTAACTCCCCACTGCTGCCAAGGTGAAGTGCTTGTCAGCAGAGACTTGTCTTGAATTTTATGTCCCAAGTGATTTTTCTTGTGCCTTGAATGTGCTCCAGGCCAATAGCAGATCTCCAAAGGTTTAAAATCATCTGAAGGGAGAAGGTGTTGCACCTTGCCAATTGTGATCTCTTTCTATTTCTGAGATATCACCAGGTTCATTTGTAGGTCTTAACCTCAGTAGGTTCTCTGGTACAAACACAATGCTTATTTCTCCTTTATGGTGCTTAGCCTTTGGGATGTACATTGACTCTTGAGAAAGGTCAGGCAAGAGACCAGAACATTGCTCATTACTATTTGGGTCTGCAAGCACTCCAAGGTTTCATAAGGTAGATTATATATACATGGTTGATAAATGTAACACAACTTTACATCTGCCTTTACTGTTCAATTCAGGATAACTACTGTTGTGAACTCTAGAATTTGAAATATTAAACTGCTTATGCAGGCAATGTAACTATTTCCTCATTGTATAGAGCTTCTCTACAGGAAAGAAGGTAGCTAATCAAACATAATTGTATTTAATGTGCCTCGGTTTCCTGAGGTCTGTCACTATCTGAGATATTAGATCATCTGTTAGTTGTTGTTACAATCAATGTGGAGGTAAGTCTCCCAGCCCGCATTCACAGGAAATTTCCAGTCCACAGGAAATTGAAACACTTGCTTGCAGTAATGGTGATTAGTAACTTGCTCAGGTAATTCTGGATCATCACAAAGATGCACAGTTTTCTCATTCTTGAGGTGCAGTGGTAGTGTTCCGATTTCTGAGCCAAGAGATCCAGGTTCAAGTCCCACATGGGAATAATATCTCTGAACAGGTTGATTAGAAAATATCTACATTTTTCTAATTAGCAGATGACATATATTGTTATTTTGCAGGAATGAAGCAATTAGAAATATTAAAAACAGTCTTCAAAGTGTAAGAATATTTCTTCATATTTTTCTGGGTCTATTTCTCTGCTGACCTATCACAGTGTATCATAGTCCACTCAGGTGGATGCTTCTGACCATTCTTAGTCTTCCTGCTCTGTCTGCTTGCCTGATCATCTAATTCCTCTAATCTCTCAGGATTCTTACTGTCTTATTTGTTATTTTCATTAGTTGCTGTTTGTAAGGGCAGATGATAAGAATACAAGTGTGTGAAAGGAGAAGGCAGGAGGGAAAGGAAGACAGTTATGTGAGAGAAACACAGATTGAAAAGAGGGACAAGGAAATGCGTCTGTTTTGCTGCTGACCAAAGTCAAAACCTCTGTTCATTCCTTTTTTTGACTGCTTCCAGACTGACCTTATATGTAAGGCCTGACTATGGGTTCTGGACCACTTTCAGCCAAATAACTTGGTGCTTCCAGCCTCAGCTCTGGCCTCAATGGTCCCAGTTCCATAATACCTTGCCAAAGCTTCTTGATATCCAAGGTCCTCCTGGGCCCTAAACCACAATCTAAATGTTCCCAGATTTCTACACTTGCACATTTCAATCCGAATGATCATTCTGTTCCACTACCTGTATTCTCTCACTGATCTTTAGCCCCTGTCATCCACTCCCTGTGTTGCTCCTCACTGTGTTGCTTACCACAGCCTCCCTAAGATCATTCTTACTCTAACTTGAACTCCCACCTCTCTCTCATCTGACAGTGTGGCAGCATCCATTCCTCTCTTCAGTATCATCATCTCTCACCCGAAACACACTTTCCTTGATACCTTGTGCATTGATTACGTAGATTAATGTTCATAGGAAAACTGCACAGAAGAAAGAAGACATAATAGAGAGAGGATTCAGAGAGGAATAGAGTCTCATGATACCAGTTTGTTAATGTTTGGTTGGAATAATTGAAAATTGGATGGCTGGTTAAAATGACTAATGGGACTCACCTATTGAATTCCTTCAGTGGTCCAACAGGTTAGAACCCTCTCTTCTGAGCAAGAACAAAGCGCATCTGGAGGAAACCAGCGTACTCTTTCTTTTGTTCAATGAAATTGGGGTCTATTGTTATTTTAATCGTGATGTGGTTTAGCAACTATTCCCACCAGGTTCAATTAGTGGGAAGAAGAGGGCCAATAAGATTGTCATCTCATTTTTTTATTAAACTTTTCATGTGACCACGAGCAGCAGGCTGTGCCAAAGCCATCAAAAGAGTTTTGGACTCCCCTGCTCTTTCCATTTCCCCAGTGCGAGGTCCGTGTGGATTCCCATCCTGTGGTTTACCTGAATTCTATAAATTGTTCCTTCGGTCCCCTGTTAGGGGCCTTGCTCTAGGCTGACACTGGGTTCCCAGCTGCCTCCCACCCGCCTACCTCATACTTTGGTGGGAAACTGGCTGGGGCCATGCAAATGAGGCCTGAGTGTTAAAATCTGCCACACCTCATTTGCCAAGCTCCAGCAAGTTTGTCAAGCACCTGCTTTCTCCCTGAGACAAAGTCAGGGAGTCAGAGGAGAAAGAAGGCCGAGCCAATTGAAAGAATCAATGATAGGTATAAGCCCCGTAATGACAAAATATGAGGTAAGCAAACAAAGAGATGCAGATAACATAAGAATAAAATCTGAAGATATTATTCCAAAAAACATGAGCAAGAAAAAAAACCAGATACAGACTTAAAAGAGACACATAACTTAAGAAATGGGCACATTCTGTTGTGAAGCCCAATGATGGGTACATAGTGAGCAGTCTAAACAGACATTTACAATCAGGCTTCTTATCTGGGATGTGGGTTCTGTCCATTTTGCTGAGATGCAGTGTGGAGGAGGTGTCAATGCTCAAGATATCCATAGATGGTTAGTGAAGGATTAGTGTTAATTGTGCTATTTTCATGTCAATTCAAGCCACCTTGCTTTTTTTTTGGAGGATTCCTGTTTATTTTCACTTATTGATGAAGTTGCAATGGTATATGGAGATTATTTTTACTGATAAAAATTGGCTCTCAAGTTAGAGGGTGAGATTTGACCTGATTTCAGATTATCATGCAAAAAATTATGGATTCCAAGTTTTTCTTGGCTGTGAGATAGCAATTCAAAAGCAACTGCTTTGCAATGTGAGAATTTCAAGAACAAGTTGCAAATATAGTTCAGTCAGTCCAAATTTTACCTCAGTGGCCTCAGAAACTTTAGATGTTGATTCAAACCTTTGGTTTAATAATTCCACTGTGAATTAAGTCAGTGGAAATAGAATTAGGGAAGATGTAAAATGGACAACTAATTCACTATCAGTTGTTTTATACTATCACACAAAATCAAAATTACTTTCACGGTCTAGAAACCTGTCTTACATTGTACACCCTCCAATCTTTACTTTCAGGAAAGGAAACAATTCAGTACTATGTATCTGATCTCTGTTTAATTTGCTGAATAGTATTTGTTAAAATTTCTGGCCGTTCATATGTATCACTAGTATCAGTGTTCTATTTCTGCTTTAAGTAACCTTTTGAAACCTACTCCTGGTTTTACAATACTAATTTGAGAGCTTCATTCTGTTTTGTGCTTGCATTCTTTTGTTCAGTGTGTAGAGACTGTGTTACTTGTTGCTGTGGTAACATCCAGCTTTAAATGTATCATCTGCGGTACAACGATAATGGAGCTGGATTAAAATGGATGCAGGGATCGCAATATGTGATGAGCCTGTTGGTTACAATGCTAGCCAAGGCAGCCCACTAACCTCAAGCCACCTGATAAGTTGAATGATCTCTGCTTCCAGCCAGAAATGTTAATTGTGTTCAATAGCTGGACAAATCAGCAGGAGGCCAATATCCTGTGTGGCTAGGGTCATTGGAAGCCAGTCCGTATCTTCTAAAGGGAGGTGCATTATGAGTGGAGCAAGTGCATGGAGTTGTGGCTGAAGAGGCCATGGGGAAAGATTGAGGAATGGCACAATAGCGGGGAGCAAAGGTCCCAATGGTATTTGATGTTACACCAGAATGCATGCAGGGAGGAGTGGAAAGGAGGAGAAATGTCCTGTATTCACAGGGTTCAGGAAAGCATGTCTGACAGATTGATGGTCAAAATTCATTGGAGAGGGTAGCATGCAGTTCAATACCAGGAATCAAGCTCTGAGCATCTGGATACAGTGTCCCAAGGAGATCAATGGGCTCATACAGGTTGTCAAAACAGTGAATGCATTTCCTAATGCAAACTGTAACATCGTTGGTTCAGGAGATCAGGATATAGAATTGGTTTGGGTGCAGATGAAGATTAGAAGGAGAAAGAAAATACAAGTCAGGTCCCCTAACAGAAACTATAATGTCGGAAAAAAAGTATACAAGAAGAAATATTAGTGCTTGTGATAAAGGAATGGTAGTTTGTGATTATAAGCTACACATAAACTGTGAAACTCAGTTTGACCTGGATAATAGCTTGGATAGGGAATTCATAGAATGGTTTTGAGATAGGTTCTCAGAGCAACACAGTCTGTAATGAACTAAAGAGCTGGTTATATTAGACTTGGCATTGTCTAATAGGACAGGATTAAGTGTAAAGGCACCCTTGGGAACAATGACACAATATGATTGAACTTTGCATCTGGTTTGACATGGAGAAGAATGGGTCTAAGACGAGTATTTTAAACTGAAATTAAAACAACAATGTGGACATGAAAGCTGAACTAGTTGAAGTGAGCTGGCATACTAGGCTAAAGGATAGAACAGAAGAAATGTAACAGCAAACATTTAAAAATATTCTGAATAAGAATCTTCCTACTGTAAATAAAAATGACAAAGGGAGGGTCCACCATCTGTGGTTTACTGAAAAACCCAAGGAAAGCTTCCAACTTAAGGAAAAGCACTTAACTGAGCAAAGATGGGTGGTAGGTTGGATGATTGGTCAGGATATAAAGAACGGTAGACTATGACTAAAAGGTTAATCAGGAGGAATAAGTCAGGATATGAGGAGATGTTTGTTCAGAATGTAAAATGGTTGACAAGAGTTTCTACAGGTCTTTAGGAAGGAAAGGCAGAAGTAAAATCACCTTTTGAGTCCCACTTAGTCCCCCACTGAGTGAGAATGGGGAATTAGCAGTAGCTAATAAGAAAATTGTGGTTGAAATCAACAACTACTTGGCTTCTGTCTTCACTATAGAGAATACAAAAAGCATTCCAGTAATGGGTGTAAATCAGCAGGTGGAAGAGAGAGAGGAAATTAGTGAAATTACAACCATGAGGGAAGTGGTACAAAGCAAGCTAATGTAACTGCTGACTTACAAACAAGGTTGCTAATGAGGTAGTAGAGGTTTTGATATTAATTTTCCAAACTTTTCTAGCATTTGGAAGGTTAGATCAGACTGAAAATTATCACGTGTGACCCCTTTATTCAAGAAGGAAGGGAGGTAGAACAAAGGAAGTTAAAAGCCAATTAGCTTGACATCTGTCATGGACAAGGTCTTGCAATCTATCATTAAAGAGGTTATAATTGTGAACATAGGAAATCAGGAGGGAGTCAAGAACAGCAGGCATAGTTTTGTCAAAAAGTAGTCAAGTTTAACCAATTTATTAGAGTTCTTTGCTAGAGTAACACATGCGATTGATAAAGGGGAAGTGGTAGAAGTACTGTACTTGGATTTCCAGAAAATCCCCCCCATTTAGATTAGATTAGATTAGATTAGATTACATTACATTACATTACATTACAGTATGGAAACAGGCCCTTCGGCCCAACAAGTCTACACCGACCCCCCGAAGCGCAACCCACCCATACCCCTACATTTACCCCTTACCCAACACTGCGGGCAATTTAGCATGGCCAATTCACCTGACCTGCACATCTTTGGTCTGTGGGAGGAAACCGGAGCACCCGGAGGAAACCCACGCAGACACAGGGAGAACGTGCAAACTCCACACAGTCAGTCGCCTGAGGTGGGAATTGAACCCGGGTCTCTGGCGCTGTGAGGCAGCAGTGCTAACCACTGTGCCACCGTGCTGCCCACCACATCAATAAAGTGGTAATAAATGTGGTAATAAAGTACCACATCAAAATTGTTGTGGAAAATAAAAGCACTTGATATACAGGATAATATATTAGAATAGACCGAAGATTGGCTGGCTGGCATGAAATAGAATGTGTGCCTTTGAGGGTCTTTTTTTGGTAGGATGTGATGAGTGGGGCTTCAAATATTTACAATATATAACAGGGAATTAGCTGAGGGAAGCAGAGGCATGGTGGCTAACTTTGAGGATGACACAAAGATAGTTGAAAGGTATGCTTTGAAGAAGATGTAAGGAGTTTGCAGATGGATATAGATAGGTTGAGTGAGTTGCCAAACATCTAGCAGAGGTAATATAATGTTGGACAGTATGAATCTGTCTGCTTTTCATTCTTCCATCTGAAATACAGTTACATAAGCCAAGAGCAACTGCAGAATTCTGAGGCACAGAGGGACCTAAGTGTTATAAGGCATGAGTTACAAAATGCTAACACACCAATGCTTCTGCAGTGGAAGGTGATGGCAAAAGTGTCAAAATCCTATCTCAGTTTGGAGATATAACTGTAGGTTCTTGCTGATACATAATTATACCAATTTCCAGTTTCCAATGGTTTAAAAATGACTATAGATGTTTTCATGACATGGAAGTATTCTTGCTCCCTTCCGTCTGTTCATCCTTGTAATCCTCTCGCCACAGCTAGTTTAAGGTTGCATTAATTTATAACTTCTGTTGGTTTAAATTGATATACTTTTTCTCAGCTTGCTCTCTTCCAACCCATTTTTGAATGGCATTATCTACTCCCTCCCAATTTATTTCTGAATACTCAAAATGCCCCAGCATCCATAATCTTTTGTAGGAAGGAATTCCAAATTTCTTATACTCTGGACAGACTGGATTATGCGATGTGCTATGAATGGGAATTCTGATCTCACAGCTTGAAAGATCAGGTTCTTCCACTGGATTTGGATGGAAATTCTTGATCTAGCATAGAGTCATAGAGATGTACAGCACAGAAACAGACCTTCCAATCCAACCTGCTGACTAGATGTTCTAAATTAATTCCATTTTCCACCATGTGGCCCATATCCCTCTCAACTCTTCCTATTCCTGTACCCATCTAGATACCTGTTGTAATTGTATTAGCCTCCACCACTTCCCCTGACAGCCCATTCCACAAATGCACCACCTTCTGCATGAAAAAGTTGCACCTCAGGTCCCTTTCAAATCTTTCCCCACTCAACTTAAACCTATGACCGCAAGTTTTGGACTCCCCTACTCTGGGAAAAAGACCTTGGCTATTCACCCAATCCATGCTCCTCATGATTTTATAGACCTCTATAAGGTCACCCCTCAGCCTCTGATGCTCCAGGGAAAGAAGCCTCGGCTTATTCAGTCTCTCCCTATAGCTCAAACTCTGGCAACGTCCTTGCAAACCTTTTCTGAGCCTTTTCAAGTTTAACAACATCCTTCCTATAGCAGGGAGACCAGAATTGCACACAGTATTCTGAACGTGGCCTCACCAATTTCCTGTACTGCCAAAACGTTATGTCCCAATTCCTATTCTCAATGCATGATCACTAAAGGCAAGTATGCCAAATGCCTTCTTCACCACCCTGTCTACCTGCGACTCCACTTTCAAGGAATTATGCACCTACACCCCTACATCTCCTTGTTCGGCAACACTCCCCAGGGTCCTACAATTAACTCTACAAGTTCCACCCTGGTTTGCCTTATCAAAATGCAAAATCTCACATTTATCTAAATTAAACTTCATCTGCCACTCCTCTTTGACCCATCTAATTAAGGTCCCGTTTTACTCTTTTTCACTGTCCACTACACCACCAATTTTGGTGTCATCTGCAAACTTACTAATTAGATCTCCTGTATGCACATCAAAATCATTTATATTAATGACAAAAAGCAGTCGACCCAGCACTAATCCTTGTGGTACACCACTGGTCACAGGTCTTCAGTCTGGAAAACAACCCTCCACCACCACCCTTTGTCCCCTAACTTCAAGCTAATTTTGTATCCAATTGGCTAGCTCCCCCTAGATTCTATGTGATTTAACCTTCCTAACCATTCTAGCAAGCTGGACTTTGAAATTGTATTCTTACCCACAGTGGGTAGACCCTGTCCAAGTGGAGGAGTAGCAGTATCAGGCAAGGTCCAGAAGCAGTAATGAATGTCAGAGCCAATTTAAACAGTTACCTTCGCATTGTTACACCTCACCAGAATAATGCCCTGCAAATCAAGCTTGACTATTTCCAGAGCCTTAACAAAATATACAGGGTCCTGGACAGGCTATTATCAATCCAACTAAACAATATAACAGAGTGTCTGGCAGTTTAATGATTTATACACACTTATCATATTCTACAGACGAGCACACTTTCAATATATTCTTCTTAAAAATGAAAAATATAATTCACTTTGACTACTTTCTTCATGTGATTTCCATTTAAACAATGAACACTGCTGATAACTTAGTCAGGGAAACTGGACCGTTCAAGGCAATGATAGTACAAGGGTGAAGAAATAGAAATTTTGATGTACCTTCAATTCAAATATGCGGTTCAGGAAATGTCAATTTACTTTGCATGTACTGTCATGCTCAATAATTTCTTGATGCAGATTTCCCCATGAAATGATAAAGATTCATTGAAACAATAAGCAAAAGGATCCACAAAAGAGAATACAATGACAAACTCTTCCAATGATTAGTACCAGGAATCAAAAGGCAATGAAGCTGATTCTAATGTGAATATACTCTCCAATGGACTAGTACGGACCATGATACACTTCTGTCCTTGTCTCTAATACATGGCTGTCGGATTTATTTCACTAACTGAAAAAGAATGGAATTTTCATGTAAAAGTAAAATACTTTTAAAACTTTTTTTACTTAATCTTGACATTTTTCTTATTCATTCATATGCTTTCCTCTCATTCATACATTGCATACAGTATACAGTTTATTTCTTAGAGACCTTGCAATTCTGTAATGCTATGTACCCACAGTCCCTTTATTCCTAATATTCTGTTTTATAAAACTAAATAACCACTTGTAAGCAAGGGTAAGTTTTTAACTGTCAGCTTTTGTTTTGGAGAAGGAGAACTGCTGATGCTGTAAACACTGAAACATGATCAAGCAATACCTCTGAAAAGTTTTGAATTGGAGTGAGGTAATGCAATTATGCATCGCTGGGCTTTTAAATCAGCACTTCAGGTTCTCCTGGTGAGATTGGTGATTGCTGAGAAAAACAGACTTCTTGAAACCAAGGAAATGAGGCTGGAAACCACAATCAGATGCTGAAGAATTTCAGAACACCAGGTTTTGGAATAGCTGAACTTATCTGCCCGTGACCATCTGGGAAAGGGTGGCGAATATCGCTGCAAAACTGCAGGAGTTTAGAATACTTGAATAGAGCACAGAGAGGGAAGGATGGCAGAGGATGGCTAGAATTACAGAGCAAAGGAGTTAACAGGAAGCTGCAAGCCTGGGGCCTGTCTGTATAGATTCAAAACATTGACTTCAAGTACAGAGAGTTAGCATGTACGAATTTGCACGTGTGGTGTTGAACTTTGTTTTGTCTATTTATCAGGCAGTACGTGACTCCAGCTATAGTCTCATGGTAATTATATGTGATGTTTAGCCTGTTTTGTTCATTTGTGAAACAGGAGAGTGTTGCACTGCTTTCCGGTTCCATTTTGTTTTGTTACTATATATACAAACTTAATTGTAATGACTAGATTTCATGCTCTAGTGAGTTCAGATAGTATAACCCAACATCAATTCCTGTGCAAGATACCATACGATTATATGACAGTCTTTATAGAAAATGGTGAACTCGATTATGAACAGAGTTCATAGAGTCATAGAGTCCTACAGCACAGAGACAGGCCCTTTGGCCCAAACTGGTCCATGTCGACCAAAGCGTTCAGCAGGAGGCTGGAAGACCACAGCAAGCTAGTCAGCATCAGGGGGTGGAGCAGTCGACGTTTTGGGTGTAACCCTTCCTCAGGACTGAGCAGAAGTCGGCGTTTTGGATGTAACTCTGCTGCAGGTTTTTTGTCTCTGACCAAAATGTCAGTTCACGCTGACCCCATTTCCCTGCATTTGACCCATATCTCTCTAATCCTTTCCTATCCATGTACTTGTCCAAATGCCTTTTACATGTTGTTAATGTACCCAACTACTTCCACCTGGCAGTTTATTACATATCATGTTTCGCAGTTCTAGCATGACTACAGCAGTCAGCAACTTACTCAAAACTCTGATGTCAAATGTTTCATCGCTATGTTCTACCATAAACTGCCATACATCAAAGGGCATCCAAATTAGACTTCAGATCACATGGAGCCAAAAAGGTGCTGTTATGTTCATCTCAATTTTTCCCAGTGATTCATATTCCATGGTTATATGATCCTCATAAACTTTTCAGTCACTTTATTAATATAAGCATTTACCAAACCTACATGTCTAGATCCTACATGGATGACAGACACACCCATTCCTTCCTGTAGCCAGTCCTTCAGCAAGAATATATTCAATTTAAAGGAAGCCAATGTTTAAAAGCATCAGCTGTTTGTCATGGAGTTTTAAAAGAAATTGGCCAAACTCTGCCATCCATAATTCCACAGGACATGGATAACCTGACATGCACGCACAGTGATGTTTTCAATGTACAGATAGTAGACCACACAATAATTAAATGTCTACTTATGTGGAACTTTAATCATGCATAGAGATTTAAGGCCTGAATGTGCTGCACACTTAGAAACCTTTTGATTAAGGTGGAACTGATCAGACATAACAAAGATCTTTCTCATTGAAACTGCTTTCATAGATTAATGAACTCTTCTTGAAGTCCTTAAAATATAAAATAAGACAGCTTAAGAAACAGAAGTATCAGGGTGGGGTGTAAGTTCACCTTCCTACACTGTTCAACCTTACTTTGTGCCTTTCTGACAAAGCATTCCAATGAATAAAGCTGGAGCTGTTTAAAGCTATTAGATGGGAATTGAGCAGCATGCTTAGAGTAGTTTTGAGATGGGCTGGTTTGTGGATGTCACCGATGTCTTACTGATTACAGGGGAACCACACAGCTTAGGAACGGGAGTAAGCTATTCATCTGATTTCCTCATTGAGTATCTTTGACGTCAAGCTTGTTCGGTGGGTTTGGTAAGATTAGGAGATGAATGTGAATAAGGCGAGTTGGGCTGTTAGTAAGGTGTCGAACAGGCAATAATCTCCTTTAATTGGCAATTTGCTGCTGCTAAACAAAAATCTCCAGGTTGCTTGGCAAAAGCATAAAAGGTGGAGTAAGAAGCTCCCAAAGTTGAGAGAGGCCTCATCATACTTCATGACTGAGCCTGCCACAAGTCTCGCCACATGCTCAGACACCTGTGGGATTGCATCATTTGAGACTTTCATACCAAACAAATGCATACATCAGTCCAAGGCAAACTGAATTTATATGCACTCAAATCAAAGGACCTGTTTCACTCATTCAATGAGGATCCAAAATCAAAAGATTAATGGAAGCTTACTCAGTAAACTCATCAAACTTAAATTAATGTGTGATCACTGGGGGTGATGATGTTCCCTCTTCCTCACTTCCTACCTTCAGCGCTGGCAGGGCCCACCAGCACCCAAAGTATAATCCTCCTCCTTTCTACTCTACTCTTTTCTCTGCAAATAAACTTCGACCAATTAAACAGCTCCTAGTAGGGCACTGTCACAGAAGCAAAATTCAACAGTCAACAGAAACTTACAAAACTTACTAAAATCCAATCAAAATAACATTATTCAGGGTGATGATGTACCTCAGCATGTGACGGTGCCCTGCGGTCTCTAAATGCTAATCTTCCTTGTTATCATAGAATCCCCATAGTGTGGCAACAGGCCATTTGGCCCATCGAGTTCACATTGACCCTCTGAAGAATATCCCACCCAGAAATGTATTTGCTTTACATTTCCCCAACTATTGCCTATTGAATAACCTACCTATTCCTAAACACAATGGGCAACTTAGCATGGCCAATTCACCTAACCTGCACATCTTTGGACTGTGGGAGGAAACCTGTGCAGACATGGGGAGAATGTGCAAACTACACACAGTCACCTGAAGCTGGAATTGAACTTGGCTCCCTGGCGCTGTGATGTAGCAGTGCTTACCACTGAGCCATTGGGCTGCCCTCTAATTAGCAGTAGTGTAGAATAAACTACATCCAAGTCATAGGGAGAAGATGTGCTTGTTCAGGAGATATAATTTATTGAAGTATAGCAATAGCTACAAGTTACATAAACTGGTTAGGCATAATTATTTATAAATATTCATTTCCCTGAGGACCTCATGTTAGACTGCCCAATTCTCCAGCTATGACTATGGGACATTGTTGGACTTGGAGGAGCTCAGTGCAACTTGAGCATTATTTTTTTCCAAACCACTGCCTCAGACAATGTGGAGGAGGATGATACTGTCAGTGGGAGGTATTATTATGTAAACGTGTGTGTGTGAAGTTGCTGTTTGATTTATAACTGAGTGCAGTGAGCATAACTAGCCCTGCTGTTATTCCTGGTGCAAAGTTTGGGCCTATTTGTGGGAGTGGAGAAAGCTTGCTTCAAGATTTCATTTGAATTATTCTCATTCATTCAGAAGCAATGAAAGTGGCATTGGGAAAAGCTGTCAAAGAAACCACTGTGACTCGTCATCAAAGCAACTAAATTACTGAATCAAAATCTTTTTGTTCTCTGAGTCACCATGGATAGTATATTGTTTAGCTGTCTAAAAATAACTGATTTAACCACTCAAGTTGACTGTAGCAACCTGTCATTCAAATAAATACATTTGATCTATCTAATTCCACAGTGACAGGCTGCTGTGTATAAATGGATTTTGTTTCTGGGTGTCAGTGTCTAGACTGAGCTCAGTCACTTTTAAGTGGGATGTGGAGAAATACTGACTAAGAAATCTTTCTACAATGCTGCTTGTAATAAATTCACAAATAACTGAGTATAAATATTTTTAAGAAATTGCTAATGTTGAACCAAGTCCCTTTAGGAGTCTCACACATAAAATCATCATCAATCCAAATGTATTCCTTTTAAAATTCATTGTTCATGCAAATTTTGAAAACGCCAATGCTTAAAGCAAAATATGAACTATATCTCTGGTTCCACAATACTTTTCAGTGCTTGTTAAATAATTTAGTTTTTACATTGAACCATGCGGAGGATGTGTAAAACCCAGCACTGTCAGGTCACTGAGGGACGATGTGAATTCTGTATGTTACTTTGAGATTGCCTGTCATTCTTTTAAACTCCAGTGAGTCGAGTCCCAACCTGTTAGAAAACTGACTATTTGGTCCTTCTCCTCTTCAGACCTCCTGTCCCCAAACCATCCTTTTCTCCAGGGAGGGTCTATTTGACTGATTCACTTGCTCTGCTTGGTAACCTCCCTTACTGTCTCCACGTGCTGTTACAGGTCCTGATTTGCAGATGCTGTAAATCAGAAATGAAGACAGAAGTTGCTGGAAAACTCAGCAAGTCTGGCAGCATCTGTGAAGAGAGATCAGAGTTAATGGTTTTGGGTCTGGTGACATTTCCTCCAAGGCGAACATGAAGATTGCAGATGCTGGAGATTAGAGTCAAGATTAGAGTGGTGCTGGAAAAGCACAGCAGGTCAGGCAGCATCCGTTTCGAAACATTGATTTTCCTGCTCCTCGGATGCTGCCTGGCCTGCTGTGCATTTCCAGCACCACTCTAATCTTGACCTTTCCTCCAAACCCAACCTCTTTAGCCTTTGCTCATAAGACAATCTCTCTATTCTGCAATCATCCTATTAAACCTTCTTTGAACTGCATCCAAAGAAAAAACATCTTTTCTTAAATAAGGGAACCAAAACTACTCACAGTACTCTTGATCTGGTCTCACCAGCACCTTGTACAGTTGCAGTAAAACCTCCCTACTTTTATACTCCAAACCCTTTGAAATACGGGTCAATATCCCATTAACCTTCTGATTACCTGCTGCAGCTATCTACCTGGAACAAAACCTATGCTTTACATCTGGTTGAAGAAATCGCTGAGCTATTTGGTCCTTCTCCTCTTCAGACCTCCTGTCCCCAAAGCATCCTTTTCTCCAGGGAGGGTCTATTTGACTGATTCATTTGCTCTGCTTGGTAACCTCCCTTACTGTCTCCACGTGCTGTTACACGTCCTGAGACAAATGCTTCAGCACCTCCTCACCATCGCCATCTGGTGCCAGAAGTTCCCATCCGTAAAGATATGTGTCAACTTGGAAAAATACATTGTACAAATCTGCAAAGTTTGGTGGATGGTCAGAAGATTGAACAGATTATAAGAACCAGCAAAATGACTGAAAAAAGAGAAAGCTAGCTAGAAATATAAAAACAGATAGCAAAAGTTTTAATGAGTAATTAAATGGGAAAAGGGTAACTAATGCTGGTGTTGCTCCTTGAGATTGGGAGTCTGGGGAATTGCGAATGGAAAACAAGGAAATGGTGGGATTGTTGAATAGTTATTTACAATCTTTACTGGAGAAGACTTTGAAAAATTCCTAAAGATAGTTGAAACTCAAGCAAAAGAAGGGAGGTACTTAAAAAACAATCACCATCACCAGGAAAAAGATTCTGGGAAATGTATTGGAACAAAAAGTTGATTGGTGCCCAGGACTCAATGTCCTGCATTCTAGAAGTGTCAGCAGAAATAGTAGAGTCATTGATTATTTTGTAACAACATTCTATAGATTCTGGACGGGTCCCTACTGATTGGAAAACAGAAAATGTTGGACTTGTTAAGTATTGAATATATTCAAGAAAGGAGGTACACAGAAAGCAGGGAACTATAGATAGGTTCGCCTGGCATCTATCATAAAGAAATTGTTAGAATTATTAACAAAGTTATAGCAGGGTACTTAGCAATTCATAATGAGGTCAAACTGAATCAACATAGTTTTGTGAAGAAAAAAATGTTCTTTAACAAATTAATTTGTGTTTTTTGAAGAAGTAATGAGCAAGGTAGGCAAAAGGGGACCTGTAGATGTGATGTATTTGGATTTCCAAAAGTTTGTCAAGTGCCACATTGAAAGTTATTCACACAATCAGAGTACATAGTATAAGGGACAATACATTAGCAGGAGTAAAGGATTAATTAGCTAACAGGAATTTGTAATGAGTTGAGTGTGTCATGATGTTATAAAATCTGGAATATTTTGGAATATTCATCATTAAAATCTCATTGACTAATCCAGAAGCCTTGAACTTTAAGGTGATAGAAATGCAGTTAAAAATGAACCAAAATGCTTTAAAATAACCATAAAGTGACCAAAATGAGCCAAACTCCCAGGAATGTACAACGGATTATCTAATGGCGGGGTGTGATGACCACAGTTGCAAAAAGGCTATCTGAGGGGTAATTAACTGTAAAATTAAAATTCGTCATCTGGCATGTATAGCTCGCAATGAGAGCTTCAGCTATCTCTGTGTGAGGTCTAGATTGCTTGACTACAGGTTTTGCTGGAACAAAGATTTAAATCTGAAATTTGTTATGCAAAAAGCAAAGAACGAAAGTATAACTTTGACAATGTATAATTTCAACTTTTTGTAGAAATGGGCTGTTGCAATCATGGTTGAAGAGTTTGCTTTTCCACATTGAAACCACCATCTGTGATCAGCAATGATGGATTTTTGGTACAAGAAAAGGCAGCCAGAAATGTGAGGTAACATCCAAGAAGTAGCAGTCATCTCAGGAATGAGGATTCTCTCTTTCTTTGTGATAGCCGAATCTGCAAAAAGTAATCAGCACTGGGAGAGAACTGAGAATTTTCAATAACTGCAACATTATCTACAGTTGACCGCATTCAATAAGACAATTATTCAGTGTTGGTTGTAGTTTTAAACCTATGCCTCAACAACAACCAAAGGCCTTATTTTAGCTGTATGTGTGTGTGTGTGTGTGTGTGTGTGTGTGTGTGCGCATGCGCCAGCTGAAAACTGTTTTCTTGATGTGTTCTTTCTCATGAATAGCAGATAATAACAATGCTCTTTCTTTGACTCAATTAAATCTTGTTGTTTGACTCCTTATTGCTCACAACAAGAACAGTCTTGTATTTTTTAATTGGAGAGAAGGAAAGCCTCATGCAAATAGAATTTCATTTAATTAACAGAGGAACTGAACAGAAGGGAAACAGTCCACCTCTTCTCTTTTGTAGTAAAAAAAGCCCGACGGATCGATCCTGGGGCCTCAACTATTTACAATCTATGTCATGATTTGAATTAAGTAACTGAATGCATAGTAGCTAAATTTGCAGATGACACCAAGGTCGATAGAAAACTAAGTTGTCAAGTAGAAGTAGGATATAGATGACTGGGAAAATAATTAATGTAAAACAGTGGGAAAAGGTGAACTTGTCTAATTTGACTGGAAGAATAGAAAATCAATACACAAAAGAGAGAACAGAAATGGCTGGCACAGAGAGATCTGAGTGTCCTGGCATGTGAATTAAAATAAGTTAGTGTGTGGATACAGCAAGTGAAAATAGAAAGTTGTTGTTTATTGAAAGGTGAGTCAGATACAGAGGTAAGCAAGTTTTACCACACTTTAACTTGGCCTTGGTGAGATCACATCTTGAGCATTCTGTGCGATTTGGCTTTCCTTATTTGAAAGAGGATGTAATTGCACTATAAGCAGTTCCGGGAATGTTCACTTGGTTCATTGGATCACTTGGATGAGGGGACTTGCTTTATGTAGAAACATTGAACAAATTGGGCTTTTGGAGATTAGAAGAATGAAAGGTGATCTTATTGAAACATGTGAGATCCTGAGGTGATTGAACAGGAGGATGTTTTTCTTGTGGGGTAGACTAGAGCAATGGGCGCAGTATAAGAATGAAAGATTTTTTAAAGTTGCAGATGAGGATAAAATTGTCCTCTGAGAGGAATGTGGAAGCCTCCTTTGCAGAAAGCAGTGGAAGTCAAATCATCAAATTGATTCAAGCCCAAATTGGATTTTTGAGAGACAAGGGACTTGAGGTTTATGAAGGACAGACAGGAAAATGGAGTTGAGATACAACCAGGTTAGCCAAGATCTTATTGATTGGCTTACTCTTCCACCAAGCATAGTGTTCTAATTTTCTTGAAGACTTACTTTGTGAATATTTGGTGTGGGTAAAGGAATTCAAGAGGAGAAGGAGATTAATTCTGTATATAGTATATTTGTGGCCCACCTACTATTTAAACAATTCTTTCATGTCCCATCTCTATCCAATGATCTCCACTTTAGTACAGACTCTGATAAGGGATGTCAAACAATAAGCAACTCTCAGCTCTTAACATTCTCGCTGTTTAAAATTACAGTTCATCTCTGGTTCAAAGAAACTCTTATGTAATTAAAAATATCTATCCACATGCATGTCCCCAAGACCTTCCCCACACCTCCACTACTTGCCTTTAAACAACCGCCAAACCTCAAACAGATCATTGTTCGTAGCAAGCTGCCAGCTCTCAGGACAACCCCATACAAGCCTGTCACGGTAGGCACAGCAAGACGTGTCAGAGTGTGGACATATATACCACCATTACGCGTGGGGACACCTCCCACCTTGTATATGGCAGGTACACATGTGACTCAGCCAACGTTGTCTATCTTATACGTTGCAGGCAAGGATGCCCTGAGGCATGGTACATTGGGGAAACCGAGCAAAGGCTACAGCAATGGATGAATGGGCACCGCACAACAATCAACAGACAGGAGGGTTCCCTCCCAGTTAGGGAACATTTCAGTGGTCCAAGACATTCGACCTCAGACCTTCGGGACAGGCACCAGCGGACCAAGGTGGACTTCGGGACAGGCACCAGCGAAAAGTGGCCGAGCAGAGGCTGATAGCTAAATTC
>NC_057721.1:13842103-13850687 GCF_004010195.1 Chiloscyllium plagiosum
TCTCACTTTTTAGATTAGAATCAATCTAAACATCATGGCATAGAGAGAGAACACAAGGGGCTAACACCTTCAATATATTGTCTAGCTATCTCAGGTTAGTTAACAGCTAACCTGAGAATACAACTTTTTAAAAAAAGGTTTTGTGATTTACACATGAAAGAAGTGAAACTATCATGGTATTCTAACAGATGAAAGACTTAACAGACAATCAAGGTATTTTTCAATGTATAATTTCAGTTACATCACACTGTAAATTTTTGCTATAAATTCTGTGTGTTAGGATTGAGCCCTCCACTATCACCTGATGCAGGAGCGACGCTCCGAAAGCTAGTGTGCTTCCAATTAAACTTGTTGGACTGTAACCTGGTGTTTTGTGATGTTTAACTTTGTACACCCCAGTCCAACACCGGCATCTCCAAATCCAAACTCAAAATTTATGTCACCCTAGAGAAATAAATTTAACTACAGATGTTTGTACTTCCCCGAGGATCAAAGAATCTCCTGTATACATGACAAAGAGGCAGATACATGTTTTTGCTCTCTCCTCAGTTTTATTAAGAGGATGCCAAGCAGCCTTCCCAATGTAACTCATCAGATTAAATTGAGTCAATATCAGATGCTCCAACATGACAGTGGTGTTATCAGTGCCTTAGGTCATTTATTGGTGGGGGAATGTGTTTGAAGGCACATCCTTGATTTGCTGGACTACCACAATAAATAATTAGAGGCTTACTTTTGCAGAATTTCCTCAACTATATGGACGAAAATCTTTAAAGGGTTTATTTGACTAAGAGATAATTGCAATTCAAACAAAGAGGCTATTGAGAGATGAGACTTGCTCATTGTTTATTTTCCCGGCTTATGAAGGGAAAAGGAGCAGCCAACTTACATCCAGCGTGATTGCATTGCCAGCAATGTGATCATGACCTGGTAATCTTTCTCAGACATATCGACCAGAGAATATTGACCATGCCACCAGGGGCAGCCCCCAGCTCTCCTTTGTATTCTTGCCATCCAATCTTTCACAACCACCCAAGAGGCCAGACGGGGCCTCAGTTTAAAGTCTGATCTGAAAGATAGCACCTCCTGCAATACACATCCTGAGTATTGTATTGCCAGTATTGGCTTTTGTGCTCAAGGCAATTGAGTGGCCTTGCCATTTTTGAGGCATGGCGTTTTGCTTTGCAGTCTCCCATACTCAATGCTGTGGAAATGTCCAGCACATAAATTTAGTGCTTTCTTCACTTACCTTAGGGATGTCCAGTCCAAGCTGGGGTGGAGTAGGCCTCCTGTGCCAGAGCTTGTCTGCTTTGATTACTTTTGCCTTTCCTTTTTCATTCCTTCTCTTTGTTTTTACTTACTTATCTTGGACTGCATCGGCAGTGGTAAGAGTCCTGGGGAGTCAAGTGGACCTAGGGCACAGACCTTGCGCGTTTGCCAACTGGGCCCAGTGCGTGCTCATTGGATGGGCCTACTGTGGACCTTGAGCAGGCCCAGGGTGTGGACCTTGAGTGGGTCCTGTTGGAGGAGAGTGGGCCCCGACTTATTTTTCCAGAGCAACAACAGAACCTGGAATCAGTGGCTGCGACCCCGGCAGAGGCGACATTGGCAAGGTAGGTCCAGTGGCAAAAGATTGTGCCTGATGATTGGCAACTTCGTTATTGGTTGGGTCCGGCGCTGGTGGGGGCAAAGCAGTGGTGAAAGGGCATTGTGGCAACATGAATGCGGTGCCCAGTGACAAGAGATGTGAATCTGGCGTCAGTTGGTCCAGTGCAGGTGGCAGAGCGGCAGGGGCAGAGGGATATCAGCCCAGTGACAAAGATGGCACCTGAGGATCAGCAATTTTAATGTTGGTTGGGTCCAGTATAGATGACAACGAAGTGATGGTGGAGGAATGGCAGCACAGGCACCATTGACGGTGGTGAGCTGGCTCAGAACTGATGGACTTCCTTCAAGTTATATCCTTTTTCTCTCCGTATTCTTAAATTATTCAAAATGGCGCCACTTTTTGTGGTGACCAGTGAAAGCTTTTCACTGTGTTTTCTTACTGTAAAATACATGAGACAATAAAATCAAAATCAAATCATTGCAGCGCTGATCTGATGGTTCCCTATTGCAGACTGCCTGGGTGCACAACATGGGGCTGAGCAGTAAATTCAGGGATATATGTTGTGCAACCAAACTGCTTTTCTTAACTTTAATCAGTCCTTCTGAATCAGAAGAGGCTTCTGATAACCACTGTTTCTGCAATTTGGAAGAAGCTAAATGAAACACCAAGACACACAAAGCGCTGAAAGGTTCATGGGTGTAGCACTGTTATTCATGGAGGTAGACAGGATGAGAGATGCATTGGGTCCACAGGTCTCCAGGACACCCTTAGGGACCACTTCAACAGGATCTGGGAATGAATGGCCAAGGAGATCAATTCTGAGAGATTGGATCTGAGGACCTGACAGCAATGACTCAAGAATTTTAATGACTTCAAGTGGGTTGTCAAGGCAAGTGAACGCATTTTATGCACGACACCATTAGCCTGCCACAACATCAGCTTCTCATGCTGCTCAATATACAATACACCTATCTCTACCCCATTTGGGATCCCCTGGTACTCAGAACTCTTGCCTCTGCCACGACTTGATTCGTATGCCTCTGGAATTCTTTAGTCCAAATGGTATGACACGTAAGAGGGAAATCAGGAGAGCAAAAAGGGGACATGAGATAGCTTTGCCAATTAGGGTTAAGGAGAATCCAAAGGGATTTTATAAATATATTAAGGACAAAAGGGTAACTAGGGAGAGATCAGGCCCCTTCAAAGATCAGCAAGGCAGCCTATGTGTGGTACCACAGGAGATGGGAGATACTAAATAAGTATTTTGGATCATTGTTGACTGTGGAGAAGGACATGGAAGATATAGAATTTGGGGAAATAGATGGTGACATCTTGAAAAATGTCCAAATTGTAGTGTGGGAGATGCTGGATGTCTTAAAACACATAAAACTGGATAAATCGCCTGGACCTGATCAGGTGTACCCTAGAACTCTGTGGGAAGCTAGGGAAGTGATTGCTGGGCCTCTTGCTGAGATATTTGTATCATCGATAGGTGAGGTGTGGGAAGACCGGAGGTTGGCTAACATGGTGCCACTGTTTAAGAAAGATGGTAAAGAAAAGCCAGGGAGCTATAGACCAGTGAGCCTGACATCAGTGGTGGGCAAGTTGTTGGAGGGAATTATGAGGGATAGGATTTACATGCATTTGGAAAGGCAAGGACTGATTAGGGATAGTCAACATGGCTTTGTGCGTAGGAAATTATGTCTCACGAACTTGATTGAGATTTTTGAAGAAGTAACGAAGAGGATTGATGAGAGCAGAGCAGTGGACGTGATCTGTATGGACTTCAGATGGGCCACTGGGCTGAGGAGTGGCAGATGTGAGGAGATAAATGTGAGATGTTGCATTTTGGAAAGGCAAATCAGAGTAGACCTATTGGAATGATGTTGTGAAACTTGAAAGGGTTCAGAAAAGATTTACAAGGATGTTGCCAGCATTGGAATATTTGAGCTACAAGGCGAGGCTGAATAGACTGGGGCTGTTTTCCCTGGAGCGTCAGAGGCTTAGAAGTGACCTTATAGAAATTTATAAAATCATGAGGGGCATGGATAGGGTAAATAGATAAGGTCTTTTCTCTGGGGTGGGGGAGTCCAGAACTAAAGGGCATAGGTGAGAGGGGAAAAATGTAAAAGGAACCTAAGGAGCAACTTTTTCACGCAGAGAGTGCTGCATGTATGGAATGAGCTGCCAGAGGAAATGGTGGAGGCTGGTACAATTACAACTTTTAAAAGGCATCTGGGTGGGTATATGAATAGAAAGAGTTCAGAGTGATATGGGCTAAGTCCTGGCAAATGGGACGATATCTGGTTGGCATGGACGAGTTGGACTAAAGGGTCTGTTTCCATGTTATACATCTCGATGACTCTGTGACTCTATTTATTGTATCAAAAGCAGATATTTCTTTAGTCCCTGATGTCAATGGCACTTGCCATTGTATTTTCAATTGATCAATTTTGGGGTTGGCAGTGCCACATTTTTTACTGTCAATACAGCCTTCCAATTATAGAATTGAATACACATCTATCTTTTGATCTCATTTATCTTTCCATGATCCATACAAAGTCGAATTTATCTGCTCAGTTTAGGAACCAACAATATTAGTGAGTGCCAGCTGCTTTGACTATTTTAATTCAAGTGATTTTCCAGCATGAACTGAATTTTAGTTTCCACTTGAGCTTGTTTTTCAGGGTTCACCTGGCAAAGCATATTGTTTTATCGGTCTCCAATATCAGTCGCCAGTCTGAAAAACAATCCTCCACCATCACCCTCTGTCTTCTACCTTCAACCTTTGTATTTCTCCCAGATTTTAGTTCACTGAAGTCCATTGAAATAAAACTCAGGCGACAGAGAAGGAAATGGCTGCTTCTTTACTTGTCTACTGAACTATAATGTTGCATCTAGTCGACTACCTGCAAGACGTGGCCAGAGGACAAAACTTTGAAATTTTCATGATTGTTCATTCAACGTGTCTTAACTACATAAACTTTGAGTTACATTGAGCCTAGAGCCCAGCAACAGATCATTCAGCCAGTGCGAAACAGTTCAACACTCTGTAAGTATTTGTGATTGCTACTTTACAATGAGTTCACACATTGAGTGTTGAATCATCTTTAATCAACTTTAATTTTAATACCAGTACTTAAAATGGCTTTGCATCCTTATGTACAATATTTCACGTCAGATTTTATGAGGCAATTTCCCCCCTTTATATATTTTTCACATTTTATTGTTCACAAGTCACCTTGTCAGATTCAACTCGTTCTGGTAGAGTTCGATCTGATAACCAGTACAGAGCAGTTTTTCTTTATTCTTTCACAGGATGTGAATACCCTCTGGCAAGGTCTCCATTTGTTGCTCCTCTCTGATTGCCCTTCAGAAGTTGGTGTTGAGCTACTTTCTTGAACATTGCATTCTTTCTCCTGTAGTTACACCATTCTGTTAGGATGAGACATCCAGGATTTTGACAAGGCAGTGATTAAGGAATGGCAATATATTTTCCAAGGTTAGGAAGGTCTCTGGCTTGGAGGTGATGATGATCTTGTGTTTCCCCTTTCAAATGACTCCTGTTTTCCGTGGCTACCTCATGCAACTCGTAAAGCTTTCTGAAGAAGAAATTTTCTTTCAGGATAAATTATGATACTGGAAAAGCACAGCAGTTCAGGTAGCATCCGAGGAGCAGGAAAATCAACGTTTCGGGCAAAAGCCCTTCATCAGGAATACAGGCAGAGTGACGAGGAGGTGGAGTGGATAGGTGGAAAGGAAGATAGGCAGGTAGGACAGGTCATGGGGACAGAGCTGAGCTGGAAGTTTGGAGCTGGGGTGAGGTGGGGGAAGGGGGTATGAGGAAACTGGTGAAGTCCACATTGAAGCCCTTGGGTTGAAGTGTTCCGAGGCAGAAGATGAGGCGTTCTTCCTCCAGGTGTCGGGTGGTGAAGCAACTTGTGGCAGAAACCTGGCAAAAATTGCCAAGTTTATCTCAGTCTGATTGTGATCCGTTAATGAAGTTGCTCAATAAGAACATTAATAAAAATGTGACATATCATCGCACCTGAATTCCTTACTTTGGTTTTGTGTCGTGATCATTAGAAATGTCTCTATACTGTACCTCAGTGAGACAGACCGTATGTGGCTAATAGCATGCGTATCACTTTCAGTATCATTCCTCCGGACATGGTTGTTCTGATTTATGATTTTAAGTCTTCAAGGCATAAACATTCCCAACTTTTTAAATTCTTCTGGGTCATTTTTACAAATTTATTCACTTTTTTTTGCAACGACTGATTCTCATTATAATCTGGGAACTAAGAGCAGGAATGGGCCATTTAGCCCTATTAACCTGGTCGAACAATCAATTTTTAAAAATTCAATCGTGGGATATGGGTGTCGTTGGCTGACCATTTATTGCCTGTTCCTCGTTGCCCTTCAGGAGGTGGTGGTGAGCTGCCATCTTGGACAGCTGCGGTCCTCATGCTGTGGGTTGACCACACCCTTCCGGAGAGAATTCCAGGATTTTGACCCAGCAACAGTGAAAGAATGGTGATATACATCCTAGTCAGGATGGTGAATAGCTTGGAGGGAACTTGCAGGGTGTGGTGTTCCCATGTATCACCTGCCCTTCTAGATGGAAGTGCTCATGGGTTTGGAAAGTGCTGTCTGGGAATCATGCCAAGGGTTGTCACTCTCATCTCAGTTCTGGAATTCAGGTCTTTTATCCATGTTTGAACCAAGGCTGTAATAAGGTCAGGAATTGAGTGGCCCTGGTGGGACCCAAACTGGATGTCACCCAGCAGGTTATTGCTGAGCAGGTGCTGCTTGATAGTACTGTTGATGACACCTTCCATCACTTTACTGATGATCAAGAGTAGATTGATTTTTCCTGCTTTTTATGTACAGGGTATATCTGGGTAATTTTCCTCATGACGTAACTGTACTAGAAGAGTTTGGCGAGAGGAATGGTGAGTTTTGGAACACAAATCCTCAATAGAAATGTCAGAATGTTCTTAGGCCACATAGCCTTTTCAATATTCAGTTCCTTCAACTGTTTCTTGATAGCATGTGGAGTAAACAAATTGGCTGAAGACTGGTATCTGTAATATCTTTCGCACTGTTATATTGGACTCCTCCATCATTGAGGATGGGGTTATTTGTGGAGCCTCCTTCTTCAGTGAGTTGTTTAATTGTCGACTCCATTCACAACTGGATGTGGCAGGACTGCAGAGCTTAGATTTAACCCATTTGATGTGGGATTGCCCAGTTCTATTTATCATTTGCTTCTTATATTTTTTGGCATGTAAATAATTCTGCTTAGTAGCTTCATCAGGCTGATACCTCATTTTTAGGTATGCTGGGTGCTGATGCTGGCATGCCCTCCTGTACTCTCCATTGAACCAGGGTTGATCCCCTGGCTTGATGGTAATAGTTGAGTGAGGGCTACGTCAAGCCATGATTTTGCGCATTGTGCTGGAAGACATTTCTGCTGCTGTTGTTGGCCCGCAGCTCCTCATGGATGCCCTGTCTTGAATTGCTAGATCTGTTCGAAGTCTGTCCCATGTAGCATGGTGATAGTGGCACGCAACACGATGGAGGGTGTTCTCAATGTGAAGCCAGTACTTCATCTCTGCAAGGACTGTGCCGCTATGCATCTGCAGCTGGCAGATTGGTAAGGACGAGGTCAAGTATATTGTTCCCTCACCACCTGCTGCAGATCCAGTCTAACAACTATGACATTCAGGACCTTCCAGCTCGATCAGTAGTACAGCTGCTGTGATGCTCTTGGTGGACATTGAAATCCCCCACCCAGAGTATATTTTGTGCTCTTGCCACTTTCAATACTTCCTCCAAATATTGTTCAACATGAAGGAGTTTTTAATCAGCCGATGGAGGACAGTGCATGGTTATCACCAGGAGGTTTCCTTGTCCATATTTAACCTGAAGCCATGGCACTTCATGAGGCCTGGAGTCAATGTTGAGGACTGCCAGGGCAAATCCCTCCTGACTGTATACAACTGTGCTGCCACCTCTGCTGCGTATGTCCTACTGGTGGGACAGGAAATATCCAGGGATGGCGATGCTGTGTCTGGGACATTGTCTGTGAGTATGACTATGTCAGGCCTTTGCTTGGCTAGTCTGTGGGACAGCTGTCCCAGTTTTGGCACCAGCCCCCAGATGTTAGTGAGCAGGACTTTGCAGGGTTGACAGGGCTGTTTTTACCATGATCTTTTCCAGTGCTGAGGTTGATGCCAGGTGGTCCGTCCAGTTTCATTTCTTTGTTGAGACTTCGTAGCAATTGATGCAACTGAATGGCCATTTCAGAAGACAGTTGAGAGTCAATGACATGGCTAGAGTTACATGTAGGCCAGACCAGGTGAGGATGGCAGATCTCCTTACCTGAAGGACATTAGTGAACCAGATGGATTTTTCCGTCAATAGGTTCATGGTCATCAGTAGATTTTTAATTTCAGATATTTTTTAAAGTTCAAATTCAAACCCAAGTCCCCATAATGTTAGCTGTGTTTCTGGATTAATAGTCTATAGTGATAATACGTTGAAACTTTATTGCTGGAACAGCACAGCAGGTCAGGCAGCATCCAGGGAACAGGAGATTCGACGTTTCGGGCACAGGCCCTTCTTCAGGAATGGGCCCGAAACGTCGAATCTCCTGTTCCCTGGATGCTGCCTGACCTGCTGTGCTGTTCCAGCAATAAAGTTTCAACTTTGATCTCCAGCATCTGCAGACCTCACTTTCTCCTATAGTGATAATACCACTAGCTCACTGCCTGATAAGCTCAACGCTTCTATGATTGGCGCCAATTAGTTTTTTCTCCTTTCTGGCTGAAGTCACTGAGGTAAAACAAGGACTGCAGATGCTGGAAACCAGAGTCTAGATTAGAGTGGTGCTGGAAAAGCATAGAAGGTCAGGCAGCATCCGAGGAGCAGGAAAATCAATGTTTCGGGCAAAAGCCCTTCATCAGGAAT
>NC_057721.1:13850778-13857507 GCF_004010195.1 Chiloscyllium plagiosum
AAGAAACTGGTGAAGTCCACATTGATGCCCTGGGGTTGAGGTGTTCCAAGGCAGAAGATGAGGTGTTCTTCCTCCAGGCGTCGGGTGGTGAGGGAGTGGGGGTGGAGGAGGCCCAGGGCCTGCATGTCTTCGGCAGAGTGTGAGGGGGAGTTGAAATGTTGGGCCACAGGGCGGTGGAGTTGATTGGTGCGGGTGTCCCGGAGCTGTTCCCTAAAGCACTCTGCTAGGAGGTGTCCAGTCTCCCCAATGTAGAGGAGACCGCATCGGGAGCAACGGATACAATAAATGATATTGGTGGATGTGCAGGTGAAACTTTGATGGATTGGAAGGCTCCTTTGGAGGAGGTGTGAGGAGGTTTTACAATTCCTGCGGTGGCAGGGGAGGTGCCAGGAAGGTAGGGTGGGTTGTTGGTTGGCATGGACCTGACTAGGTAAGTCATTGAGACCCATTTATGAATTTAATTCTGTGCAACCCGAAGCTAATAATGATTTGGTTCATACTGTACAACCTGCAATGCTCTCATGTATTTACATCTCCAAATCACACTCTGATCTATTCTATTGCACTAATTTAATTATGCATAATTTCTGGCATTCCGATTTTCAGTTGAATCTATTCCGATTTATTCAATGTTTCCCTGCTTCAAAATGGCTTCACCCAAACTTGTCAGTTAACTGTCACCAAGAACTGTCACAGTGAGGAGCCACATCCTTAACAATCTGTGAGCAAGGCAAGGACAGCTCTATTTGCTATGAGATCATACCTTGTCTGACCTGTGGTATGGCATGCCTGTTACTACAAACAGTATATCATCTGACCCACTGTGGTGGGCGGCACGGTGGCACTGTGGGCGGCCCAGTGGCACTTGTGGGCGGCACGGTGGAACTGTGTTAGCACTGCTGCCTCACAGCACCAGAGACCCGGGTTCAATTCTCGCCTCAGGCGACTGACTGTGTGGAGTTTGCACATTCTCCCCGTGTCTGCGTGGGTTTCCTCTGGGTGCTCCGGTTTCCTCCCACAGTCCAAAGATGTGCAGGTTAGGTGAATTGGCCATGCTAAATTGCCCGTAGTGTTAGGTAAGGGGTAGATGTAGGGGTATGGGTGGGTTGCACTTCGGCGGGGCAGTGTGGACTTGTTGGGCCGAAGAGCCTGTTTCCACACTGTAAGTAATCTAATCTAAAAAAAGCCATGAAAAATCCCTTTCAGAAATAACTAAATACGAAGAACTCCTCAATAGTATGGTGTTGACATTATCAAGTTGGCATCTTGATAGTTTGTTAGGTAAGGGTTATAGAGTTATACTTTACAGAAGAGCCCCTTTGGCCCATCGCTTCTGCACTGACAAGATACCCTATTGTATATCTTATACTAATCTGTTTTCCAGCGCTTGTCCCATAGCCTTGAATGTTATAATCTTTCAAATGCTTGTCCACTTACTTTTTACAGGTTCTGAGGTTTCCTGCCTCTGCTCCCCTCCCACGCAGAAGTGTTCCAGATTCTCACTATTCTCTGGTGAGAAACCTTTCTTCAGCTCCCTTCTAAACCTTCTGCCCCCTTTACCTGCCTCCTAGGTATTGAGCTTACAACTAAGGGGAATAGTTACATCCTGTTTGTGCCCATCATAATCGTATACACCTCAATCAGGTCCCCTCTCAGCCTTCTCTGATCGAAAGAAGACAATCTGAGTCTATCCCGTCTCTCTTCATAGCGAAACTGCTCCAACACAGGCAACATCCTGGTGAATCTCCTCTGCACCTCCTCCAATGTAGTTACATCCTTCCTATAATGTGGCAACCAGAATTGTACACACGACTTCAGCTGTGGTCAAACCAATGTTTTGTACAGCTTCAATATGACCTCCCAGCTGTTATAATCTGTGCCATAGCTGATAAAGGCAAATGTCCCTACGACACATGTGGGAATTACTGGTAATTCGCTGGTTTAGATCTACCATTTTTCTTGAAAAATGAAATATATTAGCTGTCCTCCAGTCCTCAGGGACTTCCACTGTGGCCAGAGAGGAATTAAAAATTCAGGTCGGAGCCTTACCTTACTCCCTTGAAACTCAGTACGGCTGTCTTGGCTCCTTTACTATAGTATGTTGCGTCCGTATTGTGCCAATGCTGCATGTCCTCTCCTCCTGCCAAACTAGCTTAAACTCCTCCCAACAGCAATGGCAAATCCTCCCGCACAAACTCTTGAGCCATGTATTCATCGGTCCTATTCTCATATTTCTGTACTTGTAAACACCAGAGTCACTGCAGTCGTGTGCTTAGAAATTAGGATTCTCAGGCTTCAATGGTTTCCTACAGGTTCAGCGTGCAATTGATAGCACACACAGAGCAATCAGAAAGTCTTGTCATCAACAGCAATCTTTCTGAACAGAACAATGTTACATTCCCATAAAGTTCAAATAATCTGTTACCTAAACAGCCAGATAATACAGGTGCAATATTTCCATTAGATTGTGGCCGAAAGTGAACAGATAGAGGGAGCTAAGAGTTCCATTGCAAAGTCTTTTCGATGGGCACACAGATAGTTTGGTCAGCAGGGAGTTGTTTGAGCTAGCTGTTATGTCAGTGCTACTACAATTGTTGAAGATTGATTTAATCCTAATTAACTAGGAGAAAGTGAGAACTGCAGATGCTGGAGATCAGAGCTGAAAATGTGTTGCTGGAAAAGTGCAGCAGGTCAGGCAGCATCCAAGGAGCAGGAGAATCGACGTTTTGGGCATGAGCCCTTCTTCAGGAATGAGGAAAGTGTGCCAAGCAGGCTAAGATAAAAGGTAGGGAGGAGGGACTTGGGGGAGGGGCGTTAGAAATGCGATAGGTGGAAGGAGGTTAATGTGAGGGTGATATTAATCATAATTAAGCCAGCAAAATGGCTCAGAATCCCATGTTGATGTTGAGCAATGAATAAGATGAATTCAGCTTTTGATTGTAAAGAGGAAAATATCAACAGGTCAGTCATAGGGAGCCAGTGTTCCATAATAAGAGCAGCAAATGTAGGAACAAGTTTTTCCTCTTTCTCTATAAATTGGTATCAATTTATAAGAAAGCAAAAAATGCAGGGATATAGTAAGATTTTGAAAAAAAATTATGCCAGTAATAATGAATGCCCCTCACATATATTCTCTACGATTATGTGTGATAGAAAGACAGATGATATGTCGAGCAAGGTTCAACATTCTTCAAAACAGAAAATTCCTATAATAGTGCCATCTACAAGTGTGACTGGCATTGTGGAAACGCAACTGTTATGTCTCACAACCAATATATCAGAATACCTTCAATATCATCCTCACAATATCAACTGTATAATAGCGTGTGAACTGTGAGTATAAGTGTCTCGTACTCCATCTTATTCTACTATCACTTGAAGCATGGCATGCAATTGAAAGTAAGCTGCTCTCTGTTGTAATTTAATAGCTTAGAGGTAGCCCAGTTACTTATGCAATGAAGTATGTGTACCTAATAGTAGTTATAATAAATGTCCATTGGATTCTTCAAAACGATAATATTCATATCCTTTTTCTTACATTATGGGAGGTAATGTAAACATTGCCACATTGAGTAAAATACCCTGTTTGCTGGGGGCAAAATCACACCAGTAATGGTTTTGATAATGCAGAGAAGCATGCCATTAAAGTGTACAATGAAACTTGCAACCCATATACAGTGTCAGATTTACTGTGTTTTGTAGCCGATCTTACTCTATTGGGAAATTCACTGCAAAATGTTTCAGTGTAAAGCAAGTGAAAAGTATTTGATTGAAGTATGCAATTCTTAGCAAAATTGATGCACATTATAGATTGCTCAAGTAGCCCGTACACTGTTTGAAGGCAGGTGCCTACATGGTGCAGTTATTGGTGAGTTTTAAAGAAAGCATGAAATTAATAGTGAGCTGCCAAAATTTGAGTCAAATTTTACAGACAAAGCAGTAAATTGTCTGATGCTCATTAGGATGCAAATTGCCACATGGGATGTAATTTTCAATCAGTAAATAAAATGAAATTATGCATCTGTAAATATTTCAGTTTGCAAAGTAATTTGATTATTGAGCATCCATGTCTAAAGGATGAAATGCTCTCCTTGTGGCAGTCAGAAAGTTTGATGCATCTGTTTTGTAGGTAGGGTTTTCATGTTCCAATGAATTACGTTATGCAATGTAGGACACAGATGTCAGCAGTAATTTTATTGTTGTAATCTTACACTGTGAGAATATGACAAACCCAACTTTAATTTCTGGTCCATGCTAAATTACCAGGAGTTGATTTCAGCCAAGAGAATGATGGAACATTTAGAGTCTGCTGCAAAAACTCCTATTTTTTAAAACAAAATTATTATGTCTCCAATACTTCTGATGACTGCGATGGTGTTGACTCTGGCATCATAGAATATTGACCCCACAATATCCAAGTCAAGATAGAATGAATTATTTGGAAACTTGGCATTCCCATGACATTTCAGCTCCTGTTTTTCTTGATAGGAGAAATTGAAGAAAAGCAAGGTGCTCTTGCAGTAACCTTGGTGTCACTATGTTGAATCCTATAGAATGTACATACCATAGCCTCCCTGTGCTGGAATGGACGGCTGGATACTATATTGAGTATTCAGTGGCAGGGTCATTGATCAAATGAGATCTTTGTCTTACATAGAGCTGAGATTCTTGTATATAGTTGCAGGTGGTAAGTATTCCATATACTTATGAAACTTGTAAATGATGAAAGGTTAGGGAACTCTTCAATGAATTATTCAACTTTGAGATTGCATTGAGGATAGGACATTAAGAGTCTAATGATGACCTTGAAACCATTGTCAATTGTTGGAAAAACCTATCTGATTCACTAATGTTCTTCATGCCATCTTTGCCTCATTTGGTCAACATTGACTCCAGACCCACAGCAATGTGGTTAACTCTCAACAGCCATCTTTAGGGATGGACAATAAATGCTGGCCTGCCAGCGATGAATGAATTAAAAACATTCATTATAAGATAGCTACATTCAAGAATGCAGAATGAAATAACTTCTGGAATCAATTTTTAGGATGTTGAAATCTCCTATCTTCCTTCAATTTCTTCCCTTTTCTGGAGCAACTGATGCTTTTGGAGTGCAAGTCCATCATTATGTATCATCCTCTGGCACCCACGCTGTAAAAAAGGATGAACATTTTCCATGTGTTTTCAGTAGAATATTAGCTGCTTGTTGAGTACAAAGGATATTAATACCAAGCCCTACCTTGCTTTTGCCATCTTCATCAACATGTGTGATGCACACACACTTACCAACAGTGGCCTCTGGACAGGAAACAGCAATAGGATGTCTGTTCATCAACAAAATAATGGAAATATGAAATAAAAACAGAAAATATTGCAAATGCTCAATGGATCAGGCAGCATCTGTGGAGACAGAATCAACAATTGATGTTTAATTGATGCAATGGTTAATCGCAAGAACTGGACAAGGTTAGGTTTATAACAGTTTTTTTAACAAGTTAAAGGAGGAATGGTGAAAAAAAAACAGAAGTGAAACTCTGTGATCAAATGGAAGTCATGAGAGAACAGAAGACCAGGGCCCCAAAGAGGGAACCGTCTCTTTAGAATGCTGAAGGAGGAGAAAGAAAAGGCTGCTGCTTTTGTTGGTTCAGCACGGATGCAGTGATGTGTTGTTGCTCGATCATTTCTGAATCCATCCCGTTTAACATGGTGCAACACAACAAATAGTGTCCTTCAATGAAAAGGGGGACTGTTTGTCCACAGGCACTCTGCTATGATTACTCCCGCCAAAACTGCTATGCATAGATACGTTGGATAGACTGCTGAGGACGAGGTAAAGTGGGTTTGTCCCCTGTGTTAGCTCTCTCATCACCTGCTGCACACTCAATCTGGTAGTTGTGCTCCTCAGGACTCGGCTCGCCTAATCAGCATGGTGTTACTAAGCCAATCTTAGTGATAGGTATTTAAATCCCTACCCAGAGATCATTTGGTGCCATTGTTGCTTGTAGGGGAAGAAAAATGAGAATGATTGAATGTCACTTCAAAAGAACTGGCAAGGCTCTGACATCCAAATGACTTGTTTTTGTGCAATATTATTCTGTGGTTTTTGACACATACAAAAGGTCCAGGGCCTGTTTCAGGCATTATATACTTTATACGTATTTTTTGCTCTCTTCCAACTCTGTTTTTGATGGACCTCTGAAAGGATGACTGCAGATGTAAATGTAGTGACTGCCTGTTAAAGACCATGGAATGTATCATCACAGAGCATCAAGGAAACTGCAAACAGAGAGACCTAAGAGATAAAAAGAGGGGCTGATTACCTGTCTAACCTAAAAGCTATCTCTTGTGGGTTAGGTTCCAAACTGCAGACCTGTTTTTGTGTTTTACCTTGTAGTAAGTGTTTGCAGCTCGAGGAACTTTTGATTGAAGTTGAGGAACTGATGTCTGAGCCACAGACACTGTACCACATGAGGGAGGGGGAAAGTTACTTGGACATTTTAGCTCCAGGACATAGTCACATCCTTCAGATTAGGCAACTAAAATTTGGTCTGTGGTCAGGTACAGGAGGCTTTGACTACAAGTGAGGCAGCCCTGGGGATAGCTGCAATTGTGGGATTTTCAAAGTTTGTGAGAAGATTTGTAGCTCGGGTGCTCGTTGTCGTGGTTCTGTTCGCCGAGCTGGGAATTTGTGATGCAGACGTTTCGTCCCCTGTCTAGGTGACATCCTCA
>NC_057721.1:13857528-13861811 GCF_004010195.1 Chiloscyllium plagiosum
TGTTTGGCTTGCCCTATAATGGTAGTGTTGTCCCAGTTGAATTCATGTTGCTTGTTGTCTGCGTTTGTGGCTACTAAGGATAGCTGGTCGTGTCGTTTCGTGGCTAGTTGGTGTTCATGTATGCGGATTGTTAGCTGTTTTCCTGTTTGTCCTATGTAGTGTTTTGTGCAGTCCTTGCATGGTATTTTGTACACTACATTGGTTTCGCTCATGCTGGGTATCGGGTCCTTCGTTCTGGTGAGTTGTTGTCTGAGAGTGGCTGTTGGTTTGTGTGCTGTTATGAGTCCTAGTGGTCGCAGTAGTCTGGCTGTCAGTTCGGAAATGCTCTTGATGTATGGTAGTGTGGCTAGTCCTTTCGGTTGCGACATGTCCTCGTTCCGAAATGTCTGCAACACAAATTCCCAGCTCGGCGAACAGAACCACAACATTGTGGGATTCTTGCAAACTATGCAGACACCAGTGGAGACTGCAGCAAAGACTGACCATGGCACCATAGCACAGGGAATTGTTCTGGTAGGAGAAGAAAGAGGAATACAATAGTGCTAGGAGACAGTATAATAAGGGGAATAGATACTATTCTCTGGACAGGGGATGGATATGGCAGCATTGCAACTATTTCAGTAATGATAAACTGAGTAGGACAGGAAGGGACAGATTGTACAAATATAAAATAAAAAACAGCAAATGGAGTCAAGGGGAATAAATAGTAAAAAAGGTGCAATTAATGGCTCTTAAATGCACATAATATTTGGAACAAAATAAATGAATTAATAGCATAAGTAAGGTTAATGAGTATGATCTTACTGGAATTACAGAATCATGGTACAAGGAGATCAAAGCTATAAATTAAATATTCCATTCTGAGGAATTGTCACTTGATCTGAAATGTTAACTGCCAGACCTGCTGAGCTTTTCCAGCCATTTCTGTTTTTGTTTCCTATTTCCAGCATCCTCATTTCTTTTGTTCTTTTAATTAAATTCTCAGGTGTATATGACTTTTTAAAAGGATACATGGAAGGAAAGGATGCTGGGGTAGCTTTGATAGTTATGATGAAATATGTGTGATTATAGGAAATTATCTTGGATTGGAAGATGTGCAATCCATTTGGATAGAGGTAAAATCTAACAAGGGGTGGAAGGCACTAGTGGGAGAAGTCTTCAAACCCCCAACTTAACTGTTCTGTTGGAAAGAGAATAAATCATAAGATAATGAGGACATGTAAAAAAGTCAGGACATAATCATGGATGATTTTAATCTTCACTTGGATTGGGAAAATCAGATTGGCATAAGGAAGAATTCATAGACTGTTTTCAGGACAGTTTCCAAGAATGATATAGAGTTGTAGAGTCATAGAAATGCACAGCACGGAAACAGACCCTTCAGTCCAACTCGTCCATGCCGAACAGATATCCCAACCCAATTGAGTCCGATTTGCCAGCACTTGGCCCATATCCCTCTAAATCCTTCCTGTTTGTATGCCTATTTATATTCCTATTCATCCAGAGGCCTTTTAAATGCTGTAATTGTACCAGTCTCCACCACTTCCTTTGGCAGCTCATTCTATATCCTATCCATGCCCCTCATGATTTTATAAACCTTTATGAGGTCACCCCTCAGCCTCTGATGCTCCAGGGAAAATAGCCCCAGCCTATTCAACCTCTCCCTATAGCTCAAATCCTCCAACACTGGCAACATTCATGGAAATCTTTTCTGAACCCTGTCAAATTTCACAACATACTTCCAATAGGAAGGAGACCAGAATTGCACGCATTATTCCAACAGTGGCCTAAACAATGTCCTGTACAGATGGAAAATGACCTCTCAACTCCTGTATTCAATGCTCTGACCAATAAAGGAAAGCATACTACACACCTTCTTCACTATCCTTTCTACCTGCGACTCTACCTTCAAGGAATTATGAACCTGCACTCCAAGGTCTCTTTGTTCAGCAACACTCCCTATAACCTTACCATTAAGTGGATAAGTCCTGCCCTGATTTGCTTTTCCAAAATGGAGCACCTCACATTTACCTAAATTAAACTCCATCTGCCACTCCTCAGCTCATTGGCCCATCTGGTCAAGATCCCGTTGTATTCTGAGGTAACCTTCCTTGCTGTCCACCATATCTCCAGTTTTGGTATAATCTGCAAACTTACTATGCCTCCTATGTTCACATCCAAATCATTTATATAAATGATGAAAAGCAGTGGACTCAGCACCAATCCTTGTGACACTCCACTGGTCAAAGGCCTCCAGTCTGAAAAGCAACCCTCCACCAGCACCCCTCTGTCTTCTACCTTTGAGCCAGTTCTGTATCCAAATGGCTAGTTCTCCCTGTATTCCATGAGATCTAACCTTGATAACCAGTCTCCCATGAGGATCCTTGTTGAATGCGTTACTGAAGTCCATATAGATCACGTCTACTGTTCTGCCGTCATCAATCCTCTTTGTTTCTTCTTCAAAAAACTCAATCATGTTCGTGAGACATGATTTCCCATGCACAAATCAGCCCTTGTCTTTCCAAATACATGTAAATCCTATCCCTCAGGATTCCCTCCAACAACCTGCACACCACCGATGTCAGGCTAACAGGTCTATAGTTCTGTGGCTTTTCCTTACCCCCTTTGTTAAATAATGGTACCACATTAGCCAACCTCCAGTCTTCTGGCACCTCATATGTGATTATCGATGATACAAATATCTCAGCAAGGTGCCCAGCAATCACTTCCCTAGCTTCCCACAGAGTTCTAGGGTACACCTGATCAGGTCCTGTGGATTGATCCACTTTTATGCATCTCAAGACATCCAGCACCTCCTCCTCTGTAATATGGACATTTTTAAAGATGTCACCATCTATTTCCCCACACTCTATATCTTCCATGTCTTTCTCCACACTTACTTAAACACTGATGCAAAGTATTCGTTGAGTATCTCCTCCATCTCCTGTGGCTCCATACATAGGTTGCCTTGCTGATCTTTGAGGGGCCCTATTCTCTCCCTAGTTACCCTTTTATCCTTAATGTATTCATAAAATCCCTTAGGATTCTCCTTAATTCTATTTGCCAAAGCTATTTCATGTCCCCTTTTTGCCCTCCTGATTTCCATCTTAAGTATACTCCTACTGCCTTTATACTGTTCTAAGGATTCACTTATTTTTTTCCTGTCTATACCTGACATATGCTTCCTTCCTTCATACCCCATACCTACCAACCTTTCCTTGCACCCGAACAGGAATATACTTTCTCTGGAATCTTGTTATCTCATTTTTGAAGGCTTCCCATTTTCCAGCCATCCCTTTACCTGTGAACATCTGCACCCAATCAGCTTTTGAAAGTTCTTACCTAATACCAGCAAAATTAGCCTTCTTCCAACTTAGAACTTCAACTTTTCGATCCAGTCTATCCTTTTCCCTCGCTATTTTGAAACTAATAGAATTATGATTGCTGGCCCCAAAGTGTTCCCCACTAACACCTCAGAGCCTGGAAAAGCACAGCAGGTCAGGCAGCATCCAAGGAGCAGGAAAATCGATGTTTCGGGCTGGAGCCCTTCATCAGTGAAAAACTATTTTCCTGATGAAGGGCTCTGGCCTGACACGTTGGTTTTCCTGCTGTTTGGAAGCTGCCTGACCTGCTGTGCCTATCCAGCAACACACTCAACTCTGATCTCCAGCATCTGCAGACATCACTGTCTCCCACCTTAGTCACCTGCCCTACTTTATTTCCCAAAATAGGAGAAGTTGTCTAGTAGGTGCGTCCACATACTGAATCAGAAAGTTTTCTTGTATAGCGGAACCTCAATTATCCGAACAAGATGGGAGGGCACTATTTTGTTCAGATAATTGATTATTTGGATAATTGATTTTATTATAAACACAAGAAGCCATGATGATCTAACACTGTGCTCTACTGGAGAATTTGTTTAAATCTGTAATTTTAATGTATTGAGCGCAAGATGACACAGATTTCACATGATGAAATAAAGCAGTGAATACACGAGAAAACTTTTTTTTATATATAGATATTTTTATTAGAAATTTAACATTTTTACAAGTTTACAAAAATAAACAAAACTCTCAAATATAAACATTGATATACAATTAAATCAAATATACAATAGCTAAAATTTAATAAAAGAAGAAAGAAAAAAAAATACCGAAAAAGAAAAAAAAAACAAAACTCAACTACCTACTAATCTAACCTATAACTAACCAGAGTGTATATTTAAGTCTCTTACATGCTCGGAATGTGTTAACATCAGATTAATAAAACCCGTATTCGTGCAG
>NC_057721.1:13864439-13897527 GCF_004010195.1 Chiloscyllium plagiosum
GTACAATCTTCTGGATCCTTTCCTTTTTTAAGGATAAGAGAGATATTTGCCTCTTTCAGCGAAGGCGGGAGACAGCCCTGACTCTTTGTATAGTTATACATGTCCATAAGTGGACCAGCCAGTATTTCTGTAAATTCTTTATAGAATTCAGCTTGAAAACCATCTGGGCCCGGTGCCTTACCGCTCTGAAGTTGCCTAATTGCATCAAGTATTTCTTGGACTGTTAGAGGAGCATTTATGACCGATACCTGTTCCGGAGTTAGGCCTGGAAAGGTCAAATTTAAAAAAAATGACTGCATCCTCCTCGTCCTATCTTCACAATCCTGCGATTTATATAACTGAGAATAAAATTCTCTAAAGATCGCATTAATCTTTTTATGATCATGAGTCAGAATGCCCGTACTTTCCTTGATAGACGTAATAGTCTGAGGGGCCTTTTTTTTCTTTGCAAGAAATGCTAAGTATCTACCCGGTTTGTCGCCAAACTCATATAACCTTTGTTTTGCAAATAATATTTCCCGAGAAAATGTTTTTTAAATGCAGCAGTAGTTAGCATTTGGCAAGGAATGGTGGAGACAGCATTAAACAAGGCCCAAACAGCTTCTATGATCGCAAGAACATTTGTCAGTTTTCTGGAACTCAGTCTTGCGATAGAAAGCCAGAAGCACTGCCTTGTGCGTATGTTTAAGTTCTTGTCCGTTCCTTTAATGAACGGCCCGGTAAAGTGACGGGAATACAGTACTGTAAGACACTTACTTTTGCAAAGGGCTGTGTAACAACCCTTACCTAAAAATACCTAGTCGCTGATGCTTGAGCTGCTTGTGTTTCTTTGTTTTTGCCAGCATTTTCACATGTTCTACAGTACAGGTAATCTGAATACACTTACCTCTTTGATGTAATATTTTTTGCGGGACCTTGAAATCTTCTTCAGATAATCCGCAATTCGGATAATTGATATTCAGATAATCGAAGTTCCTCTGTGCACACTTAGCAAATTCCTCTCGATCTAAACCCTTAACACTGTGGCAGTCCCAGTCTATGTTTGGAAGGTTAAAACCCCCTGCCATAACCACCCTATTATTTTTACAGATAACTGAAATCTCCTTACAAATTTGGTTCTTCAATTTCCTGCTGTCTATTAAGGGGTCTATAATACAATCCCAATAAGGTATGTTATGGATCCAAATAAGGGACCAGGCTAATTGGAATGAGGGAAGTTTAATAAATGATCTCAAAGGAAACTTACACTGGATAACGTTGACCATTACATTGCAGAATTTAGCATTCAGTGTTTTGAGTGAGAAACTTGGGTCAGAAACAGCTGTATTAAACTTAAATAAGTGTAATTATGAGGGCAGAGTTGGTTGGAGTGGATCGGGAAAGTCCCCTGGACCTGGTGCATTGCACCCTTGGATATTAAAGGAAGTCACAACAGAGATGATAGATGCACTGGTAATAACCTTCCAAGAATCCTTCAATTCTGGAAAAGTCCCAGAGGATTGGAAATCTGCCACTGTCACAGTCTTATTCAAAAGGAGAGCAGGACAAAAAACAGTCTAAATATTGGCCAGTTGGCTTAACATCTGTCATTAGGAAAATGTTAGAGTCCATGATAAAGGATGTAATAACAGAGCATTGAGAAATAAATAATTTAGTTGATCAGACTTAGCACGGCCTCATGAAGGGGGATTCATGCCTGATGAGTTTATTTGAATTCTTTGAGGAGGTATTAAGCAAGATAAATAAGGAGAATAAGTGGATGTGATAAATTTGAATTTCCAAAAGCTTTTGATAAGGTACCACACATAAGGCAACTTAATATAAAAGCCCACAGTACTGGAGGAAGTAGACTAGCATGGCTATAGGATCGGCAAACTAATAGAAGGCTGAGATAATGGGGTGCATTTTGATATGTCAATCTGTAACATGATGTGCTACAGGGATCAGTGCTGCACCACAATTACTTTTAAAATACGTTAATGACTTGAATGATGGAAATGTATTATTATTGCCAAGTTTTCAGATGACACAAAAATAGGTGGAAAGGCAGACGCTGAGGATGAGACAAAGAGACTGCAGAGGTATATAGACAGGCTAAGTGAGTGGGCAAAAACTTGGCAAATGGCATGTAATGTGGGAAAATGTGAGACACTTTGGCAGGAAGAATAGAAGAACCGGATATTATTTAAATGGAAAAATATTGTAGAAAGCTGCATCACAAAAGGATTTGGGTGTTCCCTTGCATGAACCACAAAAAAAGCTAGCATGCAAGTTCAGCAGGAAATAGGGAAGGTAAATGTAATGTCTGGCTTTATTTCAAAGGGACGGAGTCTACAAATAGGAAAGTCTTGTTAAAACTGTAGAGGGCACTAGTCAGACCACAGTTAGAATACTATTAGTATTTTTGTTTCCCTTATCTAAGGAAAGACATGAAGGCATTCGAGGTAGTCCAGAGAAGGTTCACTAGGTTGGTCTGAGGCATGGAGAGATTTTCTTGTGAGGAAAGGTTCACTAGCTGGGCCTGTATTCATTGGAAGTGAGAAGAATGAGGTGTGACCACACTGAAGCGTACAAAATTCTCAGAGTACTTGACAGTGTGGATGCAGAGAAGCTGTTTCCCATGTGGGAGAGTCTAAGACAAAAGGGCATCATCTCGGAGCAGGGGGTCATTTATTTAGACAGAGCTGAGGAGGACTTTCTTGTCAGAGTACAGTAAATCTGTGAAATGCTTTATCACAGAGAGCTGTAGAGGCTGAGTCATTAAATATATTCAAGGCTGAGGTACACAGATTTTTTTATGAGTAAGGGAATCAAGGGATATGGGCATAACACCTGAGAGACTGACTAATAATATGAAGAAGACAGCAGTTTGGAAATCAAATGGAATGTTGACCTTAATTGCAAGCAAGATGGAAAGTAGAGAAGTCTTGTTACAACTGTTCTATTCCGGGGATTGGTGAGCCTGCACTTCGAGTGTAGTTTAAAGTTTTAGTTTTTTTTAGAAAAGCGATATACTTGCATTAAGACCAGCTTAGAAAGAAAAACTGATTGATTCTGGGGGTGAAAGGGTTCATCTTATGAGGAAAGGTTGAACTGATTTAGTATATAGTCACCAAAGTTTCAAAGACAGAGGGGATGATCTTATTGAAACGTATATGATTCTGAGGGGATTTGACAAGGTAGATGCTGAGAGGACATTATTCCTTAAGAGGCAATCTAGAACTAGGGGCCAAAGTTTAAAAGTAAGGGGTCTCCTGCTTTTGCCAGAGATGAGGAGGAATTTCGTCTCTCTAAGGGTTGTGAGGAAATACATTTCTACAAGGAGCAGTGGATAAATTCAAAGCTGAGTTAGAAATACTTTTGATCTACAAGAGAGTGAAATGTTAATTGGAAAGTGGAGTTAATGCCATGATCAGATTAGCCATAACCTTATTGAATGGCACAGCAGACGTGAGGGTATGAAAACCCAATTCCTGATCCTATTACACGTGCTTATATTTAACATTCTTACATTTTTATTTTCTTTCACATTCCACATACAAACCACCCTCTGTGTGAAAAAGACCCCTCAGGTCTCTTTTAAATCTTTCTCATCTCACTTTAAAAATATGTTGGCACGGTGGGCGGCACGGTGGCACAGTGGTTAGCACTGTTGCCTCACAGCGCCTGAGACCCGGGTTCAATTCCCGCCTCTAATCTAATATGTCCTTATAATTTAGCATAAATTCCTTGTCAGTCCTTTCCACTGAGGTCACTAATTATGCTTGTCATGTTCCTCAGTACCAAGTCTAATATAATCTGCTTTCTGGTCAGTTCCAGAATGTGTTGCTCGAAGAAACTATCACAGAAGCATCTCAGACTAGATCGTAGAATCCTTGCAGTATGGAAGCAGGCCATTCAGCCTATCGAGCCCGCACCAACCCTCTGTAGTGCATCCCATCCAGACCCACCCCATCCCTGTAACCCTGCATTTTCCCACAGCTAATCCACCTAACCTGCACATCTTTGGACTGTGGGAGGAAACCAGAGCATCAGGTGGAAGCTCACACAGACACAGGGAGAATGTGCAAACTCCACACAGACAGTCACCTGAGGCTGAAACTAAATCCAGGACCCTGGTGCAGTGAGGCAGCAGTGCAAACCACTTCATCACAGTGCCACCCCGGCAATTGCCAATCTGTTCTTTTTTCATTTTATGGTGGTACGTGTATGGAATGAGCTGCTGGAGGAAGTGGTGGAGGCTGGTACAATTACAACATTTAAAAGGCATCTGGATGGGTATGAATAGAAAGGATTTAGAGGGATAAGGACCAACTGGTGAAAAATGGGATGAGATTAATTTAGGATAAGTGGCCAGCATGGACGAGTTGGACCAAAGGGACTTTTTCGATGCCTGTACATTTCTATGACTCTACGATTCTATTAGCACTGAAATTGCTACCAGTCTGCATTTAGAAACTAGTAGCTAATTGCTCCATTGAATCAGTAAGGATACAGTTGCCACAGTGTGCACCTGTAACACTAGGATTCAAAATAAAAAGTAGACTGTCAGTCCACTATATCCCTTATCCAGGTATTCCAACTCTCAAATGACTTTTCAGTAGCTTTTTATAGTTATTTATCTATGATTTAACAAGGTGTTCTGAAGCAGACTGGATTATATATTAAATGCTGTGATAAAGACTTAGCAAAGACTTAGTATTTGGTTGTTAAAAAGGGGGACTGTGCTGTCACCTTCATCATTAAATTCATTTATATTTCAAACCGTTTACCATCAGGCCTTGAATATTTTCAGTTTCAACCCTATTCTCATTTAAATTAAAGCTATCATTTCTTTATTAAATTTTTATGGCCAAAACCCTGTTATTTTGGATTTTTAAATGAGATACTTTATGTCAGTGATTTAGATAAATAATATGATTCCTTGCTGTGCGCTCCCATTAGCCGACTGAGATGCAAGATGTGGAGAATCTAAGCTGTGACATTGTACAGCTTCAGGTGTGGGCTATGTATAGTACACATTTTCATTAATTGGATGTGATGCTATCAAAAATCGCAGAATGGGAGACAGAAAGTGTTGCCTTAAAGGGATGTTGTATTAAGAGTTGTTCTCCTAAAACAACACTACACCAACACCTCATCAACAGACTCATAATTTAAATGACAGACAACCATTAAAGTCACAAGAAAATTTAGAGTTATGTAAATAATGTTTTAATAGTGAGATACTTATTAATTACCGCCAAACAACCTTACTGGTACTGAAAATTAACTTATGAAAGAATAGTGACTCTTTACTTCTGAGTTTAATGATTATTAGAGGGCTTGAAGAATGAGAATTTTCCTATCTCTTTTGGTTCTCTGTCTTAATTCTATCTTTCTTTCCCTCTCTTTATTTCTGTCTCTGAATCTGATTTGACATCATTCAGTGTAAGCTGTATATTTACTGGTTCAGAGCCTGCATGGCTTTTTAATGAATCTTCAGTTTGATTTGTAGAGGAGCTATACAGTTAATTTTCTTGTAGTGAGCACTTTGAAAGAATTCACTTCTCAGTGCATATTTGGGTAAAATCCAATAGACTCTGAGCAAGATGTCACTGTGAGCAAAACTTGACTCTTAAATGTATTCTTAGTTTTTAAAATTATGGGAAGTGTGAGTTGCTGACTGAGCCAGCATATTGCGCACCCCTAGTTGCCCTTGAGAAGGTGGTGGATGGCTGCTCTCTTAAATGGTTGCAGTTGATGTCGTGGAGACACGGGTCTACACACACACACACACACCTGTTTGGGACGTTTTCACCAAACAATACTGAAGGAACAGGGATATGGTTCCAAAACAGGATCCTGGTTGGCTTGTGGTGGGGTATTCCCAGGTATCTGTTGCTCTTATCCATTCAGGTGGAAGTGGTCATGGGTTTGGAAGGTGTGTCTAAGGAACGTTTCTGAAATTCCTCATGTGTATGGGGAGGCAATGGTGTAGTCACAAGACTGCTAGTGCAGAGATCCAGGGAGTGTTCGGGGGACCTGGGTTTGAATTCCACCGTGGCAGATGGTGCAGTTTGAATTTTTAAAAAAAATCTGGAATTAAGAGTCTAAAGGTGACCATGAAACCATTGTCGATTGTTGAGAAAGACCCAGCTCGTTTAGTAATGCCCGTTAGGGAAGGAAACTGTCATCCGTCTCTGATCTGGACTACATGTGACTCCAGACTCACAACATTATGGTTGACTTTTAATTGCCCCGTGGGTAGTAAATGCTGGCCTAGTCAGAGATGCCCACAACTTGTAACTGAATAAGAAAATAAAATCTGCATTAATGAGAGGAAAGGCATATATTGTTGTATTATATTGGTTAATGTTCATTCATAATTTTAAGGTAAATAAAGCTACTTTTTGGTTCAAAGTCTATAGGCTGAATTTTATCAAAAATCACTTGTGTCAATTTTGGGGAGTTTTATGGGGGGTTTCTTTCCGTAGCTGTAGTGAGTCACCAATTCTCTGCTGTTCGCCTCATGACATATGCATTGTATCTCGATGGCCCTGCTCTCACATTATCTGGTACTTACAAACAATGGAAGTACTTGCAGGTGCTGAGTTTAAAACTCAGCTGTGGATTGGGTCAAAAGCTGCCAGTCCTTTGCAGTGCAATTAGTTTGGGGCAAACTCAAAAGATCAGCTTCTGAGGATGCTTAGATGGCACAGAAACTCTTCATTGGAAATAGAAGCTCACATTCTCAACTGTATTGCTAATTTACATCATTATTAGTCGAATCATCCATTGTTGTAAATGCAGCTACAAAATTCAATTGAGCTGTCTTCGGTGCCAATTTGAGTTAGAGCCTGCTTATTCCCTAATGCTCACCGAGTATAACACCTTGTCATTGTTCAATGGGGGAGCATCCTGGTGGACAAAGAGACTGGATGGCCACCCATTTCTCCAGGTTACAAGTGCTATTCCAGTGGATAAGAGAGGTACGTGACAGTGCCCTGGCATATTCTCAGCCTGCTGCAGTGCTATGCCCCATTCAGCTGGAGGAACTAGTGGTGACGATGACAGCCCTGGTCTCCTGAACCTCATCTACATCCTGAGGGCAACGTCTGCTCCATTATCTTCCTGTGAAGATCTATTGTCAGCTCTACAATGTCTCTGGTCAAAGACTGGCCTGCGTTGTTTTTACACTTGGTCTCAGTTGGGGGTTGTGTGATGGAGCCAGTAGCCACGGTTATGGAGCGTTGCCCTTATCTCAGTAATGATCTAGTCCTTGAAAATAAGCAGGAATATGAGGGTTCACAAGAATGCAGGTAAGAGGTTAACTTCCAGGATACCTGGCACAGAATTCTAGAACTGAGCCTCAGTGATCACAGATAACTTGTATGTTAATGGAATGAAATCCTTTCGTTTTGAACAACTCAGTTGCATTGGAATAAGGCATTGTCAATAAAATGTGTGTACAGTATATAGCGTTCTGCATCTTAGTGAAGCCAACTATAAATAAATGGTGACACCTTGAAAAATGTCCATATTACAGAGGAGGAAGTGCTGGATGTCTTGAAACGCATAAAGGTGGATACATCCCCAGGACCTGATCAGGTGTACCCGAGAACTCTGTGGGAAGCTAGAGAAGTGATTGCTGGGCCTCTTGCTGAGATATTTGTATCATTGATAGTCACAGGTGAGGTGCCAGAAGAGTGGAGGTTGGCTAATGTGGTGCCACTGTTTAAGAAGGGAGGTAAGGTCAAGCCAGGGAACTATGGACCAGTGAGCGTGATGTTGGTGCTGGGCAAGTTGTTGAAGGGAATCGTGAGGGACAGGATGTACATGTATTTGGAAAGGAAGGACTGATTATGGATAGTCAACATGGCTTTGTGCATGGGAAATCATGTCTCACAAACTTGATTGAGTTTTTTGAAGCAGTAACAAAGAGGATTGATAAGGGCAGATGGTAGATGTGATCTATCTGGACTTCAGTAAAGCTTTCGACAAGGTTCCTCATGGGAGACTGGTGAACAAGGTTAGATCTCACGGAATACAGGGAGAACTAAACATTTGGATACAGAACTGGCTCAAAGGTAGAAGACAGAGGATGGTGGTGGAGGCCTGTGACCAGTGGAGTGCCACAAGGATGGTGCTGGGTCCTCTACTTTTCATCATTTATATAAATGATTTGGATGTGAGCATAAGAGGTATGGTTAGTAAGTTTGCAGACGATACCAAAATTGGAGGTGTAGTGGATAGCGAAGAAGGTTACTTCAGATTACAACAGGAAGTTGATTAGATGGGCCAATGGGCTGAGAATTGGCAGATGGAGTTTAATTCAGACAAATGCGAGCATTTTGGGAAAACAAATATTAGCAGGACTTATACAATTAATGCTAAGGTCCTAGGGAGTGTTGCTGAACAAAGAGACCTTGGAGTGCAGGTTCATAGTGGAGTCGCAGGTAGATAGGATAGTGAAGGCGATGTTTAGTATGCTTTCTTTTATTGATCAGAGTATTGAGTACAGGAGTTGTGAGGTCTTGTTGCAGCTGTACAAGTCATTGATTAGGCCATTGTTGGAATATTACGTGCAATTCTGGTCTCCTTCCTATTGGAAAAATGTTGAGAAACTTGAAAGGGTTCAGAAAAGATTTGCAAGGATGTTGCCGGGGTTGGAGCATTTGATCTATAAGGAGAGGCTGAACAGGCTGGGGCTGTTTTCCCTGGAGAGTCGGAGGCTGAGGGGTGACCGTATAGAGGTTTACAAAATTATGAGGGGCATGGATAGGGTAAATATACAAAGTTTTTTCCCTGGGGTTGGGGAGTCCAGAACTAGAGAGCATAGGTTTAGGGTGAGAGCGGAAAGATATAAAAGAGACCTAAAGGGTAATTTTTTCACGCAGAGGGTGGTACGTGTATGGAATGAACTGCCAGAGGAAGTGGTGGAGGCTGGTACAATTGCTACATTTAAGAAGCATTTGGATGGGTATATGAATAGGAAGGGTTTGGAGGGCTATGGGCCGGATGCTGGCAGGTGGGACTAGATTGGGTTGGGATATCTGGTCGGCATGGACAGGTTGGACCGAAGATTCTGTTTCCATGTTGTACATCTTTATGACTCTATGACTCCCTGGGCTGGACCACTGACATTGTGACAGGGAAATGAGATGAGGTGGTCTGATCTGGCGTAAATTGAATTGGTGACTGTCGTGCTATATTTGTGGGTTGATGGGCTAGCAATCCCAAACACCGGTCCCCAGTGGATCCTTGAGAGCAGCCAGATGCATAGGGATTTATTGTAGAAAGGCCACCACTCTTTCAGTTCACAGGTCCCGCTCCAGCAGATGGCACTGATCTGTGACAGTGTCCCAGGACATCCTCATCTGCAGCAACAATGATCATCTGGAGGAAACAATATCAAGGATGACAGACTTCAGCCCCCTGTAATGTGGAGACTGTCCAGCAGCTGCTGGTCCTGGGTTAGCTGATGTGTCTGGTCCTCCTCCATTTCTCTGCAACTTTGTAGTACCTCAGTCACATGATAACACTTGCTGTGGCTAGATCCACTGGTCACTTTTCCAATGAACCTTGTGTAGGGAGCATCAGAGACAGAGCAGGGCCTTAGTAAGCCCAGAGCAGGCCCAGAGCAGTCAACATTCACTACACACTCACAATTATAGTTTATCATAGTCCTTCATGTAGGGGACATGGAGGACTCTGACAAAGAGGGGTATGAGATGCTTCTACATAGACCTTTGGCATAGTGGACCTCACTTTGATGTGTATGCTGTGCATACAGCTGGAAACAGCAAATACAGTAGGATCACTGTTACCCTGATCACACACATCTGCCTTCCACATGAACTAAGCAGGGCAGCATTGTATATAAGAGTGTACCTACAATTCAGAGTAAGAGAAAATGACCTTTGTGCCCTTAAACAGCCAATGAAATTTTCGATTGCCTTTGTGAATTGACTCTTTGAAGGTCTCCTGTGACTATTTCTCCTTCAAAGTGATAACTACCTTTAAACTGTAATGACCAATGGCATGGTCAGGATTACTTATGGTCAGGATTTGTATCCCCCACGGTTGCTCATTTGCAGGCATTTCACATGCAGGATTCTAGACTTACAGCTGACTTTAACCTCGACTGTAAGTACTTGGTTAAAATAGCTGATCCTTGGGATGGGACCTTGTGGCAGGCTGGGAGTGTCTTTACCTTTGAGACAAAGGCCTGCATTCAATTCCCCCAACACCAGAGGTGGTGTAATAGCGTTGCTGATTAGACATTATCTACAACTGACGCTATGGGCTGCACATCACTTGCAAGTAGAGCCTATGTGCTGGCCAGACAAGCCCTGTTATTCTGCCCACTCTGAGTGTGATCATATCTGTTTTTCATTTCCAATATGCACCTGCAATTTGAATGGGATGGAAGGGAACACAGGTCCTCTTTTATAGGCTCAGCCTCGACATCTAGTTTGCCCACTCAAATCTTCATCCTTCCTTGCACTCCCTGTCAATTACCTCAGTTCTGAGCTTGCAAACTTTCCCGCCTAACTTTTCCATTGAAGTTTTTCACTCCCAATATTAGGCCCTGAGCCTCAGGTTTATAGCTTAGCCTTGCCAAATGTCATTATGCACTGCCTGTCCTTCAAAGCCTGGTTGGTGGTGGCAATCAATGGCACCCCCTCCTGCAGAAACACCTATCCTCCAATGCATCACCAGTTCCATAATCAGAATTATTTTCTCCTCTGCATTCCAGCATGCTGCTTCCAATCCCTACAGCTGATGTCCCCAACTTTCCCACCACAGTGGTAGTCCTTCAGAACCCGCCATGACTTTTGTGAATAGACCCCGCACTGACCAATTTGAAAGGACAGCCTTGACTGATGAGTTGCCAGGTCTCAGAATAATGTCTGGTGTAACTCCTTCAGTTACTTACCTTGCATGCCTTGGACTGATTGTCCTCAGGCTACAGGATTGATGGTGGCCCACTCCCTAGACAGTAATGATAGGGAGCCCTTGAACCTGGCTTCCCCAAATGACCAAATAACCCTGGACTGATATCTGATGCTCCCCTTGATCGACTGATGACAGTTTGCCTTGCACTCCTTCTAGCCTTTGCGCTATGGCCATTGTCTGAAGCACAGGTAGCGTGTTTGCTACATCAGCTACTCTCAGACATGCTGCAGGTACAATATTGATGTGGCATGGTGCTGGACAGCAACATGGTCATTTTTTTACTGAACATTGCTGACAACCATAGCAAATGACCTGGCTTTGGGTCAGTGCTAAAAGGAAAGGTGTTAAACAGCCATTATGAGCCTGCAATAAAGCAGCAAGGCAGATCAAGGTAGAGATGCTGTCAGTATCCAAGTAGACACAAAGTGAGTGAACATTGAGGAAGCAAGCGAAGAGTCCTGAGATGCCTAAGGTGGATGCCCATTCCTGTATGCAAAGCAGCTTGACTGCAGCACGCTAATGAAAGGTGCCAGTGCCCTCTTTTATGCTGTATTAATGTGGATAGTTGTATCATAATGAGTTCAGAGATGAGCCATGATGATGTGGTGAGGGCTGGTGGTCTGTGATGCTAGTGCCAGAGGATGGGGTGCATAGGTGCTCGCTGTGCATGCAGTATTCCCCGAGTGGCCAAGATGGAGGCTGGAGTTGCCAGGTACTCGCTGTGACTTTCTCATCAGGAGTTGTCACCATCAATTTCTGTCCAGTGCATGAGAGAATAGCAAACTGCACGTGAATGAGGAAAGAATAGATAATACTGAGTTGCAGATGCATGCATACAGGCCTCTCGACTTTCCTTAGCAAGACTCCTGTCTCATCATTGAAAACTTAAGTGGAAAAATGGATGATTTTTCTCAACGTTGTGAGTTTTATTTTTCTGATCTGGCTATCTTTCCTCTACAGACTTGCCAGTGCCCACATTGTTCAGAGTTGGGAGTATTCAGCTTTGTGTCTTGATGTGAGAATAATTGACAAATAGATTGCCATTCGAAGACTGAATTATTGATAAGATAAATTCATGAATTGCTAGATATAGTAGCTCGTGCTCAATGAAAAAGTTCTCTGCTATGATCCCTAAACTTTGTTTATGTACTTATATATTGAGAAAGAAATGTGAACCCTAGATCTTAGTGAGAATGGGATTGGCTGTTGAAACTATACCCCAGAACAATCTTCAAGTAATTTCCAAATTGTGCAATAACAGCTAAAAGGGCAAATTAAAAAATAAAGAAGCAAAGATGAGATTCTTGGCTGAATATTGTTTTTTAAATTGGAAATGTGGAATATTGCAAAAAGAACCATGATTGGTTTTCAAGAATATTCTGGTGGGAGCTCCTAGAAAGAGCTGGGAGGCAAAATTAATATATTACACTTTCAATGTCTGAGACATTTCCACAGTTTGTGAATATAAAGTAGGGATGTTCATATAAAATGATCAGGTATGAAGTTTTTTTTGTTGCAGTTAATACAACCGATATTACTGTGCCTTCAACCTGGTGACATCTTCTAAATTCAATCTTCTTGTAGATTCTGTCACAGCTTGAAGTATTGTTAGTTGATAGGAAGAGAACTTCTTAAATGTAGCTTTTGGAAATAAAGAAAATGCGATCCATTTCCCCGAAATTGAGAATAGCTGTCATGCCAACAGGATTGATGGTTGGCATAAGTTACATTTGCAATGAAATGTTTTATTGCAAAAGCATAACAGGCTAAGATTTAGTGTATGAGAAAAGCAATGCTATCCTTTGCTAACAAAGGACACATTGTTCTTTCTGATGAAAAATGTATGCAAGTAGTTATCCTCCAATCAAAATAATTACACAGTAATTTGACAATTGTAATATTAGAAATGACCTAATTCAAGATGGGATAATGGTAATTCAGTGGTTAAGTGCAGAGGTTCTGAGCAGCATCACTGCTAGCTAGATACGTACTGGATAGTGTTCAGTAAAGGAACTTGAGGAATCTTGCAACTTTATCTTTCTGATCACCCAATTGACACTGTAAAAATTGGACTTTTATATTGAAGCATTTGTGCTTCTTTTAAAAAAATTTTTTAATTTGCTGTTTGAACATCTTGTCTTGCCGAATGTTTTAGATTTATTCGAAGTGTTAGAGTTTCATGATGTTGCTGATGGAGTCAATAAGGGATAACCAGTGGATTTCATGTATTTGGATTTTCTGAAAGCTTTTGATGAAGCCCCCCCCCCCCCCCCCCACACACACACACACATGAGAACTTAAAATTGAAGAACATGGGGTTGGGTGTAATGTGGATTGAAGTTTGGATAATAGGCTAAAAGCAAAGAGTGAAAATGATTGAGCCATTTTCAGGTTGTCAGGCTGTGACCAGTGGGTTTCCACAGGGATCAGTGCTTGGGCCCAAGCTGTTCACAGTCAGTTGTGAATATTTCCAGGTTTGCAGATACCAAACCTAATGGGATGTAAATTATGAAGAGAAAGTCAAGAGACGTCGGTAGGATTTGGACGGGCTGTGTGAGTACGCAAGGTGAAATGTAATTGGAGTAAGTTTGAAGTTATCCAATTTGGTAGGAGGAACAGACGTGCAAGATATTTCATAAATGGTGATAGATTGTGATGTGTTGATGTCCAAAGGGACCTTTCTGTCCTTAATTACAAGTTACTGAAAGCTAGCATTGTAGGTGCAGCAAGCAATTTGCACAGTAAACAATACATTAGCATTTATTTTAAGAAGATGTAGCAAAGAAGTCTTGCTTCAATTATATACAACACCAGCGAGACCACACAATACTGACTTATTTTCCTAAGGAAGCGTATACTTGCTATTGAGGAAGTGTAGCAGAGATTCACCAGACTGATGCCTGGGTTACTGGGATTGTTCTCTGAGGATATTGAAATGGTGATACATAAAGAGGAAATGGGACCTGTCTTCTTCGGGGTGTATACAGAGCTTACAAAATTCCTAAGAGCTATTCAGGTTGACTGCAGAAAGGATGTTTCCTTTGGCTGTGGCATCTAGAACCAAGGGACATTATGTCAGAATAAATGACAAGCCATTTAGAACTGAGATGAGGAGGAACATCTTCACTCAGAAGGTGATGAATCTTTGGAATTCTCTAACTCAGAGAGTGGTGGAAGCTTGGTCATCAAGTGAGTACAAGCAGTGATTGCTAGATTCACTGTTACTAGTAACATTAAGGCATTAGAGTGGGATCATGGTGTTGAAGTAGATGATCAGACATGATTGAGAATGGCAGAACAGGCACAGGGAGCTGGATGGCTTACCCCTGCTCCTATGTTCCTAATTAAAATGCTTGTATTATGTTATTTTGGAGTTAGGTAGTTGGATAATTAAGAATGAAAGTAAATGCAAGTACTCAATTAAAATTTATGCCTACCATGACATTCTGCTGCTGTTTCCAAATTAGACAGCTTCTGGTTGGCACTCTAGCCACACTGTGCACCCATCTGCCATCCCTAATTGTATGGAGATCCTGCTCATTGACAACATATCCAGGGAATGTCCTAGCTGGCTGACTTTTCCTGTACTTATATGAGCCTTGTGGTGGGATTATGAAGTGCATGAAGAAAACTCAAAAATCCCCCTTTTAACAGAGAATGAGAGGCAGTAATGACTACTTACCTTGTTCCCAATGCTATATATATCCAGAAATAAAACCAAACTCTAATTGGAAACTCTGTTCTGAAAATGGTTCACCGTTAGAGATCATGTTCAGCATGGGCTAATTGTATAGAAGGGTCTGTTCTATTCTGGTGACTCTATGACTCTACGTCAGAGTCTACACCAACATAATAGTCAAGGTCCCCTCTTATTTGGCCATTAGCCTTGTCAATCTACAAGTTGCACACACGCATGAGGGTATAAACTGTAGCTGGACAATTTAAAACTTCCAATGTGATCAGTGATGGGACTGAGAACCTGCATGTGCCGAAGGTTCAGGTTTCTCAGACACACAGATCTCCAAAAGGAAATATTCCACATATTCCAGATGCTGAAAATACAGGTAGGTTGAAAAAATATTGTAAATTCTGTGCTTTTTTTTGTGCTTTCATTCTGTTGTAATTCATATTTCAAGTCCTAAGTGGCCAGTTTAATGGCAAAATCAAGCTCAACAAATTTTTCACTGTATGTAGGGCCTTCTCTAAAATAAAAAAAATGCTGGAAATCTGAAATACATATGGAGAATGCTGAAGAAACTCAGCAGGTCTTTCACAACCTGTGGAGAGAGAAACAGAGCTAATGTTTTGAGTCCAGTATGAGTCTTTTTCAGAACTGAAAGGGATTGGAAATTATTGTTATATACTTTTGTTATATACAGAACTGAATGGGGGTGCAAGTGGGCAGGACCCATCAAAAGACAAAGGAGTTGTTAATTGTGGTGAAAGAGAAAAAGATATAAAATTGGTGTAAATTAAGATGGGAAAGGGAGAGAGTGAGTCCTCTTTATTAGCAGTAAACAAGACATGAACAAGCCAAGACTGTGGTGGAGGTGGAAGGAATGTAATAGAAATAGTATATAGCCATAATGTGATCAGATTCTGAAGCTATAGAACTCAGCCTGCAAAATACCTAAGCATAAAATGACATATTGCTCTTCAGGGTTGCATTGTAATTCATTGGAACATTGTGGAACTATTAGCTTGAGAGTAAGGTGGTGTACTGAAATGGCAAGAAACTGGAAAGTCAGGATCATGCCTAATAACAGGATGGAGCTGTTCTGCAAAGCAGTCACTCAGTCTCAGTGTTTTGTCTTGCCAATGTAAAGGAGACCACATTGTCAACAATGAATACAGTTGATTGAAATAAGTACAAATAAAATGCTGCTTTACCTGGAAGGTGTGTGTGGGGCATTAGACAGTGAAGAGGAGGGAAGTGAATGAGCAACTTGTTACTTCATAGGGAAATGTCATGGGTCGTGGCAATACAATAGGAGAACTCTAAGACTATCCTGTTTGTGCTGATGTTTGATACACTTTCCCAACCCAAAGATTCTGCAGACATCAGAACAAATTTGTCCACAACCACTGAATGAAGGAGCAGCGCTCCGAAAGCTAGTGATTCTAAATAAACCCTGTTCCTCTATCACCTGGTGTTATGTGACTTTTAACTTTGTACACCCCAGTCCAACACCGGCATTTCCAAATCATGCCAGATTTGAGATACTAATTTTGTGCATTTCCACAAATGCTGAGTTTCTCCAGCATTCCCTGTGTTTGTTTCAGATTTCCAGAGGCCACAGTATTTTGCTTTACATTCAGTGAAAATTTCATAAACTAAAAAAAATTTCCAAGCACTAAATAATGAACCACATAATACTCAGAATTAACTTTATTGCATGTAGACTTTAAAAAAAAATCACTGCTCGATCAGAATTGATCAGGTAAAGGTTTGCTTTAAAATATTTTAAAAAGATACCTCCTGCTTTTGGAAAACTATTGATAATAATATCAATCTTTGGCAAATGTGCAAAATGAGCAAAGTGAACTGGAAGCTGTTGGCATTGTGTGTGATTTCCTTTAGGAAAAGAAAGCTGGGGCTGTTGTAAAAATAGGCGACAGCTCCATTTTCTCTCATTCTGAGCTCTCACCAAAGATCAATTTCATCCTTAATTAAGCTTTTACTGCCTCAAGATCTTTAGTAACTCTCCCTTTTAATTGATCTGATTAGGAACTAAGTCAGACATATCCAAACACACTGTGTTTCTTCCTTACCAGCAGCAAGATCCTTCTTTTGCATGCTTTGACATCCTCTAAATAGCTTAAGACCATAAATTCACAATGTTGCAAATTGTATGGCTTCAGTCCCTGTCATACCGCTTGTCCTAACAACATGTATGTCTACAAAGTTGTTGTACCTGTATAATTAACAAAGAACTGTGGATGCTGGAAATTTGACAAAAGGTCAGCAGGATTCAAAATATTAATTCTGTCTTCTTTCTACAGATGTTGGCAGACTTGGTGAGTCTCTCGAGCACTTTCTGTTTTTGTCTTGCAACTGTAAGTTGCCTTAGCTTTGAGTCTGGTGTAAAATTAGACCTTTGTTGGCTGAGCTAATACTTTATCAAAGTCTGTAATTGCTCACTGTCTCCAAATGTGCAGTGTAAAGTGCAGATTAAAAATTATCGGTGATGCAAGAATAAAGCAGCATGATCTCCAAGTATCCTCAGCAAGTGTTGCTGTATTGAAAAAGTGCCAAATGAAGCAGTAACTTGCTGACCTCAGATTAAAAATTACATTGATAATGATTCTTGGATGGAGGGCAGTTAGCTCGATTAGCTAGATGACCGGCATACGGATCAGATTAATCCCAATAGCAAAAAGTTTGATCCCCATTCCAGATGAGGTAGACTCGGAGCCTATTTCCTCCATCTACCTTTTGAGAAACCTCTTCAATCTTGTTTCAGCAATGCCTTTGGGCAGTAAGCTCAAGACAGTGAATGCTTCTTGGGTTGGGCTTTATGTGAGTGAGGTTTTGTTCTGCGGTAAATTGAGCAAAAGCTTCTAGTTTTTGGACAAGTTTCATTAGACACAAACTCAGGAGATTTCTGTCTCAGCTGGGCTGCTGCTGTACAAGCTGTACAAGTGGTATGTCACCAACAGATTTGATATTAAGCACGTAAAGTTGTGAGAGGTATTTACTAACCACTAAACATGCCAAAATATGTTACAGCCGATGCAATTAGGTGCATTTTTAATACTGTCACTCAATCTGTCTGGCTGTGAAAAAATAATTTTATAAATGTGGGGTTCTCATTCATTCATTCAGGATCTAACAACCTTAAAAAAGATAGATAAATATCAACAATTTATTCTTTCTTTTGGCCCCCTTAATCTCCTCTCTCTTTCTATTTTATTTCCTACATATGACTTTGCATTGAGTTAAATATTATGACTTTCCTATAGGAAGTCTGCAAAGTTAGTGGACAGTTGAGATGATAATGAATGGTGAACAATTATCCTTCACTCTCATGTTCACACTGAGGCAGTTAGGAGGGAAGGATATTGTCATTAATATAAAATATATTGTAAATATTTGTAGGGTGCGACTCCTCTCAAGGATGTAAGCTTGTAATGTGGGAACAACCACTAAAATTTCAATGTCCTAGTGATGGGCATACATAGTTAATTTTGCATCACATTTGTAATAATATAAAAATGTTGAAGGTTGCTTCTAGAATGTTATTAATTCTAGGCAATACCTTGTTTCATGTTATACCATTCTTTTTGCTTAGTTGGCATGGTGAATTTATCACTGTGTAATGCAAGCAACATCAAATAAGTGCACTGTAATAAGGCACTTAGTCAGACATATGGAAACACAATGTATGAAATAATGCAGCTGTATAGAAACTATGGTCTAAGTTAAAGTAGAATAGTAAGTGGTCATTATTATACACATTCAGCACCCAAATCCAAATCTCCATCATTGAATCCGTCAGTTCAATGTGAATGTCAGCCATTGAGAAAAGTCAAAATGGTCAGTAATTAAAGTTTCCAAACTTTTTAAATTACTGCAGGTGCTGGAATCTGTACTGAAAACAACAAATGCCGAGATCACAGCGGGTCAGGCAGCATCCATGAAGACAGAAAGCTAAAGAGTCTAGATGACTACTTGCCAAACGTTTCTCAGATAAACTAATGCTTTGTATGGTAACAATTATTTTGGAGCAAATTTGATCAATTAAAAGAAACTCCTGTTTGTGCTAGCAGACCTTTTTGGAAATGGGGGTGATAGGAGGAGGTCTGGTATGAAATTTAGTAGATGGGAAATGTTTATTCAATTGAGAGATTCTTAGAGAAAATGGAAGAGAATCATTGAACTCTTTTATGTCCATGTTCAGAAGAAAATAGTTGTCTAAAAATTATCTATGATGAACTGGACAATGAAATTCAATGTATGGATAAGAGGGGTTTAAGTTAATATGATCTCTGAACACTGGAATATGTGAAGTAAGTCACAATAATTTTAGACAAGTGCTTCAAGCAAAAATTGAACCCAAGCCTTGAGTATGTCTATATTCTGGTTCTCTGACCAGTTTTAAAGATCTGGAGGTCAATTTTTCAACTTGTTGCCATTGATTAGCTTCCTGTCCTTCATTTCTATTGATTTCCATTGAAATGAGATTCAGTTACATTCTATCCAGGGGCTGAGTTGCAAAGCTGGTTTTATAGCAGGAAATATGTTGAAATTTATACCAAAAGTTTTATTTGCTGTTGATTTTTCACAACATGTATTTACAGATGCATGAGGAAGCAATGCAGTGTTTGTGTTGAATGGCAACAATGCATTTTGTGGCTTAAGATTGACATTGTTTTGTAAGTTAGATCATGGTAATATCATAACTGCTTGAATGCGCAATTTAATGAAGCTTGTTGGGAAATCTGAAAGATTGTTTTATTAGAAGTGTTTAATTATTCCCAGAAGTTAGAATCTTGAAATAAAGTTACCACGCATAATTATTAGCAATGCTACATTTCATATTGCACTTGAATCTCAGGTGATTTCCATATCCATGACAAATGTAGAACTGCATAACATAGCCTATTATCATTGCAGATCAGGAAGCTTTGATTAATGAACTATAAATGTAAATAACATTATTTTAACAAAGTAGAATTAGAATCCTACAGTGTGGAAATAGGCCCTTCAGCCCAACAACCCGTTTCACTAACGTGTATTTACCCCTGACTTAATAAGCTGCACTATGGGCAATTTAGCATGGCCGATTCACTTAACCTGCACATTTTCGGATTGTGTGAGGAAACTGGAGCAACACAGGGAGAATGTGCAAATTCCACACAGTCACCCGAGGCTGGAATCGAACCCAGGTACTGTGAGGCAGTAATGCTAACCACTGAGCCACCATGCCACACACAATAGTATGCTATTTTTCTTTGGGTGGGATCATTCATCATTTATACTGAGCGTCCTCCTAACTTGCTGGAATAAATCTCTCCATCCAACTTGTATGAAGCTCAGCTCTTAATACTGGATACAGTTAGCCTTTCTTTAATACCACAGTGAGGTAGGGGCATACAAATACGACAGATACATTCTCACTCTCCTCTTTGCCCTTTCTCATTCTCCTCTATTTTCCTTTCTCCATCTTCTTTCTCCTTTTATCTTATCTTACCTGCCATCACCAACCTGGCTGATTCATCACTTTTCTCTCCGTGTATGGGAGATTAATTTGTCATCAAATAAACTGTTTGGGGTTCAGACAAGTTTTTAGTGGCATTCCCCTTGTATTTGGAGTACAGAACTGGATAAAGCTCTGAAACAGCACTTTATATTTTCATCCTGAGATGTTACCCTTTTTAAAGAGCCTTTAAAATAGGCTGGAGCTATTTTCTTTGGTGCTTCAGAGGCTGAGAGATGATCTTACAGAGGTTTATAAAATCATGAAGAGTATGGAAAGGCTGAATACTCAAGGTCTTTTCCCCAGACTGGAAGAGTCTAAAGCTAGAGGGCATAGGTTTATGGTGAGAGGGGAAAGATTTGAAAGGGACCTGAGGAGCAACTTTTTAACACTGAGAGTGGTGCACGTATGGAATGAGTTGTGAGAGGAAGTGGTGAGGCTGATACAATTACAACATTTAAAAGGCATCTGGATGGGTATTTGAATAGGAAGCGTTCAGAGGGATATGGGCCAAATGCTGGCAATTGGGACTAAATTAATTTCGAACAAGTGGTTGGCATATACAAGTTGGACCGAAGATCATCTCTATGCATCTATGACATAAGAAGCTGATATACGAATTGTCCACCTGCTTTATTTAATAATTTATACTAGTTTCATCGCATTCTTCTGTGCATCACTTACTTTTTGAATCAATATGGACAGCAGTTTTGCCTGGCATGACCATATATTAATATGTAGCTCTGAAAGGTTATTTTTCCCATCCTGTTTCATCTATAATAAACCGTTCTAAGTTTCTCCATTGTAGTATCAAATAGATTTTTAAGTGGTTCAAGGATATTCAACCATTCTGTTCTACTGGAGAATCCATTTCATGTATTAACTCTTCCCTGGATGAAGAAAAATTCCTGTTATCAGCCAAAATCTTGCCTTTATTATTCTGTATATTGTCCTTTTTATCCCACTATCTCTACTTAATATAAATTAATTTCCAGAACTATTTTCATGCTATTTTTGTTTACCCCTAGATTTTCTTAGCCACCCCTTTTAAGGCTGGCGTTCCTAAATTTCTCTAGCTTTGGTCCACAGCTAAACAGCTAACACTGAGATTCAGTTGTATGACTCTCCTCTGTATTACATTGAAAGGTTTCTTTGTGTGGTGATTTCACTATATGTGTGATACAGTTGTTTATGACTTCCTCTGACTTGTCCTTTACTGTTTTGACTATGTTGTTTCTATACTCTGTTGATTTGCTGCTTTTGACATTACACTATTATAAATTTTTGAACATTGACCTTTTTCTATATCTTTGTCAGCTTCAATTTTACCTCTTTTAATGAATTATAAATATTTTTTCACTCCTATATGCATTTCTTTGTATTCAACTTCTCCTGCTTTCGCTTTCTGTTCACTATAAATGTTTACTTGACCTCTGAGTTACTTCTCTTAATTCTATTGACTAACTTGAATAGTTCTGCAGAAGTGGTGTAAAGACAAATTTGAGGAAATTCTGCTGATACATTAAACTAGTGCAAGTCACTCACGTTCGAATTTTCTAATGGTGCCTTTTTTTTGCCTTGCTGCTTTGCTGCAAGTTTTCAGGAAAATCTGCAGTACTGACCAACTACGCTAACTTTCGTGACTTGCCTCTTTGACAAAGTCATTTGTCAGCTGACATATACAGTAAAACATTGGCAAACCATCAATGACAGCTATGCCTTTCTCTGACAGTTGAAAATACTTGAGGTTTATAAGATTAATATAGCTGTGGCTTTCACATAGACAGCTCCTGAATAACCTCTGGCAGTGCTGGATTCAAATCACATTTGAGTTCATTTTTAAACACAGTTTGACTCAATATCCTTCTTTACTGCATCACAGATCACTGTATCTTATTGATCTAATGTATCTTGATGACTTTGAAATGTGTTTTTGTAGAATGAAGACACACAGAGATTAAAGAAGGTAAATGTAATGTACTCACTTTATTATCGGGGAAATTGCAACTTCAACTGCTTTAAATGTAACTTGTTGAATCTGCATCTCCCCTCTCACACTCCTAACTCTAAGATTTGCCTGGTTTGTTCAGGTGGAGAGAATGGTCAACGTGCACAATTCTTTTTAATCTTTTTAAAACTTATTATCTCATAAATGAACTTAGAAAATCCCCTCTCGTCTTAAGATAAATATATTAATTATTTACAAATACTGTTCCAATTGCTTCTGGGTTGCTCTCACACTGCCAAACCTTGAAGTTGCTGCTAAGTAGAAGGCTCCTAAACTTCAAAACACTCGTCTATGGAAATGATTGTAGTAACCCCTCACAGAGGTGGCATGGTGGCTCAGTAGTTATCACTGCTGCCTCACAGCATCAGGGTCCCAGGTTCGATTCCAGCCTTTGGTGACTGTCTGCGTGGAGTTTGCAAATTCTCTTTGTGGGTTTGCTCTAGTTTCCTCCCACAGTCCAAAGACGTACAGGTCAGGTGAATTGGCCATGGTAAATTACCCATAGTGTTAGGTGCATTAATCAGAGGGAAATAGGTCTGGGTGGGTTACCCTTCAGAGGGTTGGTGTGGACTGGTTGGGCCAAGGAGCCTGTTTCCACACTGTAGGGAATCTAATCAAATCACTTTTGATTGTACCTTCCTATATATGGCAACTGCTAGGTTCTTGAATAGCTCATTAACATAGGAAGGTGTTTTGATGGTGAAGATTGTGGCGCATCAATACCATTAATAATTTAAACAGTCCTTAGAGATTATCATTTCCAAGGAATGTAGGGCAAAACCCAGACACACTGTTTCCATGGCTCATTGTCTAGGGTCTGGGAAAATTCTGCTTAATGAAATCCTTAGTTAATCATACCTCATTGCACAATTCCATGTCTCATATAGGCTGCTGCCTGGCCGGCTCTAAAACATGTTGGTTTAAAATGTTAGCCTGAAAGGTTCCATGAACTCCTCATCTCAGCTCTCCCATGTCTTTCTGACAAGCTGTCATTATTTCTTGCTTTATGCTGTCCACCCTAACATCTGGTTACTGTTTGGAGACTTCTTACATTTATCATTATTCATTTCTACCCAAACTGCTTTCTCATCTTGATTTCCTGAACTTAGATTATACCTCTCTGCTGTGTTAATGCCATCATTACAGGGCCACCTCTCCTTTTCCTAATTCCTGTCACTCCTAAATGTCTTGACCCACCAAGACTCAGGTCCCCGTTCATATTATCCTGCAGCCAAATCTCTGTTTTGGCAACCAGATTATACTTATTCAATTTCTATTTGTACTTTCAGTTAATTTGTTTCATTTGATAGCTTTGATAGAGAGCCTTGTGTTTTAATCTCTTTGTAAATTCTACTTTTAACTATTGATTGCCTCTTATATTTATACTCTTTATCCCTTCCTGTCACAACCTTTTTATCATTTCCTGTAATAACCCTTTTTTCCTTTTGGCCATGAATTGATTGAAGATGTGGTGTTACCACATCATCTGATCCCTGCCTCAATAAGATTCAACTGGAGACCATCCCTTTGAACAATTCCACTTTCCCCAGTACTGATGCCAGAACACCACAAATCAGAATCCAATTTACCCTCACCAAATACTGAGTGAAGCATTCATCTCTCTAATCTGATTTGATTTCTTGTAATTTGCATGTGGTTTGGGTAATAATGTAGAGATTATGACTTTTGAGGATTTACTTCTTAATTTGGTGCATAGCTCCTCATTGATGATACAGAACCACTTCCATCTGTGCCCTGACTAGGATGGTAGCGCCTACAGTGACCTCAGTACCAGGATCCTCCCATTTCCAGTCCTGAGCAGATGTTCCAAACCCTGCCACCAAACAGGCAACACAGTTGGCTGGACTTTCACTCTTTGCTGCATAGAATGGTGTCAACTGTACTTTCCACTACTAACACGACATTCCTTCTTAGTCCCCTGTCTTGATTTGTTTCCTGAACCATGATCAATTAACTCTCACTGTCATCCAGACAAGCTGCAGCAACTTCAAACCTGTTGGACAATTACAAAGGCTGAAGCTCCTCACTTACCTCACTTGAGCTCACTTTCTCCTGTCTCTGAACACCGATCAAATTAAATAACTGAACCCTCAGAGGACACACTGCCTTCTGATACAGACGGTCTGTGTAATGCTCCCCCAACTGATTGTGTGTCTGTGGTTCATCTTCTGGCTCATAAACTCTGAACCAAAACTGCTTGGGCTTCAAACACTTGCTGCAGTGTGTGAGCTTTTTTTTTCTTCTGGGCTGTGTCCAAAGTGATGATAGTCAAGCACTCTGCTCTGAAGGACTGTACCTGGTTTGCAGCATCTGAGGTGGTGCGTAGCTAGGCTATAGAAATAGTGACTAGCATTCCCATCTCTTTGGCTGTGTGATTCCCTGAGAACCCTGTTACATAATTAATGAGGTGAAGAGTGGAAGATTGCATGAGGAAAGGTGTTCATGAGGATCAGATGTCATGAATCTCAGCGGACAAAACACTGAAAATGAAAATGGGAAAATTCCTCCCGTCGGATATTTTGTAAACTTCTAACACATTCTGTAGCACCTCTTTTATTTGACAACATTCAAATTTTAGAGAACTGCAGGAAGTGCAATCAACTAAGATCCTCAAAAGATCAACAGGGGCTAAAATTTGAAATAGTGGCAATATATCTGCTTTTCAAAGGTTTGGTACTTTATAATGGATGGTTGTCTACATTGTGTTTGAATACGCAACGTTAAAATTTGCTTTGCTGAAATACCTGGAATTAGTTCTTCATTTTGTGAATCAAGCTTTGATATTTATTGGTTCTGATGTCAGAGAAGAATGAATAGAAATCGTTGAACTGAACGGTGATTGGAAATCGCTGAGCTCCAACTATGTTTTCGAAATATTTTGAAAGGTTTACTCAAACATTGGTAAAGGATCTTTATTCAATCTATATGGCAATTAGTTTCTTCTAACAAGTTTGGTGAATAACCAAGATAATGTGCCCACAACTTTGTACATCAGGTTCTCACTTGACCCAATTTTAGGAAACAACAGTGGTGCATCGTCTCATCATGGATCATTTATGAATTTGAAAATAACAACACACTTGGAAGTTTATGAATAGAATGCTGGCAGCTAGTTTGCTTTTACGCGCTAGAATCTATTCCTTAAAATGAAAATAATTGACATATGACTGTAGTGGAAGCAAAATCCTACCTTATATGTGATACTGTGTTGATCCCATCCAAACATGAGACATTCCATGTTTCAAAATGACTTCCTTTTAGGTTTGTATTTACACAGTGCCTTTCAGGGCAGTGAATGTCTTCCTCACTGTCAAGTTCTCTGCAGCTCTTGGCTAATGGGAAAATGGAGAACAGGAATCTGGATGTGCACCTCTTTCTAAGGTGCCTCCAGTTCTCATTCCTTATCACTTCTGCACTCCCATTGCAGAATACCAGAATGCCTTCTGCTTTCTGCATAGAGTCTGTCTCCTCACATGAAATACAAACAGAGCAGTCTTTGACAGACTGCAAACACAGTGGCTGTGTCAGAGAAAGGAATCAGCATTCTCTCTCCAGCTTAAGTGAAGCCACTTAAGAAAAGGAGCAAGTGGTTGAGAAAGATATACTAAAAGATATACTCAAAGGGGCTCATATGAATGTGCACAATAATATTAATGATGTTATATTAATATTGAAACATTTCTTTTGAACTTCTGTTCTACCAACACATTCAAGAACAGCTTCTTCACTACTGTTGTCAGATTTTTGAACAGACCTCTCATATATTAAAGTTGATCTTTCTTTTCACCATCTGTAGCACGATATTTCGCATTCTGTTTTATTACCTGGTGTACTAATATAAAGTATGATTTGCCGATATAGACTACAAAACAATCCTTTTCACTGTATCTCAGTACTAGTGACAATAATAAATCAAATCAAATCAATAACCTGCACCTTGTGGAATTGTGATCAACTGATAATCAACTGATCATTCATTCCTTCTGAGGACGAAAGAGTAAGAGTGGAATGGATGACTCATTGTTTGTCATTTAAATAAACGATTTGGATGTGGACATGGGAGGTATAGTTAGTAAGCTTGTAGATGGCACCAAAATTGGAGGTTACGTCAGGGTACACCAGGATCTTGATCAGATGTTGTCAAACTTGAAAGGGTGCAGAAAAGATTTACAAGGATATTGCCAGGGTTGGAGAATTTCAGCTATAGAGAGAGGCTGAATAGGCTGGGGCTGTTTTCCCTGGAAAGTCGGAGGCTGAGGGGTGTCCTTATAGAGGTTTACAAAATCATGAGGGGCATGGATAGGATAAATAGACAAAGGCTTTTCCCTGGGGTATGGGAGTCCAGAACTAGAGGGCATAGGTTTAGGGTGAGAGGGAAAAGATATAAAAAAGACCTAAGGGCAACTTTTTCACGCAGAAGGTGGTACATGTATGGAATAAGCAGCCAGAGGAAGTGGTGGAGGCTGGTACAATTGCATCATTTAAAAGGCATCTGAGTGGATATATGATTGGAAGGGTTTGGAGTGATATGAGCCAGGTGCTGGCAGGTGGGACTAGATTGGGTTGGGATATCTGTTTGGCATGGACGGATTGGACCGAAGGGTCTGTTTCCATGCTGTACATCTCTATGACTCTATAACTCTATGAGATGGGCCAACTGGCTGATGAATGGCAGATGGAGTTTGATTTAGACAAATGTGAGGTGCTGCATTTTGGAAATGCAAATCAGGGCAGGACTTATACACTTAATAGTAATGTCCTGGGGAGCATTGCTGAACAAAGAGACCTTGGAGCGCAGGTTCACAGCTCCTTGAAATTGGCATCGCAGGAGATTGGCACTGGGTTAGAATGCTCAGAGAGTCAGTGCAGACATGATCGGCCAAATGACTTGCATAACAATTGTATGATTCTGTGAAGTCAGTAAGTTGTTTGGATCTTTGAAAGACTTTCCTGGTGTGTATTTAAGGGTCTTCCCAATTGCCTTGGACTTGACTGGGTCAAACTCTGAAGTGGGGTGCACTTGACTTCTTTATACAAGGGGATTGACTTCTTTATACAAGGGGATTTAACAACCCCTATACCTGTGTGAGCTTTCCCTCAGCAGTTAAAGTTCTGCCCACAGTGTTAGCATAGAGTACATTATAATCATAAATTATGAATCTCTCGTATGGATTCTGCCTATAAAATTTCCCAATAACTGACTGTAAATCAATTCCTGATTTAATTTGCTGCAATAAAATCTCATTCATTTGCACTTGTTTGTGAATGTTGTATGGATAATGTGCTGCATTAACAAAGTAATCATCATGCTGTCTTCAACATAACCCAGCAAAGCGCAGTAAGATTTCTGAAATAATATTTCAGTTGAATAATAAAGGTGACTTCAGTTACAGCCCTGCCTCACATGCAAAGAATAAAATAGCCCAATAACATTCAGAAGGTAACAGTGACAGTGAGTTAACCTTAACAAATAGTAAGGTGGGTCTCATATACTGCTGGGAGAAAGTGAGGGCTGCAGATGCTGGAGATCAGAGCTGAAAATGTGTTGCTGGAAAAGCGCAGCAGGTCAGGCAGCATCCAAGGAACAGGAGAATCGACGTTTCGGGCATAAGCCCTTCTTCAGGAAGGCTTATGCCCGAAACGTCGATTCTCCTGTTCCTTGGATGCTGCCTGACCTGCTGCGCTTTTCCTGCAACACATTTTCAGCTCATATACTGCTGGCCACATTTCCATAGTAACACAGCTCAATACTGGAAGAAAGTATCTCCCATTGGAGATACTCAGGATGTGAATTTCAGGCTGGCATCTAGAGTGCAACTGGCATTCATGAGAACATCGGAGCAGAATTAGGGCATTCAGTAAAGTCAAGCTTACCCTGTCACTCAGTACAATCATGGCTGATTGAACACTTCAATGCATTTTACTCACCCTTAACCCCATAACCCCAGTACACTATCCCCATCTAGATGGGCTTTTTGTATTCGTTCACGGAATGTGATCGTCAGTGGTAAAGGCATAATTTATTTCCTGTCTTTAATTGTCCTGGGTAAGGTGGAGGTAAGCTGCCACTTTGAACCACTCACCTATGTTGCAGTTATACCCAGAATGGTGTTTGGAAGGGAGTTGTGGGATTTTGACCCACTGACTAGGAAAGAATGTTGATTTAGTTCCAAGACATGAATGGGTGTGCTTTGGAGGAAAACTTGCAGCTGGTGGATTTACCATGCACTTGCTATTCTTGTCCTTCTAGTTAGTGGCGCTTGTGAGTTTGGAAGGTGCTACTAAATAAGCCTTGATGAATTACATCTTCTAAGTGGTGAATGGGATGTTGATAAAGCTGGCTGCTTTGTTTTGAGTGGTGTCAAGCTTCTTGAGTGTTGCTGGAGCTGCACCCATCCAGGCAAAAAGAGATTATTCCATCGCACTGTTGACTTGTGCCTTGTAGGTGATGGCCAGGTTTTGGGGAATGAAAACATGAATTACTCACTTCAGATGTCCCAGTTCCTGATCTGCGTTTACTGTCTGAGTATTTATATGGTTGGTCCAATTCATTTTTGGGTCAATGGTAACTGTTAGGGTGTTAAGTGAGAGATCCAGAGACCGTAATGCTGTTGAGTGGCAAGGGGAGATGGTTCTCTAGTTAGCAATGTTCATTTCTTGGCAACATTGTATTGTGAATGTTGCCTGACATTTTTCAGCCTCATTCCGAATTTTGATTTGGGCTTGCTGCATGCTGGTTGTAGGAACGTTTTAGAAATTGTAGGAACTTTTTGCAATTTTTAGAATTAGTAAACGAGATATTAAACTGAGCATACTCAGTGCAGTGGCACCAGGCCTGACCTTAAAGGGACCACTGGAAAACAAGTAAATTCCAAGTGTAAAAGTGATAATTCAGGTATCATTTGAAGCATTAAGGTGGCTCTTCCTTATAACAGCTTTAGCACTCCTGCTTTCATCAACCTATGTTAACTGGGCTCCATGCAGGAAAGACATTTCACACAAATGGATAGAATATGGATCTAGATTTTACAGCCAATGTTTCTCTCCTCCCACCCTGCTGCTGGGTGTAGGTGCATTTTCAGTGCAGAAGGACAAGGGCAACAGGGATAAGGACTCATCACAAGGTGCACATTCCCCTCCAAGCCACTCACCATACTAACTTGGAAAGATATTGCCATTTCTTCACTGTCATTGGGAAGTCTCTCCCTAACTGCATTGTGGGTCTATCTACAACAAATTGGATAGTAACTTGGAAGAGAATAGAATAGTTAGTTTTTGCCACTTATATTTTTACAAAAACATACAGTGAAAAGTGTTTTAAGCCGCTGCACTCCGACGCCTATATTAATAACAGAAGTTGTAAATATATATTTTTTAAAAGTCCATCTTTGCTCAATTCAACCACATTCTCCATCGCTGCAGAAAGTTGACATCGAAGCTGCCGATCTCGGGCTGTTGGAATCCTCGGCTGGAACACCCTTCCACTGAAGATGCTGCATAAGCAGCCTCAAGGGCCCACCTTGTCTCCAATGCTGCTGAAGCAGACCACCACACTGGGCTGTTGGAATCCTGTGCTGGAAGACAGCGCAGAAAATCCCAGGCTGTTGGAATCCCGGGCCTAACGCCCAGCACGCTGCTGAAGGTGCCGAAGCAGACCACCACTCCGCAGGACCCACCAGGACCGGACCACACTGCCTTCACCACTGCAGCAGCCTCTTGAAACATCCGTCCTCCACCGAAGCCATTAATAGCAGGTAAGATGAATTTTGACCAACTGCAGTGGTTCAAGAGGCAGCTCACCACCACCTTCCCATGGGCAACTAGGGACGGGCAATAAATACAGATCCAGTTGGAGGTGTCCGCGGCCCAAGAATGATTTTTAAAAATCCTTACAAATGCCTGAGAACTCTCCTTTTCACTGTTCTCAGAACATTTAAAAAGGACTTGGTTGTGCATTTGAGTGCTGTAATCAAGAGTTATGGCAGAGATCAAGAGTTGGAAAGTGGGATTAAGTTCATTGACTGCATATTAGCTTGTGTGGATATGATGGGCCAAATGGTTGAATTTTATGCTGTAAGTTTCCATGATTCAGAAATGTATGCATTTTTTGGAGCAAACATTTGAAAGCCTGAATGGAACATGCCTGGTGTATTCACTCAGCATCGATAAATTTGTGTGTGCGTCCTTAAACATCAGATCAACCCTCATTAACAGGTACAGGAAGCAAACTGTTTATTTCAGATGGCCAAATGGGATGTTGCATTAAGCAACATTTATCAACCATAATGTAGGTTTAATTAGATGTGAGATTTTGTTTGCAAAATCAATCCTAGTTGTTGTAGCTGCCTGGAACACTGATGTAATAAGCACTGATCTGTTCCTCAGCTTCCCCTAGTATTGTCAGCCATCCCGATACCAGACTGGTCAAAACTATACAGTCACACTGTTTAGAAAATGAAAGTAAAGAATACAAAATGAATCATAATCTTCGTCTAAGTAAGCTTTCAGGATGACACTGCAAGCAAGGTGTCTAATTTTTTAAGGGATCCTTTTTACACAAGCAACTTATTTAGAAACTCTAGAGATGTTTTCTGGGGAGAAAAAGAGATAATTCTGGATTTGTATTGAAAAATGTGTATATTTAAAAAATAAATAAATTGTAAAACTTCAGAGAAGGGACAATAAAATTGCACAGAACCGGACTGAAAAAGGGTTTCAGCAAATTGCTCACATCTTTGGGGCGAGCAACAGTAAGAGGATTTGTTCTTGCTGCTTTAGCAGAGCTGTTCCCAACTCTGAGATCAATTTGCTTTTTCAGACCAATTATGTACATTCCAATAGACTGCTGCAAAGAAAATGTGAGTCAGAGTACGATTTTAATTTTAATTCCAAGGAAAGGGCAGTCTGACTCATTCTACGTTCAACAGCGCAAACAGTACATTCATAGATTTATAGAGCAGTAAATTGAAAAGACGCCTTGAGGTCCTTTTCTAATGGTTTAATTGAAGAATTAGGCAAAATCCAATTATTTTTATAATTGTATATAATTTAATAAGATGCTGCCTAGTTTCAATTTGTTTACTTACTTGCCATTTGTTATTGATTTCCTCTCATCATATAAATTCTATCGACTGTGTCCAGTGTGTGTGCACGAAGCTTCATTAAAAAAAATCTTTATGGAAGAGTTGAAATTGAATATTACAACGTGATTTGTTCAAGAAAAGAAGAACTGAATAATGTACTCCTACACACTGGACAGTTGAAGTAGTGAATTCAATTGTCTCTATACGATTGGACAGATTTGGCAACCAACAAACATTTCAACAAAATATACTTATGATTTTCATCTTAACCTAAAGAATTGATGTACGGTGTTCATATAGTACCAAAGTTAAAAATTATTCATTGGCTGTAAAGACTTTGAGACATCCAGCGGTTATGAAATGTGCTAATAAATACAAGCATTCATTTTTCTGTATTGCTACGGAAATTTTTATACAAGGCTCTTGGATGGGTAAAGGCCAATGTAAAGCATATATCATCACTTCCAAAGAACAAAGCTTCTTTTAAATTAAATATTGCCCTTTATTGTAGACAAATCTCTGAGCTTTGACTTAAGAGTTACTGATAATCACAGGAAATGTTATATAAGCTGGAATCTTCTCAAGACTGGAAAGATATGGGATATGGTAAGAAATTTGGGAAATTTAGATGCGACATCCAATGAACCCCTTTTCAAAGTTAAGACTAAAAGATTGCATTCAGTAACCAGTTCCTGTACATTGAGATTTGATTCTCACTAAGAAGTGCTGAGAGGCCTCTCAGTGAGGATTATAACTCATTACCTCTCCAATTATTACTTAATCTCACCTCATTCTTGTGCAGTCTCCCATTCTCCCACCCATCAGATAGAAACTAAGCATGAGCATTTCCAATATGAAAGTCAGAGAGGGTATTTAGCAATTCCAATTTGCTGCTTGCTGCTCCAGACATGGACCATGGTCCAGATCTCAGGGCACACTACATGGACAGTGACTACATGCATTCCAAGACCATAGACATTGGTACCTCACACATGTATCATCGTGGCACATCTCATCCCATGTTTTTTTCATTTGGGATGCAAGGTGGGATCTGGGCAGCATGTTAATGTATAGTTTATGTTTTTATTTTGAAAAGATAGTCTATTTTTCGACTAAAGATGTTAATTGTTGAATGGCTTACATTTGAAAGTCAGCCTCAATGTAGTTTAATGAAGCAGATTACACACTCTCGACTGCACATGACTGAAACTGCTTTTAAAATAGCTTCAGGTTTGTAATTATCTTGTGCCTTTGCCTTTCATGACATTTGGACAAGCAGATTCATTGACAAGACACTGAGGAAGCGGGGAGACTGCAGAAGGATTTGGACAGGTTAGGAGAGTGGGAAGAGAAGTGTTAGATGGAATATATTGTGGTGAAGTGTGAGATCATGCATTTTCATAAGAAAAAGAGAGGCATGGACCATTTTCTAAATGGGGAGAAAATTCTGAAGTCTGAAGTGCAAAGGGACTTGTAAGTTCTAATCCAGGATTCTCTCAAGGTAAACTTGCGGGCTGAGTCAGTATTTAGGAAGGCAAATGTAATGTTGGCATTTATTTTGAGAGGAGCTTGAATATAAAAGCAGGGACGAGAGTGTGGTGCTGGAAAAGCACAGCAGGTCAGGTAGCATCTGAGGAGCAGGAGAGTTGACTTTTCGGGCATAGGCCCTTCATCAGGAATGAGGCTTGTGAGCTAAGGGGTAGAGAGATAAATGGGAGGAGGGTAGGGCTGGGGGGAATGTAGGAGAAAGTGAGGACTGCAGATGCTGGAGACCAGAGTTGAAAAATGTGGTGCTGGAAAAACACAGCAGGTCAGGCAGTATCCGAGGAGCAGGA
>NC_057721.1:13898074-13905453 GCF_004010195.1 Chiloscyllium plagiosum
ATGACGGAGGATGATACGATGTATCCGGAGGTTGGTGGGGTGGAAGGTGAGGACCAGTGGGGTCCTGGTGGCGATTGGAGGGGTGGGGTTCAAGGGTGGAGGAATGGGAAGTGGACGAGATGCGGTGGAGAGCATCGTCGACAACGTCGGAGGGGAAATTGCGGTCTTTGAAGAAGGAGGCCATTTGGGTAGTTCGGTATTGGAATGTATGTAGCTGAGATTGCAATAGGTAGATGGAGGTGGGGGTAATGGTGATAGGTCAGAGAGGAGGGTGGAGCGGACAGGTGGGAAGGAAGATGGACAGGTAGGACAGGTCATGAGGGCAGTGCCAAGTTAGAAGGTTGGATCTAGGATAAAGTGGGGGGGAGGGGAAATGAGGAAACAGTGAAGTCCACATTAGTCCCGTGTGGTTGGAGGGTCCAAGGCAGAAGATGAGGTGTTCCTCCTCCAGGCGTCGAGTGGTTGGGGTTTGGCAATGGAGGAGGCTCAGCACCTACGTCCTTGGCGGGGTGGGAGGGGGAGTTAAAGTGTTTTGCCACGGGGTGGTGGGGTATATTTGTGCATGTGTCCCAGAGATATTCTCTGAAGCGTTCTGCAAATAGGTGTCCTGTCTTCCCAATGTAGAGGAGACCACATGGGGAGCAATGGATACAGTAAATGACGGTGTGGAAGTGCAGGTAAATCTATGATGGATGTGGAAGGCTCCTTTGGGGCCTTATATTGGAGGTGAGGAGGAAGGGGTGTTTGAGCACGGGGTGGTGAGGTTGCTTCATGTGTGTCGCCCGGAGATGTTCTCTGAAATGTTCTGCAAGTAGGCGTCCAGTGTCGAGGAGACTGCATTGGTTCGGCCCACCTTGTCCCAGATCCAACCTTCTAACTTGACACCACCCTCCATCCCACCTGTCTATCTTCCTTCTCACCCATCCGCTCCACCTATTGGATCTGTCACCATTACCCCCCCACCTTCGTTTACCTATCGCACTCTCAGCTACCATGCCTCCAGCCCACCCCCCCCTCACAAGCCTCATTCTTGATGAAGGGCTTATGCCCGAAACATCAATTCTCCTGCTCCTCGGATGCTGCCTGACCTGCTCTGCTTTTCCAGCACCACACTCTCGACTCTGATCTCTGGCATCTGCAGTCCTCACTCTCTCTTATAAAAGCAGGGATGCATCCCTGAGGCTCTGTAAGTGTCTGGTCACACCACGTTTGGAGTATTGTGTACCGTTTTGGCTCCATATCTCAAGAAGGATGTACTGGCTCTGAAGCATGTTCAGAGGAGGTTCATGAGAATCGTCCCAGGAATGAAAAGCTTAATGTATGAGGAATGTTTGGGTGTTTACTCGATGAGGTTAGAAGGATGGCGGGAGCAGGGTGGGGAAATCTAATTGAAACTTACGGAATACTGAATGACCTGGCAGAGTAGATGTTGCAAAGATGTTTCCATTGGAGGGAGAGACTAGGACCTGAGGGCACAGCCTTAGAGTAAAGGGAAGAGCTATCAGAATAGAGATAAGGAGAACTTTCTTCAGCCAGAGAGTGGTGAATCTATGGAATTCACTGCCACTGACGGCTGTGCAGACCAGGTCACTGAGTATGTTTCAGATGGAGATGGATAGTTTCTTGATTGTCGAGGGGATCAAGGGTTATGGGGAGAAAGTAGGAGAATGGGGTTGCGAAGCTTGTCAGCCATGATTGAATGATGGAGCAGACTTAACATAGAACATAGAACATTACAGCGCAGTACAGGCCCTTCGGCCCTCAATGTTGCACCGCCCTGTGAAACCAATATAAAGCCCATCTAACCTACACTATTAGGCTGTATGGCCTAATTTCTGCTCCTTTGTCTTATGGTCTTATGGACATTTATAATCCAGGCTAGGAGGGGAAATATGACGAGGTCATGAAGGGTGTTGGTAGGGTGAATAGCCAAGGTCTTCTTCGTATGGTGAGGAAGTCCAAAGCAGAGGTTTAAGGTGAGAGGGGAAAAATTTAAAAAGGGCCTGAAGGGTTACTTTTTCACATAGAAGGTGGTGCGTTTGTGGATCAAGCAGCCATAGGAAGTGGTGGAAGCTGTTACAATTACAACATTTAAAAGCCATCTGGATGGGTGTTTGAATAGGAAGGATTTTGAGGGATATGGGCTGAATGCTGGCAAATGGGACTAGGTCAGATGGGGAGGTCTGGTTCACATGTAAGAGTTGGACTGAACGGTCTGTTTCCGTGCTGTATGATTCTATGACGCTATCTCCAAACCATTACCGTGCTACTCGGCATTTGAATATTGCACTTTGGAACACACTGACACCTTTCATTGGAAAGTTATTACTGTGCATGCAGGGACCAACATCCAGCTCACAGATTGGACCAGGCTGCATCTCAGGACTGCTTCCTTGGTCTCTTGGCAATAACTCACTTTGCACCTACTTGGTGGCTTACAGCATTTGAGCACTTGCCTTTGAGCTCTTTGCCCCATCAGCCACAATTTAAATGTACACAGTACTTTTGCCTTCCTTTGCTGTTTAGTTCAGACGCAAAGCCAGGTAGCTTGTCATGCTTTGTCATGCTTTGTCAGCAGTGATCAGTCAAGGGAGTGAACATGTTGCTGTGCTGTACTACATCAATGCTGCACTTCACTGCACTACATGGTCTCACACCTTTATCTTGTGCTTCAACCACATGGCCATGTTTCAAAGTTGAAGAAGTATCTTCCTCAGTCAAATCAAAAGGGATGTTTGTCAGGGATTCCCAGTACAATCAGTCAAAGCACAGAGTCTACTTACAATATAAGTAAGTGGGCGGCATGGTGGCACAGTGGTTAGCACTGCTGCCTCACAGCGCCTGAGACCCGGGTTCAATTCCCGCCTCAGGCGACTGACTGTGTGGAGTTTGCACGTTCTCCCCGTGTCTGCGTGGGTTTCCTCCGGGTGCTCTGGTTTCCTCCCACAGTCCAAAGATGTGCAGGTCAGGTGAATTGGCCATGCTAAATTGCCCGTAGTGTTAGGTAAGGGGTAAATGTAGGGGTATGGGTGGGTTGTGCTTCGGCGGGTCGGTGTGGACTTGTTGGGCCGAAGGGCCTGTTTCCACACTGTAATGTAATCTAATAAGGGCTTGGGCACAGCCAGTCACCATCTACTTGGATTATTCTGGGTATCCATCTCACTACAGTTGGGCAGTGAGCCATGGTCTGTCCTGATGGTTCAGTGCAAGCAGCCAGGGAGTTGAGAGCTTGTCAGTTGTGGAGTTACATGGACAGTGGTCAGGAGTCTGACCTGTCTTCAGTCAGAGCTGAAAGCAAAATATGCTGGGGATCACAGTGGATCAGGCAGCATCCAGCATTCATCAGCAGGGCTTCTTTAGTCAGGGCTGGCCATCCAAGTCGGTCAGTGTAGGGTGCGACATGGTTAGCTCAGGGGATCAGTGGAATAAACAGTGGTGGGTGGTGGTGGTGGTTTAAGGGACATTGTTGTGGTGTGGAGGTAGGGGTACTCAGTGCTGCGGATTGGAGGCAGCCACCTGGGAAGCAGAAGGGACAGGGATGATGAAGGGGGGTTTATGATTTGTTATTTTAGTGTGGATTGGAAGAAGATGGTAGTGCATGGGACAACATGGGATATGGTAGCAGGATGTTTATAGGAGAGACCAGCACTGTGGCCTTGATGGGGAGAGATTGCAACATTATGATGTTCAGGACTGCACTGCAGGGAGTCGTAATTCAGAGTAATGAGTGAGAAGATGTGGAGGATGATTAGGCCGTCTAGGGAGTATCAGGTAGAAATGGACAGGGAGATTTGATTGAAAGGGTAGGACCTAATGACCAGGCTGAGTCTGGGACCCTAATTACCAAACATGACCTGAGTTACCTTCCATGATCTCTTAATTCCAAAATGTTACCTATCAATAGAAAATACTGTGATCAGACCCAGAGTGGGCAGGGTCAGTATTTGTTTCTGTCCCAAAACATGGGGCTTCCTTTCTGGACAACAGGAAAGCCTTCGTGGGGTAATTGTACCAGTCATGGTCTTGCAAATTGCAGCATCAAGTCATTTACTGTCATATTACGGTGCATGTGAAACTTAAAGCTGTAACAGAAAAAGACAGATTGGATAGCCTGTTTCTCTGCTGCAAATTCTATATAGAAGGGCGGACATTTTTGATGGATGTTATTCGAAGTAAGTGTGTCAGATTTCAGATTAGGCACAATTAAACTAACAAATTAAGCTGTCAATGATTGCGGATCAGACAGGAGACTTTGGAGATTTTAGGACCATGGAGCCTCTGAGGAGGGTCTTGCTGGTGGAAGTTGGTCTGGAATTATCAAGTTGAGTGGAACAATTTTCCATGGACAATGGTAAACCCAATTTGGCATGGCAGGAAGAAGTGAGTCTGCTAGCAAGTTAACAGTAACCTGGGACTTGTTCCTTAAATGCTACCCATCTGCCAGAAGTGTAATGCTCAGAGAAAAGAATTTTAAGTCTTATCTTGATTGAACTGGTTGAGGTGTAGTTAGCTTTTTTTCTTGTTCAATGTATTAGTTTCTTACGAACAATGTTTGAATTTTACCTTAGTTTACTTTGTTTTTTTTATTCAAAAACTCCAAAGTTGAGAAAATTTGTCCTTAAATTATTTCTGTTGGTCATTTCAGAAATGCATCTCTTTGTAAAGGTTATCAGGCTGTAGCTGGGCAGCAGCTTAGTCAAATGATGAGTGATCAGTGAAGTCCAAAAGATAAGGGGGGAATGAACTCTGGTGTTTGAGAAGATCGGTGATAACCAGAAGCACAATGTGCTTGAATTCAAAATCAACATAACAGGATTAATGAAAGCTGGCAGGTGTTGGAAATACGTATTTAGATTTAAGGATTGTATTAAAAAACTGGAAGATATGGAACTGTTTGGATACTTTCTAGACTGAACATGATTTTTACCAAGTGGTTTCTTGGAAAATATGGTCAAATGTTTAATATGCACTGTTTACAGAAAGTCAAATGACCTTGGAGAAAAGACAAAGAAGAAGCTTTTAGGGAAGTAAAGGATGATGTTTGTGGCTCTTTATTACTGGAAAACCTGGTTTTCAAAAGACTATTGAGGCCCTGTTCTGATGGTTGCATAGCAACCCTTTCAGGACTTGATTTCTATTTTCATGAATCGAGCTTGTGAGTAAGGAAGGAGATCTCAGTTGCTGCAGTCTCTCTCTACTTCTTGCCATAGAGGATCTTGGGGACCTGTTGAGGTTTCTAAATGTCAGTATTTCTGACTACTTTATAAATCCTGAAAAGAGACTGTAGCCGCTTCCCAAAGACTTGGATCCATCTTGGTTTCAATCTGAAATGAAGATCTTCCATAAGTCTTTGGCTATCAGCAATTCAATGCCATCGATCATGAGAACATAAAACCATAAGATGTAGGCCATTGAGTCTACAATGCCATTCAATGAGATCATAGCTGATCTGATCTGATCATCTTCTACTCCAGTTTTCTGCCTTTTGCCCATTTCCTTATCACACTCTGTATATCTCAGCCTTAATTATCCACTGCAGTAAAGAATTCCACAGGTTCCCAACCCTCAGTGAAAGCATCTTCAAATTCCACATTTCATAAACTGCACCATGAGCCACACACACACTGTTCAGTGTGGTCATACTCTCCTGTCACTGATCACAGACTAAATTGGAATTATTGAGTCTGAGAAGCTGTGGAATTCTACTTTCATACACTTGGCCAAAAGTGTTCCAGTGGGAACAGGTATCTGTGCCAGGAACCCCCCTCTGAAGTGCTGCGGGGAGTTCACTATCCTTAAGAAATTGATCAAGCTCATTGAATGCATCTTCAAATTCCACATTTCATAAACTGCACCTCGGGCCCCACATACTATTCATCATGCACTCATCAGGAAATTTTCCAAGAATGCCAATGTAGAGGGGATGTAATGTAGGAGAATAAGTGCTGATTGATTGACAAGTGGTAGAGGCATTGTCATGGAGGATGTTCAAGTTAGACGGTGAATTAGGGCCATATCTTTCTTTGGCAATATTCAAAAGTGAAATAATTAACGCCATGAAATTTAATGTCAAGTAACACACCACTGATCCTTAGAGCACTTAGTTGCATTATATCAATATATAATTCTGCAACCATCACTCTTTAACATGAGCAAACAGGGTACCTAGGTTTCATTGCACCTTCCCCTTTCCCAGTCTGTTCCCATTCAGTTAATAATATACCTCTCTCTTGTTTGCTGCCAAAATGGATAATCCCACATTTAGCTACATTATACTTGAACTGCCATACATTTGCCCACTCACTCGACTTGACCAAATTGCACTGAAGCACCTCTGTATCCTACTAACAGTTCAAATTTCCACCAAACTTTATGCTATCTGCAAACTTTAAGATATTTTATTTAGGTCCCTCATCTAAGTCAGTAATATATACTGTTAACACCTGGGATCCAAACATTGATCCTGCAGTACCCCAATAGTCATTGCCTGTCGCTCAGAAAAAAACCCATTTATTTCTTCTCTTTGTTTCCTGCCTCTATCCATGTCTGTATATTACCCTAAGTTCCATTTGCTTTCATTTGACATGTTATTTGCTTATGTTGGGCCTTATCAAAAGACTTCTGAAAGTCCAAGTAAACCATCGCAACTGCTCCCCATTATCAAATCTGCTAGTTATGTCCTTGAAAAATTCCAATAGATTTGTCCTTTGTAAATCCATGCTGACTCTGTCTGACCCTGCCACTGTTTTCCAAGTCCTTTGCTATTAAATCTTTTATCATGGACTCTAACATTTTCCCCACTACCAATGACAGGCGAACAGGTCTAAAGTTCACTGTTTTCTCTCTTTCTCCTTTTTGAAGTAGAAAGGGTTACATTAGCATCTCGACAATCCGTAGAAATCTTTCCAAGATCTCTAGAATCTTGCAAGATAACCACCAATGCATCCACTGTTTCTAGGACCATTTCCTTAAGTACTCTGGGATATAGATTTCCAGGCCCTGGGAAATTTATCAGCCTTTAATCCCATCAATTTCCCCAACATCATTTCCCTATAAATACTGATTTCCTTCATTTCCTCTCTCACTAGACCATGTGTTCTTCAACACTTCTAGGACATTATTTTTATCCTTCTTTGTGAAGACAGAATCAAAACATGTATATCATTGATCTGCCATCTCTTTGTCCCCTATTGCAATTTCTCATGTTTCTGACTGTAGGGAATGTACATTTGAATTAACCAAGATTAGAGTGGTGCTGGAAAAGCACAGCAGGTCAAGCAGCATCCGAGGAGCAGGAAAATTGATGTTTTGAGCAGGAGCTCTTCATCAGGAATGAGGCTGGGAGCCTCCGAGGTGGAGAGATAAATGGGAGGGGGGTG
>NC_057721.1:13905463-13924933 GCF_004010195.1 Chiloscyllium plagiosum
GGGAAATGAGGAAACTGGTGAAGTCCACATTGATGCCTTGGGTTTGAAGTGTTCTGAGGCGGAAGATGAGACGTTTTTCCTCCAGATGTCGGGCAGTGATGGAGTGGTGGTGGAGGAGGCCCAGGACCTGCATGTCCTCGGCAGAGTGGGAGGGGGAGTTGAAACGTTCGGCCATGGGGCGGTGGGATTGATTGGTGCGGGTGTCCTGGAGATGTTCCCTGAAGAGCTCTGCGAGAAGGCATCCAGTCTCCCCAACGTAGAGGAGACCGCATCAGGAGCAACGGATACAATAAATTACATTGGTGGATGTGCAGGTAAACTTTGATGGATATGGAAGGCTCATTTGGGGTCTTGGATGGAGGTGAGGGGGGAAGTGTGGGTGCAGGTTTTGCAATTCCTGCGGTGGCAGGGGAAGGTGCCCGGAGGGGAGGGTGGGTTGTAGGGGGACGTGGACGTGACCAAGTAGTCACGGAGGGAATGGTCTTTGCGGAAAGCTGAAAGAGATGGGGAGGGATATATATCCCTGGTGGTGGGGTCTGTTTGTAGGTAGCAGAAATGTTGGCGGATGATGTGGTTTAAACAGAGGTTGTTTCCATTTGAATTAACCAGTCTTTTTCTCTTCACATACCTATACAAAGTTTTACAATCAGTTTGTATGTTCTCAGCAAACTTGTACTTTATTTTCCCCTCTTCATCTATTATTTTGTCCTCGTTTGCTAAGATCGAAACTGTTCCCCATCCTCAGGCCTGCTGCTTTTCTTGACTAATTTATATGCCTCTTTCTTGGATCTTATACAATTCTCAATTTCCCTTGTTAGCCATGCTCAGAACACGTTTCCCATTCTACTTATCTTAAACATGTACCCAATGTCCCTAAAAATTGCATTGTGCTTGGTTGAAAACTAATTCCAGAGGCTGTTTGTTCAGTCAATTGAAAATCAGATCAATGAAACTCGACCTAGTCATGATGTAAGATCAAGTCAACTTTCTGACATTTATATTAGAGCCGATATGAATGCACAAAGTTCTTGACAAAGTGATATATCGTTAGCCTATTTGAGCAAAGACACTGAAATAACTAACCTCGTTAGAAGAATGAATACAGCCCAACAGCATCATACTGTTAGAGTCATGCAATAGGGACATTCCTATTGTAACTCATTCTTTTCATCATTTGTCCAGGGATTATTACTTCAGTGAAGAAATTCACAATTTCATGAATAAATCACACCAGAACATGATGTTGGCTTACCGCAATGCGTATTATGGCTTTATTTAATATTGCTGTGATCCAACAAATTTGCTACTGTGTATGTTTTGAAGTTCTGCCACAGCTTAAAGCTTAAATTGATCACCCAAAAGAAGCGTTTTCTATTGAAAATTGTTTCTGAAGTTGACTGCATTTCTACAACTTCTACTGTGTAAAGGTTAATTCAGCGAGGAGTTGCAGAGGAGAAAGACCATGTTTGAAACAGAGTGTGGTGGAAATCCATAAAGAAATATTCAGGGCCAGCAGAAGGAATTATACCATATGGTTGCTCAGTCATGGTTAAAAAAAAATCCATGGTTCTTGCTAGATCTGGGTAAGTAGGAGGAATAGTCAGACTCCAGAGAACTACCAGAATAAATCAAAGAACTGCAGATGCTGAACATCCAAAACAAACATAGAAATTGCTGGAGAAACTCAGCAAGTCTGGCAGTATGCCTGGAGAGAAAGCAGAGTTAACAGTTCAAGTTCAGTAATTTTTTTTCAGAAATGTTAACTCCGTTTTCTCTCCACAGATGCTGCCAGACCTGCTGAGTTCCTCCAGCAATTTTGTTCCAAAGAAACATTTCTATTACATACAATGATCTCCAGCTTACTGTATTAAAAGGTTTGAATTGTTAATCATTACTGTCCATAAGGCTTCAAAGTACTCTCTCATAATTTCTATCCTTTATCTGGAAGTGCTCTTCCACTCAAATATTTGTATGCATCCACTCTCATATATTTGCTGCATTTGTTTGTCAGCAGAGATCTTATGAACTGTGTAAAGGAAGCTAAATTCAGTAGCTGGTGACAACAGGCATTACATGAATAATACTCACTGTTCAATGCCATGCTGGTTATGTGCCACCTACAGCTTTAAACAATTTCTCTATCTGACCAAAGCTAACCCTCAGTTATCTTCCTTTCAGATAGCCCTGAAATGGAACCCAGCCTGCAAGCTGACACACTGGTTCCGAGTGGATGACACCAGTTATGTTTGGAAGATGACACTGTTCGATGTATACGATGAAATGCTTGGAGCCTTTGGAAGCCTGCAGTAAGATTCTGGAAGCACGGAGGAGTGCAGCACCAATTTATTACAAGTAATGCAGAGTTTGGAGCTTCATCTTTCCAGATCTAGATGACATTATTGGTCAATTCTTGTAGCATGCACATCCTAACCATAACAGTGTGGGATAACTGATGTGATATCTTCCATTGCAGCCGAAACAGATTCAAATACATTTACAACACAGATGGAGATCATTCGACATATCAGCTATGCCAGTCAATACTGTTCTGACTACATTAATCCCATTTTTCCACTTTTGTCTCATAGCTCTGAAGGCTATAGCTATGCAAATGAATGTCTAAACACTGCTTAAATGTTACAAGAGTTTCTGACTCAACCACCCTATCAGGGAAGGACTTCCATCCTCCCACTGCTAGGCCCTATCAGAAACCTGAATGTTGCAGTGAAATCTGAGACTGAACTCATGCATGGTTAGTTTGTGACTGTGATACAAGCTCAGATTGTTGCCATTATAACTCTGGGTCACAGTAAAAGAGGCTGTGACGGTACAGTGGTGGTGTTCCTATCTCTAAGCCAGAAGGCATATGTTCAAATCCTTTATGCTCCAGAAGTGTGTCATAATATCTCTGGACCAGTTGATATAGAAAATATCTTCAATGGAGCCACAAAGGAGGCACAGCAGTCTAGTCCTCCAGCAAATTACTGGGGGGGGGGGATTGTTGAGGTGCTGCTCTTGGGCAGTACCAGTAGTTCGATCGAGTACAAACGTATTATCCTCCTCTGCATCCTGCCCATTCTCCTTGTCCATATTCCTGCTCTTGAACTGTGCAGTGTGGACCTGGAGGCCAGGGCTGACCTCTCTGAATAGTGATTTAGGCGATATACAACAGAGTACGACTACCTTTGACATCAGATCTGCGGGTAGAGCAGCATTCCCCCTAAGCGTTCAGGCACTGTAAGTGTTGTTTCAGCATAAGAGTGGAGTGTTCATGCTATCATACTTCATGAGGCAGTATAGCTTTCATTATATGTATTCTGATTATGCATATATCTGTGTGTGTTTGTGTGGATATGGGTGTGTATATCTCAATGTGTCTCTGTCTATGTGCGTCGTGGTGTATATGTCTCTAGGTGGGGGGGGTGGAGGGGGGGGGGGGAGTTTGTGTGTGTGTGTGGTGCACCAGATTTAAGAGTTATGTGTGGCCAGCTGATAATTCTTGTCACCTCAATTAGGTGCCTTTTCTTGCTGTAGTGGCTCAGTCGATACTACAGACTGAAGTCATTATGAAAGCTGCCAGGCTCCTGCCCAGTGGTCTGCTGAATTCTCTGATCATGGTCACACACCAGCTGCACTTTGTTGCAATCCTTTGCAAAGACAGTCCAGGAAACAATGATATGCAGTGCTCAGAAAGTGGTGTGCACACATTAAATGGCATTATGTACCATGAGGAAGTCTGCTGAGCTCCACCTGTCTCTCCCATCAACACAGATTAAAATATAAGTGATCTCAGTGAATAGAAAGCTTCAGTAACTTTTACATGGCAGCGGATGGTGGACTTCAGGATGTTGCAAATATCTCTGGCTCCAGGCTGCATGGAGCCAGACACATAAAAGTTAATCTGCCATAAATCACACCATAGCCCATTTCACTTCGACCTCTACATGTTCCTCCCATTCACATGAAACCTGGCACCCACTGTAGTTACAATTCTCATCTTCAAGCAGGCACAAACTAATAGCCAGTAAAGGTGTGAAGGTTACCATGGAGATTAACTTTTAAGAATCTTCCTCAATAATAAGTGTATTGGTATCTTCCCCTCCAGTCGCTGTGGATTTTTAAAATTTTAGACAACTATGGAAAGCAACAAATGTCTGTAGAATCATAATGACAACCTTTATGAAATAAACCAGCAGCTAAAGTGTAAAGAGTTAATAACTCCTTTAAACAGGGCTGGCGGGGAGTTCATTCCTGTTCCAAAATGCTTGTGTGTGGTTGAGAGAGAACCTAGGCTGAAGCAATGAGCACCAAAACAGTAAGGCAGACATCAAATTAGAATTGTACACTTATTGATGTCATGGTCTGCTTGGTCTACCACTTTGAGCGGCCATTCACCACATGTCAGCTAATACTGTCACCAACGAAGCATAGATAGAAACATAGAAAATGGGAGTAGGCCCTCTGAGCCTGCTGTGCATTTCAATATGATCATTTGCCGATCATCCAACTCAGTACCCTGCTACCGTTTTCTCCCCACACCTTTTGATCTCTTTAGCCCAAATAACAATATCCACCTTCTCCTTGAAAACATTCAGTATTTTGGCCTCACATACTTGCTGTGATGGAGCATTCCACCAGCTCACCACTCTCTGGGTGACTATATTTCTCCTTGCATTCGGTGCAATTCGATTCAAATTGCGTTTGCACTCACACTGCTGTGGATTCTTTTTTGGATTTCAGTGCATAATCATTCCACCCAAAACATAGATGCAAGCAATTCCAATTCCACACTGCATCTCCAAATTGTTGAGTAGGCAGAATTGAGTGTCAGTTTTCTGATTTCTTATGCCAGGGAGGCATCATTAATACTGGGAAGGGAGGTTGCGGAGTATGATAAAAGTTGAAAGATATGAGCCTCTGTGCTATTAATGTTTCAGCAACTCACTACTGACCTTTTTAATTGTTAGATTAGATTACATTAGATTACATTACAGTGTGGAAACAGGCCCTTCGGCCCAACAAGTCCACACCGACCAGCCGAAGCGCAACCCACCCATACCCCTACATTTACCCCTTCATCTAACACTACGGGCAATTTAGCATGGCCAATTCACCTGACCTGCACATCTTTGGACTGTGGGAGGAAACCGGAGCACCCGGAGGAAACCCACGCAGACACGGGAAGAACGTGCAAACTCCACACAGTCAGTCGCCTGAGGCGGGAATTGAACCCGGATCTCTGGCGCTGTGAGGCAACAGTGCTAACCACTGTGCCACCGTGCCGCCCACAATTGTATCTTGCTTTATTTGTCATTGAACCGTACGTGAATGCTATGTCACAATCACTATCATTTTCCTTTTATTCGCTAAACAAATGTCAGTTAGAATGTAATAACAATTGGCATGAAGTTATTTATGTTGGTGCAATGGCAAAATATTTCTTAAATGGCGAGAGGCTTGGCAATGTGGATACCATCAGGATTTGGGTGTCATTGTCATAAATCACTGAAAGTTAGTATACAGATCAATGTGAACATGTGAAAGTGTACATGTTAAATTGGCATCCATTTCAAGTCTTACTGAAGTTCTAAAGAACTTTTGTGAGATTTCTTCAGAAGTATTGTGTACAGTTTTGGTCTCCTTATCTAATGAAGGATAGAGGGACTGTAACAAAGATTAATCAGATTAATCCAGGGCTGATGGGATTGTTTTATGAAGGAAGATTGTAGAAACCAGGTGCATATTCCAAAGAGTTTTTAAGAATGGGAGGTTACCATTAAAACTTTAAAAAAAATAATTCCAGGGTGTGACAGGGTAGCTATGGATAAGATGTTTCCCCTGGTTCATGATACTCGTGCCAAGGGACATTAACTCCGAATTAAGGATAGGACATTTAAAAATAATATGAGGAGTTTCTTCATTCAGAGGGTGAAGTATTTGAATTTTCTACCCTAAAAAAGCTGTGCAAGCTCCCTCATTGAGAATGCTCAAGAAAGAATCAATCAGTTTCTGGAGTGTAATGGCATTGAGGGATGTGGAAATAGTGCTGGAAAGTGACATTGAGGAAATTACCAGCCATGATGATGGCTGAATGGCCTAATCTTGTTCCTATGTTCATGGGATGTGGATATTTATGGCTAGATCAGGATTTCCCATCTTTAATTGCTTGGGAGAAGGTGGCAGTGAGCTGCTTAATTGCACCACGGCAGTCCCTGGAGTGTACTGACATTCACAGTGCTGTTAGGAAACTGTTCCAGGATTTTGACCCAACTTCACTCATTGTTAAACTATTTCAACATTGTGTTCTTTTATTCTCCCCTGAATATGCCTACTTTGTATTTGGCTATTACTTCATTTAACAGTAAACTCCCAACCGTTGATTCGATCAAATACATTCTTAAAAAGAGAGTTTTAGAATGAATCATAGAATGCATGTTGAACCACACATATAATATGTGGAACCATATGATGAAGAACAGAGTGCTAACTGGGTCCAGGTGTACATCACCAGTTGGCTGAAGAGCAGGGATCTACAGATCAATGGTCTTGTTTTTAAAATGATGCATTGAAATTATGATTCCAGACGTGGCTGCCCTTCCTCTGCTGTTTGGCCTAAGCCTACTAGTTTCCCCCATGAGCACTATCTGCATGATCATAATATTTAAATAATGTGAGCCAGGAATTTTAGTTCCTCAACTTGTGCCATATGTAAAAGGCATTGCTGGTGTGCTGAGCTCATATGGCTCTTGGTCAATGTGCAGACTTACAGTATCATTACACATTCCTGTAGGTGATGGCATGTGAATTACCTTATCAATACATAAAACAGAATACAGGTTTTTGAAACATGAATTAACTGCAAATCCAAAGGTCCTATTTTAGCTTTGTATATATAATGGTTTGAAATGAGTTAAAATATTACCCCTTATATTATTAATGCTAATGCTTTCAGGAACAGCATGGCTACTGCCCTAGGATAAGGCATACTTGTAATAAATTGAAAGTCAAAATGTCATGTCATGACTACTCTGCTATTATTGATGTGAAGTTGTTCGTCAAAGCAAACCCCTGAAAGCAGAAGATGCATAATTAATACCAAAAAGACATGCATTAATGATCGGAGTGTTAATTTATTATTCTTGTCAAGCTACTTGCATCTTAATTTAAATTTTAAAAAATTGAAAGTTTAAGGCAATATCTACTCCTAATTTTGATCTTTACATTCTTTTGCTGAGCTGTAACTTGCAGTAGTGTGGTCTCAGACTGTTTACTCTGATGGCAATGGAAAGTAACAACACACTGTACTTTGACCTGACATTTCCATGTCAAATGCAACACAGAGTTAGTTGTCCCAGCTTGTGCCCATTTTACAAAATCAACGTTTTGACTAATTCATATGTTCATATCAACTGACTTACTCAAAACAGCAGTATTAATGAAAAAAGCCATCATGAAACAAGTTAAAGGCTTCACTGATTGATATAGATAACCATCTGAGTGTGAATAATGCAAATCAAGTCTGAGCCTGCAATGCCATTCAATATTTCTGTGAATATCAAAGGACCTCAAATCTCTCAGCTTTTCCATCTAACACTGACATCGTAATTTTCATAAATGTCCTACAGTGAATGCATAAGAAATCAACTAGCACGTGCAACCACAGAAATCCGAAGAAGACTCATAACAGATTAGATGGGGTGGAATTTTTGAAGTTCATCCTGGAGAGCTTTTTCTCTTTGTGGGACACTGCCCAAACACCAAGCTGAGTTTCACCCTGTCTGAGAATTAAGCTTTGTCACAAATATTCAAAGAGAACCAATGATCAAAAAAGTAGGCAGCAAAACACTGTGTTCAGAGATTGAAAGATTGTGTGAAGCGCTTTAACTGTGACATTGCCATCATGTTGTACACTTCCAACGTAGATTTCCTCAGATTATGAAAATAATTATTTCAAATTTCAAACCGGAAACTGTAAAAGATGAATGGCATTAATCCAAAAATTGGGGCAAATCTAAAGCTATCTTTCTCATGAATCTACTGCTGAGCATTCAGTTTATCGATATATTCTGGGTCCCCATTAGCTATCAGGAAATCTCTGCACTTGTCGATGTCCCATTCCTTCTCTAACTGGGTTTTCTTTAACAACCAGAGTCCTTGACAAAAATGTGATTTCCTAAACCTGTGTCTATCTCTGTTCCTGCTGCCATCCCACCTCAACTTTTAAAATGTTATTAATTAAGTGAAATAGAACCCTGGGAAGCACAGAGGATCAGAAGGTCCTTGGTGTGCATGCACACTTAAGGTATCAGGACAAATGGATGAAGTGGTTAAGGCAGTATATGGTATATTTGCTTTTATTAGTTAAGGCATGGTGTTTAAGAGCAGGGAGGTAGGTGATGCTGGAACTCTATAAAACATTGTTAGGCCACAGCTGGAGTATTGTATACAGTTCTGATATCCATTTTATAGGAGGGATGTGATTGCACTGGAGGGGATGCAGAGAAGATTTAACAGGATGTTGCCAGGCCTGGAGAGTTTTGGTTATGAAGAGAAATTGGATGCCCTGGAATAGATAAGGTGTAGAAGGTTTGGAGGGAATGTGAGGAAAAAAAATTTACCCAGAGGATGGTGGTAATCTGGAACTCACTACCTGTGAGGGTGGTAAAAGCAGAAACCCTCATAACATTTAAGAAATATTTGAATGCACACTTGCAGTGTGAAGGCAAGCAAGGTTATGAGTCAAGTGCTGGCAAATGGGATTAGAATAGTTAGATGGTTGTTTCTGACTGGTATAGACATGATGGGCCGAAGGGCCTTTTTCAGTGCTGTATGCCTCTATTACTCGATATGGATTTTTGTCAAGCTTCCTTTCCTACCCAACATTGCACTTCTCTGCATTAAATTTCCCATGCTGTGTCTCTGGCCATTTCACCTACTGTTTAGATACTCACCTTACAACTAAAAGTAAGCTTTCAGATATTGCATCAATCTGCAGAAAGTTGCAACAGGATGGCACTGCGATTGTAAAGGCACAGCTGCACCTGCCCAGGTGCCTGTTGGTGCAGGTACTGTAGCAAAGGTGCCTAAAATGGACTGGGAGTGACTGTTTTGTTAGCTATTCTAGTTTTTTTTTGTCTGCAGAGCTTTAGCAGCAACATCAAGAAGACGGCCTGATAGGTGGTGATTATTTTTCCTTCTGAGGTCTGTCAATTATTAATTAAAAATATCATTTAATATGCCCTTTCAGCAAGAACAGCAGTTACACATACCTTGCTCTGCATGAGATCAGACATATTTATGTATTTCCCTGAAGAGGGCATCAGCGAGGTCAGAAGAAGACCACTCACAAGAAATTTCACCCAGAAAGATCAAAGGAACTTATACCGCCACCTTTATGGAAGGCAATTGTGTGTTTTAGCTCTAGTTTCGGAAGAGTTTCACCGTGGTTAACCTGCAAGATAATTTCTCTTTTGCATTCCTACTTGGTGCTATTCCCTTTCAGATGTTGGATGAAAAGAAAAACAAGAACAACAATTCTAGCTGCAACTAACTGTTAAAGATCCTGCAGGTACAGCTCCCAGTTATTACTGGAACAGGGCAAGCTCCGTAAGTTATGTGAACAACCCACAACTATGAGTCGCAGGCTTTAGTTGAGAAAGGCGAGAGATAGAAGCCGTTTTTACTCCAATGTCAAAAGGATCAGATTGATGTGATTCACTAAAACTCTCAGGAGATGAACACATAAAAGAGGAAGAAAATCCTAATGGAATGCTGCCACTGGAGAGGGATGGAATAGAACATGCAACGTTACAGCGCAGTACAAGCCCTTTGGCTCTCTTTGTTGCGCCAACCTGTGAAACCAATCTGAAGCCCATCTAACCTACAGTATTCCATATGTTTATCAATGATCATTTAAACGCCATTAAAATTGCGGAGACTACTACTGTTGCAGGCAGGGTGTTCCATGCCCCTTCTATTCTCTGAGTTAAAAACTACCTCTGACATCTGTCCTATATCTATCACCCCTCAATTTAAATCAATGTCACCTTGTGCTAACCATCACAATCTGAGGAAATATGTACTTGTTCTGGGAAAGAGGGGAAAGGATGAGGGTAGAACTACAGGAAATGAGTTGGACACAGCTACAGGTCCTGTTGGCAGTTGTAGGGGGAGACCTCGGCTGAGGAGAAAAGAGAACATGTCAGATGCACCACAGCGGAAGGTAGCATCATTTAAACAGGGACAGAGAAACTAGAAGAGTGGACTGGACTCCTTACAGGAAGCAGGAAATGAGGAAGCATAAAGGGAAGGTAACTGGGACCCAGGTACAAATCCATCCTCAGGTAACTGACTGTGCGGAGTTTGCACATTTTCCCCGTGTCTGCATGGGTTTCTTCCCATTTGTGTAGGTTAGATGGATTGGCCATGCCAAATTGCTGTTAGTGTCCAGGGATGTGTCGGCTAGATGGATTAGCCATGGGAAATCCAGGGTAACAGGGATAGAGTAGGGGAATGAGTCGAGATGGGATGCTCTTCAGAGGGTTCTCGATGGGCCAAATGACCTGCTTGCATATTGTAGAGATTCTATGCCATGGGTAAGATGTCCCACTGAAGAAGGGGAAAATCTGGTCATCCTATTTGCCAATTGTTATGTTTTACACCTCAGACATATGCAGAAATAATACTCATCAAGGCATATATGTTTATGAGCTTTACTCAATACTTTTAAGAAATCTGCTCTCTCATATTTACAGCAGCTTGCCTCAGTTGTGTTTCTTTTTCAAGGTGATCACAACCAGGTTTAACTGGTCATACACAGTGAATAGTCAGTGGTTATCAGATAAACATGCTGAAATGTCAAGTAATTAAAACAATTGTACATTACATTTTCCTCTTACACTGAAGATATAATCTATACTGAAGCATGTGCAATATTTTGATACATAGTGTTAGTTACTTGACATGTTTAATGCTGCGACACTGGAAAACGTGCAACAATCTGGAAAATTGCCATAAATGCCCTGTCCACAAAAGAAACTGGACAAATCAAAGCTGTCTAATTACCACCCCATCAATGTACTCTCAAACATCAGCAAACTAAGAGAAGGTATCATTGACATTCGTATCAAGTGACACGTATGCAGCTATAACCTGGTCACTAGTGTTCAGTTTGACTTCTATCAGATCTACTTAACTCCTGACTTCTTTACCATCATAGTCCAATGTTGGATGAAAGAGCCAAGTTCCAGAGATGATAGAATAGTGACTGCCCTTGAAATCAAGGCAACATTCTAATGTAAGTGGGATAAAGCCGCCTGGGTAAAATTGAGGTCTTTGCAAATAAGGGATAAAACTCTGTATCTTGCAGAACTGTACCTCGCAGAAAACAATATTTCTGTCATTTTCGGAGGTCAATCATTTCAGCTCCAGGTCACTACTGAAAGAATTTCTCAGAGTAGTGTCCCAAGCTTCACCTTGCTCCCATGATAATGTCAGAAATGGGAATATTCACTAATGATTATGCAGTGTTCATTACCATTTCAGATACTGAAACAGTTATGTCCACATGCAACATTCAGGCTTGGGCTAATAAATGGTAAGTGTCACTCATGCTACACAGGCGCCAGGCAGTGACCTCATGTTAAATGGCATTACCCACCATCAACATCCTAGAGTTATCATTGACCAGAAACTGAACTTAATCAACGGTATGAATGCTGTAGCTACTAGAGTAGGTCAGTAGCTGGACAGTTTGTGGTGAATAACTCACGCCCTGGCTCCCTGATGTCTGTCCATGATCTACAAGATAGAAGTCAGGAGTATGACTTGTCGAACTGAATGCTGCTGCAACAATGCTGAGGACATATAGTTCCAATTACAACAAAGCAGCTTGTTTGTTTAGAAATTTATCCACCTTCTTAAATATTCACTGCCTCCACCAATGACTTGCCATCTTCAAAATGCACTGCAGCAATTCACTAAGGCTCCTTCAACAACACCTTGCAGACCTTCAGCTTACAACACCCAAAAGGACAAGTGATCGCATGTGCATAGGAACAATACTGTGTACAAGTTCCCCTCCAAGCCATACATCATCCTGACTTGGAACTATATCGCTATTCTTTCCAAATGTGAAGCTTTCTTCTTAACAGCAGTGTGGATGTACCCACACTGGTTCAGGAATGTGGCTCACCATTGCCTTCTCGAGCAGTTTGAGATCAGCAGCAAATGCTGGCTTTGGCAGCAGCTCTCACAGTCCATGAAAAAGGTAAGAAAAAAAGCATGAAGGAGTATTTTGCATCAATCTGTGAAATGACACCTGCTCTTAAAAGAAGTTGGTTCTTATAATCTATGTGGCACAGTAAAGCATATTCAGTCTGTGCACTGAAAACAAGATAATTACTTTCTGGGCATATCTAGATTTGTGTCAGATTTTGTGATGAAAATAAAAATACATATGCTGATTAGTAGTATTTTGCATTGTATTGTCAAGAGAGATTGATGGGTGTTTTGTCCTTGTCACTACTCTGCGTTTGCAATGGTTCTTTGGACTGACTCAATGTAGCAACAATCAGTTGCTGTTGACAGAATTATATTCAGGGAATGGGATTGATTTCCACCTGGTAATGCATCACTTTTTGGCATTTTCCATCTCTTGGTCTGGCCCTTGTTATTTGCCAGGGGAAGCATGTTCCCTGTTTCAGGCAGGAACTTTCCAGTAATGTACCAATGAGGGTGCAGTGCCATTTACAAATGCTTGGCATAACTTTAAGGCACAACTTTGCAACATACACATCATAGCCATAGCCCACAAGGAGCTGAAAGGCTGAACCAAAGATCCCACCTCTACTCCTTTGTGATTGCCATCAGCACTTTAAGATGCAAGTTGCTGATCAGCTCAGCAGAGGAGCCACCCAGAATATAGACAATAGTTTGGGCTGATTAATACTAGTAATTTCTTTTCCCTGGGGTAGGGGAGTTCAAAACTAGAGGGCATAGGTTTAAGGTGAGAGGGGAAAGTTTAAAAGGGATTTGAGGGGCAACTTTTTCACGCAGTGGTTGTGCGCATATAGAATCTAGAATAAGCTGCCAGAGGAGATGGTGAAGGCTGGTACAATTGTAGCATTTAAAGGGCATCTGGATGAGGATGTGAATAGGAAGGGTTTGGAGGGATATAGTGCACATGTAGGCAAATGGGACCAGGAAAACCTGGTCAGCAAGGATGAGTTGGACTGAAGGGTCTGTTTTCCTTGCTGTATCAAACAGAGCATAGAACGTTACATGCAGCCCTTGATATTGCGCCCACCTGTGAAAATAATCTGATGCCCATCTAATCTATACCATTCCATTATTATCCATATGTATGCCAAATGCCGATTTAAATGCCCCTAACGTCGGTGAGTCTACTACTGTTGCAGGCAGGCCATTCCACGTCCCTACTATTCTCTGAGTGAAGAACCGACCCCTGATATCTGTCCCAAATCTATCACCCCTCAATTTAAAGCTATGTCCCCTTGTGTTAGCTTTCACCATCCAAGGAAAAAGGCTCTCACGGTCCACCCTATCTAACCCACTGATTATCTTATACGTCTCGATTAAGTCACCTCTCAACCTTCTTCTCTCCAATGAAAACAGCCTCCGTTCCCTCAGCCTTTCCTCATAAGACCTCCTTTCCATACCAGGCAACATCCTAGTAAATCTCCTCTGAACCCCTCCCAAAGCTTCCATATCCTTTCTATAATGCGGTGACCAGAACTGCACACAATGCTCCAGGTGCGGCCTTCCCAGTGTCTTGTACAGCTGAAGTATGACCTCATGGCTCTGAAACTCTATCCCCCTACCACTAAATGCCAACACACCATATGCTTTCTTAACAACTCTATCAACTTGGGTGGCAACCTTCAGGGATTTATGCACCTGGACACCTGATCTCTCTGTTCATCTACATCTACTTATCTACGCCTCTATGATTCGTCTTATTTGAAGATCCTCAATGTCTTAGTGTGTGCCTGGTGGCCATAGTATAATCACCTGTTTGAAGATATTAACTTTGAGCTTTTGAAGTTGTTATCTAAATGTCTTATTTGTTTGCAATGTATTTATAAAGGTCAATAAATTTTATGATGCCCGGAAAATATTGAGGAACTGTTTCCTTCCTATTACATAGAATTCACAGCAAGGACTTTTCCAAACTAATCCATGCTGATGTTTATATCATGGGTCTTCTCTCCTGAAAATTCCTCTAACTCTGTCAGCACATCCTTGCATTCCTTTCTCCTTCATGCACTTTTCTAGCCTCCTCTAAAATGCATCGAAATTATTTGTCTTCATTACTCTACTAACATTCTCATCACCGTAGGTAAAGAAATTTCTCCTGAGTCCCTTGGATTTAATGGGAACTATCGGATGTTCATGACGCCCTAGTTTTGGATTCTCCATACGAGAAGCATTTTGACTATTTTTAATGTATCAAACTCAATCAGAATTTTACAAAACCAGGAGGTCACTTCTTGCCCATTATTTTCCAAAGTACAAAGAGACCCTGATGCCAGAAATAATTTATTTTTGAAGAATTGGGTACCATAGCATCTGTAGTTATAAGCATTATTGTCTTCTATTGATAAAAATTGGGTTCTGAGAAGTACATGTGTATTGTAGGTACACTGGATGATTTCTGGATAAAGGAGCATTTGGAGCATTATGTGAAGTTCTGGACCCCACACTTTAGGCAGGATGTGGCAAATTTGGAAAAGGGGGAAAAGAGATATCCTGGATGTTGCCTGGGTTGGAGTATATTAGCCATTCAGGAGGGACTGGACAATCTTGGAAAGAAAATCCAGTAGAACTTGAAAATGACATGAACAGGTCCCACTCCTCTTGTTTATGTCAAAATGAAGCTATCACTATGACCAGTGTGTTCATTTCAAAATATTACTTTTGTTTTCAACTGGCTTTTCTCTCTGGGAACTACTCTCAGTTTGACATAAGTCAATGTGTAGTGCTGATATGGTGCCATTTTAAGATTCCATGTTTTGGCCTGTGCTCTGTCTTAACCTAACTGAACACTCATTAAAATGTATGAAGGACCCTCAGTGATAGTTGAAAGAATCATGAAGTATTTACTGATTAGTTGCTGGATTATTCCTTTTGTCTGCTGCGATGCTTAAATGTGAAATACTAGGAGTGGTTTGGTTGGTATTGACTTTCTTTATTGTTGATTTAAATTCCTGTGATGAAAGAAGTTGCTTCCATAGGTCTGCTAAAGTCTCCTCAGTGAATTGAACATGACTCGGAAAAAGAGAGCAGGGAAAACTGTGAGAAAACCGAGGAGAGAGAAGGGATGAAGGACTCTCAGCAGGATGTCACATTGCTGAGGGTCGATAGGGACCAATCCTATTTTTATCTGATGTTCAACCAGGACCAGTGAGCAAAATCATTGCTACTGAGTCTTGCCTTCTGCTATCAGTGCAAATGCAAACTCAGAGCAAGGCAGACAGTCAAGGTAGCTGAAAATGTGTTGCTGGAAAAGCGCAGCAGGTCAGGCAGCATCCAGGGAACAGGAGAATCGACGTTTCGGGCATAAGCCCTTCTTCAGGAATGTCAAGGTAATCATGCCACTTAACATTAGTGTATTTCAATCCATCTGATGAAGATAATGTGCAAGCAACATCCCTTAGAACAGAACTATATAGCATAAGAATAGGTCCATCATGTCTGTGCTGATCGTGATGCTATTCCAAACTAATCCTATCTGCCTGCCCATGATCTGTATCCCTCTATTGCCAGCCTGCACATGTGTCTGTCTAAATGCCTGTTAAAAGCTGCTAATGTATCCGCTTCTACCACCTTTCCGGCAGTGTGTTCCAGGCACCTATCACCCTTTACTCACACGTCTCCTTTAAACTTTCCCCTTCTTACCTTAAAGCCATGCCACCTACTATTTGACATTTCCACCCTCAGAAAGACACTGACTATCTACCCCATCCATGCCTCTTATAATTTTATATGCTTCTATCAGGTCGCCTCTCAGCCTCTGATGCTCTCGCAAAAACAATCCAAGGTTGTCCAGCCCCTCCTGAATGGCTAATATACTCCAACCCAGGCAACATCCTAGATATCTCTTTTCCCCCTTTTTCAAATTTGCCACATCCTGCCTAAAGTATGGGGTCCGGAACTTCACATAATGCTCCAAATGTGGCCTAACTAAAGGTAGCTTATACGCTCAATGCCCTGACTAATGAAGGCAAGCATGCCATATGCCTTCTTCACAACCTAACCCACTTGTGTTGCCACTTTCAGGGAACTATGGACTTGCACCCCAAGGTCCCTTTGTATATCAATGCTCCTCATGTCCTGCCATCTACTATATACTTTCCTCTTGCATTTTATGTCCCAAAATGCATTATCTCATACTTGTCCACATTAAACTCCATCTGCTATATCTCTGCCCAACATTCCAACTGCTATACAGCGTTTGACAACCTTCCTCACTATGTAGTACATTTCTATACAATAGATGTCACAGAGGTCAGAGAGAGAAGCTTCCTCTCATTCCACCCTCCCATTGACAAGCAGGTAGAGCCTACACATGGGCCTACATAGATTGCAGGCTTTCCCATTTGTGTTTGCCCCAGAGACATTGTGGGATGGGGAAGAAGTGAAATCTGAGAAGGATGATTCAATATGCAAATTGATATCAGTTCCTCAGGATCTGTCAGTAGTCACGTCCTTGGCGATGCACCTGGCCTTTCTGGCTGACACTGTTTGCTCCATGGAGGTTAAATTACAATTAGAATTGGAATTAGGTTTTATTGTCATATTCAATGTCACCACACACCACGTTGCCATCTTAGGTCCAAAGTACCTAGTTACAAATCTTTGTAGATAAAATAGATTAGGTACAAAAATTGAGAAATAAAGAAAAAAGCTAAAAGTTCTAAGTTTTGCAGGTGAGCTTGTCATCCTCCAGGTTCTTGCTGCAGCAAGCTGCAAAGCACCACCTTCTCCTGAAAAATCAAGGGATGTACTTGTGATTGCACTGCAATAGTTTTTGGTGATACGTTAAATAGCTGTAATGTGAGCAAATTGTTGCACACAGAGATTCTAAGGGTGTGACGGTGAACAAAGGTGTATGATTTTCCCTGGTCTGTACTAATTGATTGAGATTGTTGGTTGGCATTTGGTGAATTGAACAGTGGATGAAGCTAGTGTTGCAATTTGTAGCATTTTTGACATCTGAAATCACATGCAAGATTGTTAAACATCTTCCTGCAATGTGTTTATGATCTCGCAGCAACATTGACCTCTCCTGCCCATAATTCATCTTGTCTCCTGAGTGTGTGCCTGAGGGTCACCAACAAACCGTTTACTGTAGATTCAGAGCCCTTCTTTTCCCTTCTACCTCCTCCACACGACTTCGAATGTTTTATCTGTTTGCATCTCAATCTCCCATATGTTCAAACTTCGCCTGTAACATTTTTTTTTAGAATCCCTACAGTGTGGAAACAGGCTGTTCGGCCCAACAAGTCCACAGTGACCCTCCGGAAAGTAACCCACCCAGACCCATTCCCCAATCCTATTACTCTACATTTACCCCGACTAATGCACCTACCCCGACACATCCCTGAACACGCTGTGGACAACCGAGCATGGCCAATTCACTTAACCTGCACATCTTTGGACTGTGGGAGGAAACCCACACAGATATGGGGAGAATGTATAAATGCCACATGGACAGTCGCCCAAAGCTGGAATTGAACCTGGGTCCCTGGCGCTGGGAGGCAACAGTGCTAACCACCGAGCCACCATGCCACCTCCTCACAGACAGACTGATCTTTAAAGACCTCTTGTAATCACAATATACATCCCCTTTGAAAAGAACAGGCTGCCTTTAAAAAGGCCATTCACAATTCACCATTTGCAATATAAGGTCCCCTGCTAATGTTGGAGCAGATGAACGTACAGGAGCAATGCTGTTAAAAGAATAATCAGGGCTAATACATGACTGACCATAGCTTAATCAAATTGAATTATTCTCAAAACAAGTTGCACCCCATTAATTTTATAACTGTTGAAAATTAGGTCATATTTCCAGAAGAAATTAGCATCTAATACAGAAATCTTACAAGAAAGAACCTTTGTTTGTTTTCAGAACTAGCCACCTAACACATCATGGTTGGAAGTGGAGGGGCACAGTAATAACAGTAGAGCTTTGCAACATTTAGCATACAATTTATGCAGATATGGAATACATCCCATCAGCGATTTAAATTTAATTTACCTGTGTCATGCAATATCAACTAGGAGAAAGTGAGGACTGCAGATGCTGGAGATCAGAGTTGAGAGTGTGGTGCTGGAAAAGCACAGCAAGTCAGGCAGCATCCGAGGAGCAGGAGAATCGACATTTCGGGCAAATGTCTTTCATCATGAAGGGCTTATGCCCGAAATGTTGATTCTCCTGCTCCTCGGATGCTGCCTGACTTGCTGTGCTTTTCCAGCACCACACTCTCGACTCATGCAATATCAATTCTGCTGCTGTCAGGGGGTACTAAAGACTAGGTAAAATCACATGCTAGGTTATATCTTTGACGAGGTCAGGGATTTGTGCGTTGACATGGATTGACATAACACTTCCTGATTACGTTCTAGTTTTCACTTAATGCCCTAAATTACTGACCCATTATTTTAAATCATTATGCAAGATGAAGCAAACTGCAGGTTGAGCTTTTCAAACATCAGTCAGTCTGTCTAAGATATAATGAATCAAGTTTGAACATGTGAGAGATTGAGTTTCAAGGTTTTCAGATAATACATTAGAAGTCTTGTATTTTCAAATATTTTAAAATCCAACTTAATGGTTTATCTGACCTGTTAGCAGGCCAAACACATTTAAATAATGAGACAGAAACAGAAATTGCTGGAGAAATTTGGCACGCCTGGCAGCACTGTGGAGAGAAAGCAGAGTCAACTGCTTGAGTGTAGTCACTCTCCTTTAGAACAGCTTTTAGATAATGTTGTTTAATGATCACACCAAACAGGTTCACTGCCCTGCCTGTTCTGATCAGCAATTCTGCTTTTTTGGTTCCATGGGATATCACTTGCAAAATATAATCTGTCAAGTTGTATATTAGGTTGGAGCTTTGAGGTTTCTGGTCAGTTACCTTTGAGAATCAGAGACATTTCCATTTGAGTATCCAACTGTCTAAGCTAGAGATCTAATGGCAGTGCAGTTGACATGTGTATTAAAATGAAAGGCTGAATATCCTTTTTACAATGTATTAATTCTTGTGCTTCCATTTCAGCTCTGTATGCCTCATGACTTTAGTTCTGTGACACTGCTGATCATGGAATCCCTACAGTGTGGAAGCCAGCCATTCAGTCCATCGAGTCCACACTGCACTTCCATAGAGCACCTACCCAGACCCAACCCCTACCCTATCCCTGTAACCCCGTATTTCCCATGGCCAGCCA
>NC_057721.1:13925433-14010588 GCF_004010195.1 Chiloscyllium plagiosum
TATTGGGTATTATAAGAGGCTGATTTGTTTCTTTTCATTTCATAAAGGAGAGTTTAGAAATTAATGAGATTATCCTCTTATTGTGTATTATAATAACATTTAAATTAATATTTGAAGTCGATAATTTGGTTTGTTCTACCTCTTTTGCAATAAACTTAAAGCAAAACCCACAGCATCGTGTGCTAATGATTCAATGAGAATCTACTTCATTAAAGCCAAAATAAATATAATTCTTCCAAGCAGACTTCAGCCTAGGATCTCACTTCTCTGGTAATCAGATCTGTTGGAACCATAACAAGGTTCATATTCCGATGGATCACCTTGATAGTCCAGATTCATACCTGCCACCACTGCAGGTACACATGTACCTCAAAAGAAGATATTTTAGATTGTAATATGGAGAGGCACATGAGCAGAAGCATGCCTTGATGCCAGAGACAGCAGTTGTGCTAACCCTTAAGAGGGCATGGGACAACCGAAACTCGGCTCACCTGAAGTAAGTGCTGAATCTCAGGGTCATGTAACAGTGACATAAAATGTTCAAGGTTCCGTCAGCATTTCAGATCAACTTAGTGAGGGAGATTGGAGGGATTTATCTCAAATATGGGCTCCATGTACTGATATCCACCTCCACACAGCACATCTGGATTATCAGATGCAACAGGCCACCGAGTGTGTGGGTTGGCACACTCATCTGGCTCGTCTAAAAGGATGAACAAAAGCTTCACCACAATCACTCAATGCCTCAATGAAATGCAATGAAGTCCCCTGCTATCCTTGTCTAGTGGGGAAATATACGTGGGATCTAAGAAGGAAAATGGAGAAAGCAGACAAGGAAGTTAAATCTTTCCTCAAAGTGCTTCCATTTCTCATTGCCTGCACCCAACCCCTCAGTCAGAGCCCCATATGCTATCTTCATTTCTCTGTGAATGACCTCTTGAGTCTATTTCTGCAGAGGCGCAGCTGGGGCGGTCTTTGATAGGGTCCTCACAGGTCCCTCAGCCCATGGCCATCTCATTTGTCAGATCAGGGGATTGAACTATCTGCTCCAGCTTTGCTCAGGTAGCTTGGGAAGTGCTACATGAAGTAGTAGGAAAAGGAAAAGAAAGACATTCTACCTGCAAGACACTTTTCACTTGGGGTGGGTGGTGGGGGAACTGTGTGCTTATAACAATGTCATGGCCTTCGTAGTTTTGACTTATACCTGCGGGAATCCAGCCTTCAGCAAATGGGAATACTTTCTGGTTCTACTGGTTTCATCAGTCACAGAGGGGGATATAAACAAGGCATCAGTCACTTGGGAAATGTATGTGGACAGAAGACTGCAAAACAGTGCCAAATAAATTCAGGGCTGTAACAATCCTGAGAGCCACAGTCAACGGCTGACCATCTGTATAAACTAGAAAGAAAGTCTTGTTCCAGGGATTGCGAATATTTGCCAGACTTGCTTGGAATGCCTCAATCTCATTGCAAGAAAGCTGACCCTTAGCAAGTACAGCTTGTGTTGGAGGTTTTGCTTCCTTTGGGCTAGAGCTCTGTAACCATCCCCTATGTCTTGTGTGGAGCTTGTGGCCAAAGAAATTGCAGCTACTCTGCTGCTTTTGCTCCTCTTGTTCCTCATGAAAAGCCTGAAAGTAGAGTTGTATAACTGTTTTCATGCTAAAGTGCAAGCTGACAGCAAAGATGTTCTGACCAAGGTGACCAATGTCGGAAATCACCTGTAAAGCAGTAAAAGCAGACTCTCCTTGCAAGTGTTGTGAGCAAAAGTTTTTCACCTAGGCAAAATATAGAAACATAGGGGTGGCATGGTGACTCAGAGTTTAGCATTTCTGCTTTACTACGCTAGGGACCCAGGTTCGATTCCAGCCTCAAGTGACTGTCTGTGTGGAGTTTGCACATTTTCTTTGTGTCTGTGTGGGTTTTCTCTGGGTGCTCTGGTTTCCTCCCACAGTCCAGGGATGTTCAGGTTAGGTGGATTGACCATACTGAAATTGTCCATAGTGTTCAGGGATGTGTAGGCTATATGGGAAAGCCATGGGAAGTGTGAGTTGCAGGATATAATAGGGGACTGGGTGTGGGTGGGATGCTGTTTGGAGGGTCAGTGGAAACTCAATGGGCTGAATGGCCTCCTTTCACACTGCAGGGGTTCTATGATTCCATGAAATATAGAAAGTAGGAACAGGAGTAGACGATTCAGACTTTTGATATGATCATCGTTGATCATTCAACTCAGTAGCCCCTCTTTCTCCCCATACCCTTTGGTCCCTTTAGTCCTAACAACTATATCTGTCTCCATGAAAATATTGTGTTTTGGCCTGAACTGTTTTGTGTGGCAGACAATTCTACTCCCTGGGTGAGGAAATTTCTCCTCATTTCAGTCCTAAATGTTCATCTTGAAAGATGATCACAAATATATCTGTTACTTCTAGGGCCACCTTGTTAAGTACTTTGGGCTGTAGATTATTGGGCCCAGGGGAATTTATTGGCCTTTGATCCTGTCAATCTTCCAAACTCCATTTTCCTGGTTCAGCATTTATTGTGTTCTTGTCTCAATCACCCTGACAAGTTTTACATAGCTTGGGAACCCCATGTACTTGCTGTAAAAGTTAGATGCTGGATTAAAGTTACAATGAATTGCCTCTTATCACACTCAAATAATAAACTCAAGACTCTCATAAGAGTCACCAGTGCAACTCCAAATGCATGCCAGTCAAAGGCTGCAAACACTGGGATGGTGATGGGTGACCAATATACTGGCATCTATTACAGATTTAGTTGTCTGACGCCTCATTTGGCATGTTAAAATTCTGCCCCACATCTTCCTCTAATGAGCCTGCTAATTTGAGAGGCTGGGCCAATCAAACTATGCAACTGAACATTACCAGCCCAATTTAAATCCGCATCCCTTCTCCTCCCACTTGAAACAACAGTTCAGAATGAAAGCCTATCTGATGCTTGGTATTGATTTCTGAGCAAGAGTAAATGCACTTCTTAGTTCCCCTTTTCTCTCTGTTATTTCTAGTCCTCCACTCACTTGGCCATTAGCAGAAACAGATATTTTGATCAAAATAACAATTGAAGCCCTTGAGTCAGAAGTGAGCAATCAGATATGACACCCTTAATGACTTACATTTCTCATGATTTGGAGGTGCCTGTGTTGGACTGGGGTGGACAAAGTTAAAAAATCACACAACACCACGTTATAGTCGTAGAGTCATGGAGATGTACAGCACAGAAACAGACCCTTTGGTCCAACACGCCCACGCCGACCAGATATCCCAACCCAATCTAGTCCCACCTGCCAGCATCTGACTCATATCCCTCCAAACCCTTCCTATTTATATAGCCATCCAGATGCCTTCTAAATGTTGCAATTGTACAAGCTTCCACTACTTCCTCTGGCAGCTCATTCCATACACGTACCACCCTCTGTGTGAAAAAGTTGCCCCTTAGGTCTCTTTTATATCTTTCCCCTTTCACCCTAAACCCATGCCCTCTAGTTCTGGACTCCCCCACCCCAAAGAAAATACTTTGTCTATTTATCCTATCCATACCCCTCATGATTTTATAAACCTCTATAAGGTCACCCCTCAGCCTCTGACACTCTAGGGAAAACTGCCCCAGCCTATTCAACCTTTCCCTGTAGCTTAAATCCTCCAACCCTGGCAACATCCTTGTAAATCTTTTCTGAACCCTTTCAAATTTCACAACATCTTTCCGATAGGAAGGAGGCCAGAATTGCACGCAATATTTCACAAGTAGCCTCACCAACAGTTGCAACATGATCTCCCAATCCTATATTCAATACTCTGACCAATAAAGGAAAGCATACCAAACACCTTCTTCAGCTTTCAGAGTGCTGCTCCTTCATCAGGTAACTGGTGGGGCAGGATCATAAGACATCAAATTTATAGCAAAAGATCACAGTGTCATGCAATTAAAATGATAAATTGAACTATCAATATTGCTAAAAATTTGCTACAAATTCTGTCTTATGGTCCTGCCCCACGAGTTACCTGATGAAACAGCAGCGCTCTGAAAGCTAGTGCTTCCAAATAAACCTGTTGGACTATAACCTGATGTTGTGTGATTTTTAACTTTACATTTCTCAGGTAGCCTTCAAATGTGGGTGACAAATTCAATTTTTTTAAAAAATTGATTTTTATTGAAAAATAGATTTTTAAATATTACAACAAAACCAAAACAATACAATTCAAAACAATATAAAGAAAGAACACCAAAAAAATGTAAAAAAAGCCAAACCACCCTCATATACCAATGTATAAATATGTATAAAAGACACATATTAAAAAACCCAACTAACTACTTAACTAAATAAATAATAACTAACAACAAACTAATAACTAATAATAATACAGCTCAGCAAAACAAAACACTACTTCTTGAATATTGAGAGCATTAATTTTCACATATTTGTCCGTTTGCAGATCCCCCTCTCTGGATATTGGACTCATAAAACACAATCGTTACAGCTGTATAAAAGCCCTTATTAGTGTGGCAGACAAATCTGTGTCCAGGTATTCTAAAAATGGCCTGCCATGTCTTATAGAAATTCTCAGTTTTATGGTGCACCATATTCTTGAGAAAATCCAAGGAACATATGCTCCATAACAATCTTACACCAATCTGACAGGCCTGGGGGATTTTCGGACACCCAACCTAACAAGATATTCTTTCTTGCACAGAAACTGAGGATGTTGAAAAGTTTTTTCTTATGCGCATCTATGGGGAGCAGGCCAAGAAGGAGAGAGATTGGGTCCTTCTCCACCCTTACACCCAAAATCCCCTCCATTGCACCTGCCACAGCGTTCCAGCATGATTGAAGCCTGCCACAAAACCAGAGACAATGGGTAAGAGTGCCCATACTAACTTTACACTTGGGGAATGTTGAAGATACCCCTGGTTTAAATTCTGACAAACAGTCCAGAGCAAGTGGACCCTGTGGGGAATCTTCAACTCTAAAAATAGGTTCTATTGCAAACTGATATCTTTCTTGCATTTTCCCAAAGTATTTCCATACCTCTGAGGAGACCTCAATGCCTAGCTCTTTCTCCCACACCGTGCAAAGTCGATCAAACTCATCTGAGGGGCTGTTCCCCTCCCCCCCCCCCAATTGATGATATAAAGTGATGACAGAAAGTGTACTCTTAGCACTGAACACCCTCCTCTCTATGTCAGATTTGTAGGGATCAGTCAAAAGTGTGGTCTTTTTTTGAATAAAATCCCTAACTTGAAAAGAATGAAAAAAGTCCCTGCTAGATAGCTCGTATTTCTGTGCTAACTGATCAAAAGACCATGCAATCGCCCATGCAAGACACACCCCGAGCTTCTCAATGTTTGAATCTTGAATCCATCATCCCCAGTTGAAAACCCGGCATACCCATCAGGTGTAAAAAAAGGTCTTTTACCAATATCGCCTTCGCTCTCCCGAATTGCCATCCATGCTTTAACAGTATTGATAACTCTTGGATTATGGCAATATTCCTTAACTGTCCTCATTTTGTTCAAAAACAGCAAGCTAGTAAAGGGGCACTCTGCCTGAGGTGTTTCGATATCTAACCATATTGATAGAGGGTCCCCACTAGCCCAATCACTCACGTAGGATAAAAGCCACTTTAGTTGATAGTTTTTAATGTCCGGGAGATCCACTCTCCCCAGGCAATTACAGTTTAGCTAATTTAATAAGGGGCCGCATATAATGCCAAATAAAAGAGCTGAACCAACTGTTCAGTCTCCTGATGTTTGCTTATTGAAAATCAAGGAGAGCATCCATATAGGGTACAACAAGTGGTGGGGAATATTCATCTTAATAAGAGCTATCTGACCTAACCATGAGACCAGAAGCGCCTCCCATCTTTGAGGGTCTTGTTTAATTTTATTGAATAATTGAACAAAATTAGTTTTAAACAACCGATCAAGAACTGTAATGATGAATATGCCCAAATACATACACCCCGCTGTGACTACCTAAACGGGAATCGAGATTTGCCCTCAAGATCTAACACCTTTGTAAGACCATCCATAGGCATAGCCTCTGATTTTGCAAAATTAATCTTGTACCCTGCAAAGGTGACAAATGAGCTGATGTATTACATCAGATGAGGAACCGAAACTGCTGGATTTGACGAGAAAATGAGGATGTCGTCTGCATAAAACGAAACCTTTTTTAATTTTAACCCCACTTCTGGAGCCGATATATTAGGATCCCTATGAATGGCCTCTGCCAATAGTTAAATCACCAATGTAAAAAGCAATTGTGAAAGGGGTCGTGAAAATGCTAAGATTGCATGATCGTACCCCATTGGTGATGACCGCAGCAAAAGGGTCACTGTAGAGAACCTTTACCCATCTTCTAAAGGCTTCGCCCAAGCCAAACTGCCCCAGAGTATAAAAAAGATATGGCCATTCAACTCAGTCAAGTGCCTTCTCTGCATCTAGAGAAATCATTAATCCCTGTATTGACTGGTGTTGACATGCTTGAATTACATTCAGCATTCTCCTCACACTATTGGAGGATCTGTGGCCCTTTATGAAGTCTGTCTGGTCCTCTTTAACAATAGAAGGTAACACAGTCTCCAGCTTTAATGTAAGAGGCTTAGAGAGGATTTTAAAGTCAACATGTAAGAGTGAAATGGGTCTGTAAGAAGTACAGCCCTCCAGGACCTTTCCTTTTTTAACAATAATCAAAATATTGGCCTTTCTTAGAGATGGCAGGAGACGATCATGACTGTACGAGTCATTGAACATGTTGAGCATCGGGCCTGACAATATGTTTATAAATTCCTTATAGAATTCACTGGGAAGTCCATCAGGCCCGGGTGCCTTTCCACTCTGAAGCTGCTTCACAGCCTCCTGCAACTCTAGCTCTGATAAGGGGCATTGAGAAAAGACTCTTGTTCGGGGGTTACACCCAGGAGCTCCAGATCCTTAAAAAAGGACTCCATCTTGGCCTGTCTCTCCTCACGACTCTCAGATTGATATAACTCAGAGTAAAATCTCTGAAATGCCACATTAATCTTTTTGGAATCACATGTCAGGTTCCCAGACCCTTCCCTAATCGATGAAATGGCTTGAGAGGCACTTTCCTGGTGAGATATGCTCAGTACTTGCCCGGCTTGTCACCATGATCATATAATCTTTGTTTTGCAAAAGTAAACTCCTTCTTTGCTGTCTGTGTGAGCATGGAGTTCAGTGCAGACCACAACACTGTAATCCTCTGTAGCTTGGCCAATGAGGGCCTGTCAAAGTAAACCTTCTCGGCTGCCTTTTTCCATGCTTCAAGGAGACGTTGCTGTTCGCCCTTCTGCCGCTTCCTACTGGCAAAGTAGGAGGTAACTAACCCCCTGGCGTAGGCTTTGGCAGTTTCGCAAAGGACGGACAGGCTACTAACCGAGCCTGAATTATTGTCTAAGAATGCCCTAAATTCCTTAGAGTAGTATTCCACACAAATATGCTATCGTTAAGGATACATTGATCCATTCACCACTGCCTCGGGCCCACCATAGTGTCCTTAACCGATAGGTACACTGGAGCATGATGGGAGATGAAAATATTACCAATCGTACTAGATGCCACCAAGTCCAGGGTTGCCATGGGGGTCAGAAAAATAAAGCAATCCTGCTGTGAGATCTGTGAGGATTGGAAAAAAATGTAAAATTCCTGTCTGTAGGGTGGAGATGCCTCCAGACGTCCATCAATCCTAACTCCACAGACAGATCCATTAATTGTTTAGTTTGTACAAAGAGTATCGGGGGCCTTTGGACAACCTGTCTACCGTGAGATCCATAAGACAATTACAATCTTCCCCGATGATGATATGCCGGGACTCGAGACTGATCAATTTAGAGAACCCATCTACCAGAAATTTGAGGGGATGGGCTGGAGGGCAATAAATATTTAAAACACCATATTCTTACCCATTTATCAGAGCTTTGGGAATTAGAAACCTCCCCGTGTGTCTTTAAATGGGAGATTCCTCCTAACCAATATAGCCACTCCCCTACTTCTGGTATTAAAAGACGAAAAGTAAACCCGATCAAAGCCACTCTGCTATAGTTTCAAATGCTTCCAATCATCCAAGTGTGTCTCCTGTAATAAAGCAGTATCCACCTTTTCCTTTCTAAGACTCAAGAGTACCTTCTTCCTCTTAATTGGTGAGTGATGCCCCTTGATGCTCCAGGTACACCATTTAATCAAGTCATTAGCCATAACCTTCTGCAGTAACATTTAGATTACAGAGAGGAGGAACTTGAATTACAAATTGCCAAGCCTCAGTGTCGAAACATAAAAACTACTATAAACTCAAACCACTAAAGTTAACAAACCAACAAAGTATCAAAGATTATAGCTGAAAAATGTGTTGGTGGAAAAGTGCAGCAGGTCAGGCAGTATCCAAGGAGCAGGAGAATCGAAGTTTTGGGCATAAGCCCTTCTTCAGGAATTCCTGAAGAAGGGCTTATGCCCGAAACGTCGATTCTCCTGCTCCTTGGATGCTGCCTGACTTGCTGCGCTTTTCCACCAACACATTTTTCAGCTCTGATTTCCAGCATCTGCAGTCCTCACTTTCTCCTATCAAAGATTATATACAACATAAACCAACAAACAAACAAACATATAAAGCACCAGTGGCGCTGAATAGGGTAACTCATCCCCTGCCCAAAGAGGGCATTTATACATCCCAAAACCCAACTTCCCATCCTGCTACCAATACTGCAGCCAGGGCATTTAAATACCTGAAATGGGCATAAACCGTAGGCATCTAGCCATCCCAACCATTTTCCCTTTTCCTAGCTAGAGCTGCACAACAAATACAAGAAAGAGAATATACCATGGTATAACAATGTGATGAAAGAAATTTTGAAAAAAAAGTTAAGTACCCCACCTATCCTTTGGTATAACTTAACTTAGAAATTGAAAGTGCACATCTGAATTGCCCCAAGCAGAGTTTAGACCAGATTGATACCAATACAAAATAGGAAAGGCAAACCTCGACCAGATGTCCTCTTTTCTTTAAAGAAAAGTAGAGACATACTCAAACAACACTACCATTTGTACATACTAAATTGTTCAGATTAAATTAATTTGTCCACAAAGTCTCTTGCCTTCTCTGACATGTCAAAGAGATGTACTGATCCATCTAAGGTGATTTGAAGCACTGCCGATACCTCAGAGAGTACTGGATCATGAGCTCCCTCAGTCTTCTCTTGACGCTGTCATAAGACTTTCCTGTCTGGATCACCACTGCTGAGATGTCCTGAAAGAACATGATCTTAGAGCCCTTGTAAACTAGGGCCTTCAGATCCCTCCTCTGGATTCTGGAAGCTTCACGATTCTCTCCTTGTCTCTATAGTGATGAAACCGGACCAAGATAGGACGAGGATGTTGGTACAGACTTGACCTCTGTGCCGTGATCCCATGAGCTTTCTCAATCTTCAAGCTTCCCATTCCAGCCTCCAAGTTAAGGAATTTCAGCAACCAGTCCTCAATAAATTCCACTGGTCGCTCACCTTCCTTACCCTCTGGCAGATCAACAATCGGAATATTTTTTCTCCTGCCTCTGTTCTTGAGGTCATCAACCTGGTCAAGCAAGTTTTGGACCTGTGTCTCCAGGGCCTGGATCCTATCCTTGGAAGAATCAGTATCAGCTTCCACCACTGCGACTCTGTGTTCTACCTCATCCATCATTTTCTCCAGGTCTCCCAGCTGCTGTTCATGCTTCTGCAGCATGATAGAGTTCGGGGCCAGCTTCTCCTTTATCTGCTTGTCCAACATCTCGTGAGATTTTGCAAGCTCTTTCACCAGGGCCTGGTAGGAAATTGAGTCTGAGGATCCTGCAGGCTGGGCCACAGTCCGGGTCTCGGACGTACCAACTCTCTTCTTCGGCGTCCCTGGATGGCGAAAACTGAGGTAACTTGCTCTCTAACAGTTTCCTGAGACTCCACAAACTTTCCAGAGTCCCAGGCTATCGCAGTGGTCCGGGTAGGGCAGGTTAGGACTTGGTCCTACTTGCAATGCGGTGTGGAGATCTGCAACACGATCTTCCTAGATCACTGCCATCTTCGATCCCCGTGTGACGAATTTAATTTGTTAAGCAGCTTGGATTTCCTGTAATATTAAATCCATTTTGTACTGTTACCATATCTTCTTATTTCTGAAAAGTGCTGAGTCAAAGACCGAGCTAAAATATAAGTATTGCGAGAAATTGCAGAGGAGAATGAAGGACAAAATATTTTTACAGGGTTTTTTTTCTGAGAACTAAAAGCTGTAGTTAAGGAATCAATGTTTTTTATATTACAGAATTATTAGAACTGACTCTGCAGCAACTTCAAGACATTAATGCACAAATAATAGGAGACCAAAAGTCACTGCAAAAATGTTTGTATTTTCAATTCACTGTAGGTGCAGTATGCATTTGTTTGCCTTAAGTTGTCTGCACTTTGACAGCGGCAGCTGTGGCAGGGTTGTATGGTGTTGTCCTGAAGGCTGGGCAGTTTGCTGCAAATCATGATCTTTTTAAGGTTTAAAGGCGAGAAGTGGAGGTGCAGGGAAGGTCTTGGCGAGGTGCTCGTCCTCATCGATAATGTGTTGCCTTCAAACCACCTGATGAAGAAGCAGTGCTTCGAAAGCTAGTGCTTCCAAATAAACCTGTTGGCCTATAACCTGATGTTGTGTGATATTTTAACTTTGACCACCCGAGTCCAACACCGGCACCTTCAAATCATATCTTGAGAATGTAATTTAAAAGAGGTTCTGGGATTTACATATCAAAGAAACCAGCATATCCCATTATAAAAGATGAAAGTTTTAATCTAAGATTGCTTACTGTATCACATCCCCATGATATTTGACTCCTTTGGTATAAATTCTGTGAGCATTAACCTCCACAATCACCTGATGAAGGAGCAGCACTACGAATGCTAGTGTTTCCACATAAACCTATTGGACTATAACCTGGTGTTGTGTGATTTTTAACTTTACATTTCTCAGATAGCCTTCAAATGTGGGTGACAAATTCAGTTTGATAAACAGCTTGGATTTCCTGGAATAATAATTCCATTTTCTACTGTTACGGTATCTTCTTATTTCTGAAAAGCACTGTGTCAAAGACTGAGCTAAAAATTAAGTATTGCCAGAAACTGCATAGGACAATGACTGACAAAATATTTTTATCGGATTTTTTCTGAGAACTAAAAGCTGTAGTTAAGGAATCAATATATTTTTATATTATAAAATTATCAGAACATATTCTGCAGCAGCTTCAAGATAAACATGTGCAGGTTAGGTGAATTGGCCTAAATTGCCCATAGTGTTAGGTGAAGGGGTGAAGTGTAGAGGAAGGGGTCTGGGTGGGTTGCGCTTCGGCGGGTCAGTGTGGACTTGTTGGGCTGAAGGGCCTGTTTCCACACTGTAAGTAATCTAATCTAATCTAATATTAATGCACAAACGATAGGAGATCAAAATCGCTGCAAAAACTTTTGTATTTTCAATTCACTGTTGCTGCAGTATGCATTTGTTTGCCTTAATTTGTCAACCATTTGCCTACAATTATTAAATATCTTCCCCAACAGATGCAGAATTGTGGTGAAACAAAATTTGAAATGATTTGCAAGAGACTGCAGTGGTTCAAGAAGGCACCATTTTTACCACCATTTTCCTAAGGGCAACTAGGGATGGGTAATTGATGCTGGCCCAGACGGTGAAGTCCACATCCCATGAGTGTTGAGGAATGACAGAGCAAATTTTTTAAAAATTAAAATTAAAATTCAATTAAATTGTAACTCCTGAATGAACTGTACCTAATTATGGCAAAACAAGACAAGCATGCAGGTTTGAAATCTCTCAAGTGGTGATCATCAAATTCGCTAAATGTAACAGGTTGAGACTACACCTGGAGTATTGAAACCTCTTTTGGTCTCCTTGTCTGAAGAAGGATGTTCTGGCTAAAAAGGGAGTGGAACAGAGATTTACCAAACTGATTCTGTAATAGCAGGACTGATGTATGAAGAAAGATTGGATCTATTAGGATTATACTGTACAATTACATCCCTGCTGCTGTACTCAAATCCTCTCATTATGATGGCTAACACTCCAATTACCTTTTTCACTGCCTGCTGCACTGCAAGCTGATCTTCATTAACTGGTGTAGAAGGACACACAGGTCTCATTGCACTTCTGTTTTACCAATCTAGGACCATCCAGGTAATAACCTGCCTGTTTTTGCTGCCAAAGTGGATAACCTCACATTTATCTGCATTATACTTGATCGACCATGCATTTGCCCCCTCACTCAACTTGACCGTTACATACTGAAGCATCTCTACGTTCTGCTGACAGTTTACCCTCCCACACAGCTTTCTGTCATCTCCAAAATCGAGAAATTACTTATAATTTTCTCATCTAAACCACTAAAGCATCTTGTGAATAGCTAGGGTCCAAGTACTGATCCCTGCAGCACCCCATTATTCACTGCCTGTCACTCAGAAACATTTATTCCTACTCTTTCTTTCCTGACTGCCAGCTAATTCTCTGCTCATGTTAGTGCATTTCCCCTAATCCCATGTGCTCTAATTTTACAATCCAAACTCTGATGTGAGACCATATCAAAATTCTTCTGAAAGTCCAAATAAAACACACCCACTGATTCTCCCTTGTTAACTCTAATAGTTAACATCCCAGAGAAATTCCGTTAGATCTTTCAAGCATCATTTCCTTTTCACAAATCCATGCTAACTCTGTCCGTTCTTGTCACAGTTTTCTGAGAGCTCAGCTATTAAATCTTTTATAATAGACTTTAGAATTCTCCCCACTACTGATGTCAGGTTAAGCAGTCCATAATTCCTTGTTTTATCACATTTGTAATTGTATCTTCACTTTTCATTATCAGCTGCATGAACAACTGTCATTTTAGCTGCAACTACAAGAATAAAAGTTTGAAGCTTCACCTTCTTTAGTGCCAGATGATACTTAAACTCTGTTTGAGCGATAGCTATCCTTTCCACAGGGTCAAGAATGTGATGCTGGAAAAGCACAGCAGGTCAGGCAGCATCCAAAGCCCAGGACAATCAATGTTTCAGGCAAAAGTCCTTCATCAGGAATGAGGCTTGTGGACTGGGGGTGGAGAGATAAATGGGAGGGGAGGTGAGGCTGGGGGTAAGGTAGCTGAGGGTGCAATATGTAGATGGAGGTGGGGTAATGGTGATAGGTTGGAGAGGAGGGTGAAGTGGATTGGTGGGAAGGAAGCTGGACAGATAGGACAGGTCATGAGGATGGTGCTGAGCTGGAAGGCTGGAATTGAGATAAGGCGGGGGGAGGGAAAATGAGGAAACTGGTGAAATCGACATTGATGTAAGTAGAGTTTAATGGCTTGATTCTTTCATGCAGTTCATGCGTTTTAACAAAAGTTAAGGTTGCAAACATTAAGCTTCTCTTTCAATCATGATATGTGGAATGAACTGCCAGAGGAAGTGCTAGATTTGAGTACAAGTACATTTAAAAGACTTTTGGATAGGTACATGAATAGGAAAGGTTTGGAGGGATATGGACCAAACACAGGTAAATAGGACTAGGTTAGCTTGGGAAACTTGATCAGCATGGAAGATTTGGACCAAAGGGTCTGTTTCTGTGCTGTATGACTCTTTGACCCTATAACACAGGATTTACCGCAGCATCCTCCGCCTCTTCCACCACCTACAAGCGGATCCCACCTTTCCCATTTATTCCTCCCTACCCCTATCTGCTTTCCATAAAGACCATTCCCTTTGTGACTCTCTTGTCAGGTCCACGCCTCCCCCACCAACCCATTCTCCGCTCCTGGCACCTTCCCCTGCCACCGCAGGAATTGCAAAACCTGCATCCATATCTCCCCGCTCACCTCTGTCCAAGCCTTCCACATCCATCAGAGTTTTACCTGCACTTCCACACATGTCAATTTGAGATTGTGCAGAGGATTCTGGTCTCAGCAGCATCAAAACATTTTTTGTCAGCAAGAAGTGCCTTCATGGAGCTACATTCCATTGAATAAGATTCTTGAAGAATCCCAGAATCACAGAATTGTTACAGTGCAGAAAGAGGCCATTCAGCTCATTATACCTGCACTGGCTCGATACATGAGCATCATTACTGTATGTCTCTGACACCGACATCTGTGGATGTGGGGTGGCTGCAGTCACTGCCCACGGAGCATGCCCTGACATGCTAGTGACTGGTGTCCAAGATGGAGTCCTGGAGGGGCTAGCACTGAGCTACATTTGCTAGGTAATAGCTCTGACTTTCATGTCAGGAATTTAGTCATCTAGTTTCGAATCCAGCAAGTGGGAGAATAAAATTGAAATGAAATTATTTAGTATTATGTTAATGCATGCTAATAAATTCCAATAGACCTTTCACTGCTCATGTCTGAGGTTTCATTTCACATTCAACACTTGATTGAAGAATAGGACTTGTTGCTCTTGACGTTGGGAATCTCCTCATTGCCAATCTCACCCAATTTTGCCTGATTTTACACCAATGTCTCTCTTGCATTCCAGCCTATATGCTCATACTGTAGGGTTTTATGTTTGCTTACGTTAATTACTATTTTGTTCTAAGTATTTTAAGGAGAAATAATTATCCAACATGGGACTTCAAAACATGCCTTGGGGTTAGGAATAGCATTAGCTACCAACTGAACTGCCTTGGTTGCGTTGGAACAAAGGGCGAAAGTGAGAACTGCAGATGCTGGAGAGTAGAGTCGAGAGTGTGGTGCTGGAAAAGCACAGCAGGTCAGGCAGCATCCGAGGAGCAGGAGAATCGATGTTTCGGGCAAATGCCCTTCATCAGGAAACAACTTAAAAATAAAACAAAGAACTGTAGATGCTGGAGATCTGAAACAAAAATTGCTGGAGAAGAGTCAGTTCTGAAGAAGGGTCACTGCACTCAAAATGTTACTGTTCTTTTCTGCAGTTTCTCCATCAATTTCTGTTGTTTGTTTCACCTTACCAACTCATTCAACTTGTTCCAAGAAATTAAAAGGAAAGCATTGTTTAATAGTTGAAGTCTCAATGTTAACCTGATCTCTTTGCTATGTTAAACTGACGTCAGAACAAAACTTCATGCACCCATTACCTTGGTTGGAGAACCTATACTTTCAATGGTGGCCACAATGGTTACTCGAGATGGAATGTTTTAAAATCATGAACAACAATTAAAAACTGAAGGAATGAAATTGCAATCAGTTTAATTTTCAATGTCAGAGAGATTGATTGACAAAACTAACAATGATCACATCATTGAATTGATATTCAGATTGAAAAAGTCAAGATGTAACTTTCTGTAAGTTGAGCTTTATAAGTTTTGCTGGATACTTATTATACAAGTTCAGCAATTTCACACCATTCAATGCATGTCATTAATGAACCAGGCAGTTTGATGCTGGTTGTGAGAATTCAATGGCAGTGCAACTTGGATTGCAACTTGGAGATCTCCATGTTTAATTGCAACCTACCCTCACCTAAATTGCTACCCTTTTTCTGAATAAATATTGGTGAGTATTGAGTTTTGGAATCACAGAATAGCATCATAGAATCCCTGCAATGTGAAAGCAGGCCATTTGGCCTACTGAGTCCACGTCAATCCTCCGAAGAGCATCACACTCTGACCCAACCCCTACCTTATTCCTCTAACCCTGCATTTCTCGTGGCTAATCGATTTAACGTGAACACTATGGGCAACTTAGCATGGCCAATCCACCTAACCTGCACATTTTTAGACTGTAACTGGGAACCTAGGCACTTGGAAGAAACCTGAACAGACACAGGGAAAATGTGCCTGAGGCTTTTATCATTACTTTGAGAGTAAATTATACGCAATTTCATTCAGAAATAAATCTGGATCCATAATGCAATTGAAGACATACCTTAAAACCAAAGTCTATCATTTTAGTTCTGTGCCCTGAATCGATAGACACTGGGAAAATATCTCTTTCATCCTTTGCTTAGAAAGTGAGGAGAAGAATGAAAACCATTAAGGAGTTAATTATGTTCTGGATCATATAGCTAAGGCAAATGACTGCTGTGTCAAAAGTGTGTCTAGAGTTATGCAAAACTCAGTTCACAAATTATGTTGCAGTCAATGAGATTGATCCTGACTTTGTGCCCCTGCGGATATTGATGTAAGTGAAAGTGATGTTAAATGGTTGCTAAATTACTGCCACTCAGCGCTTGGACTGCAGTGGTTCAACAATTCAGCTCACTACGACTTTTCAAGATCAATTAGGAACAGACAATGACCAGTGACTCTCAGATCCCTTGGATGAATGACATTTTTTAAAAAAGGTTCACATTGTTCCATACAGCCAAGTGTTAGCCATAGTATGGTTTTTATTCTTTGAGAAGAGCTGAAAAAGTGGTCAGTATTTCTTAATCATTTAAATGGAATTACTGTGGAGTTTGTATTTTAACTTTGAATGCTTACCTATTGTTGCAGGGCTTTGCACCAGCTACTTTATACCTCAGCTTGTGAAGTTAACTTTTTCAGCAGGTGTCACTAATAATACGTTGATGTCTATTTACCTCTTTATGCAGCACTATTGATTTTGGTCTGTGCCCAAGGTGATACTGCACCAACAGTAAGCTGACTAACACAAAGCAACATGACCAGGGGAATAAAACATGAGATTCTTGCATCAGGAAAGAATTTAATTTAATTTGCTATTCTACATTGCAGTCTGTATATTAGGACTCATGACAGGTGGAAAATACGGTGAAACACAAAGGGCTTTGATTTCTGAGGGTTTTGGTTGATTCAGAGTTTGAAATGCAGATGTCACATTATCAAAATTAGCCTTGAAAATATGTTAATACTTTAGTTTAAATTTCAGATTGTTTGCTAATGATTATATCATACTGAAATGTTGCTGCATTTTTAATGTGTTGTTAAAAAGAAATAAATTGGATTTTGTCTTTGATAATGTGACATGAATAATGAGCTGAAAGATATTTAGAAAATGGTTGCTGCTAAATTTTGATGAGCTGGGTATTTTGCACACAGTGGCTCAGTGGTTAGCACTGCTGCCTCACAGCATCAGGGACCCGGGTTTTATTCCTGTATCAGGTGACAGTCTGTGTGGAGTTTGCACATTCTCCCCTTGTCTGCGTGGGTTTCCTCCAGATGCTCCGGTTTCTTCCCACAATCCAAAGATGTGCAGATTAAGAGGATTGGCTGTGCTAAATTTCCCATAGTGTTCAGGGATGTGTAGATTAGGTGCATTAGTCAGGGATAAATGTAGAGTAATAGGGTAGGGAAATGGGTTTGGGTGGGATAGTCTTCGGAGGGTCGGTGTGGACTTGGGCCAAAATGTCTGTTTCCACACTGCAGGGATTTGATGATTCTGTAAATGAATGTGTGAATATTGACTTTGGAAAGGCTCTATAAATTTCTGAATAACAATTGAGATATATTGTGCTGTATGGTGGCTCAGCTTTTAGCACTGCTGCCTTACAGTGTCATGGAGCCATGTTTGAGTCCAGTCCAGTCTTGGGTGACAGTCTGTGTGGAGTCTGCACATTCTCCCCGTGTCTGTGTGGGTTTCCTCCGTGTTCTCCGGTTTCCTCCCATAATCCAAAGATGCGCAGTTAGGTGGATTGGCCATGCTAAATTGTCCACAGTATTCAGGGATGTGCAGGCTAGGTGGATAGCCATGAGGAATGTGGGGTTATAGGGATAAGTTGGGTTGTGGGTCTGTGTTGGATGCACTTCAGAAAGTCAGTATAGACTTGATGGGCCAAATGGCCTGCTTCCACACTTTAGGGATTCTGTTATGGGGACATTGTTTTGATCTGCTCATGAGTAATGCTTTTAGGAGATTTTGAACTTTATGATGTTCTTCAAGTGATGGCTTAGAATAGCGTACTCACCATTTAGATGAAATAATTCAAAGGACAAGGTTCTGTGGTAATTGAATCTGAGTTCATCAATTCTGTCTTTCATTTCCGGAAAATGGCCTCAAATTATTCAAAACTGATCTGATGAAATATTCCTCTTTTTGAGTAATGTAAAGAACAGAAACAAGTAAGAAAACAGAGATAATCCAGATCATTACAGGCCTGCGAGTCTGATGCCAGTAGTGGGAAAGCTGTTGGAGAAGATAAGGAGAGATAGGATTTATTCACTTTGAAAGCGAATGGATGTGTTAGTGATAGGCAGCATGGATTTGAGCGGGGAAGGTCATGTCTCACCAACTTGGTTGATTTTTTGATGAGATGACAAGAATGATTGATGAGGGAATTATAGTGAATGTTGTCTACATGGACTTATACACTTAATGGTAAGGTCCTAGGGAGTGTTGCTGAACAAAGAGACCTTGGAGTGCAGGTTTATAACTCCTTGAAAGTGGAGCCGCAGGTAGATAGGATAGTGAAGAAGGCATTTGGTAAGCTTTTAGGATCCGAGTATTGAGTACAGGAGTTGGGAGGTCATGTTGCAGCTGTACAGGACATTGGTTTGACCACTGTTAGAATATTGCGTGCAATTCAAGTCTCCTTCCTATTGGAAAGATGTTGTGAAATTTGAAAGGGCTCAGAAAATATTAACAAGGATGTTGCCAGGATTGGAGGATTTGAGCTATATGGAGAGGTTGAATAGACTAGGGCTGTTTTCCCTGGAGAGTCAGATGCTGAGGGGTGACCTTATAGAGATTTATAAAATCATGAGGGGCATGGATAGGATAAATAGACAAAGTCTTTTCCCTGGGGTCGGGGAGTCCAGAACTAGAGGGCATAGGTTTAGGGTGAGAGGGGAAAGGTGTAAAAGAGACCTAAGGGGCAACCTTTTCATGCAGAGGGTAGTACGTATATGGAATGAGCTTCCAGAGAAAGTGTTGGAGGCTGGTGTGATTGCAACATTTAAAAGGCATCTGGATGGGTATATGAATAGAGGGATATGGGCCAAGTGCTGGCAGGTGGGACTGGATTGTGTTAGGATATCTGGTCGGTATGGACGAGTTGGACCGAAGGGTCTGTTTCCATGCTGTATATCTCTGTGACTCTATGACTCTAAGTGTGTGTTTGTTTGCAAAGTGAACTCCCATTAAAACTTGAAGTCTGTCTGCACTGGATACATTGATGCAATTTGATAATTTAAATGTCTGCCCAGATTAGAGAATTTCCAGATGGAATTTCTGTAGTCGTGCATACAATCTGCTGAATTCAGTTATGTACTCATCTATGGAACTATATTCATTGTTTCTAAATGTGTCAAAATATGACCATGCCTGATAAACATTTAGTAAATCATTTTTAATGGATAACATCATTCAAGAAGTTGATAACATTTCTAAACCTTTGCCCGTGTTCAAATCATCAGTCTCCAATTCTGAAAATCTCTTTACTTCTTATCCTGCTTTTTTAAGGTCTCTAAAGTGACAAGGCCATATCTCATTTCCTCTTTGGTAAAAAAGTAAGACATGTTCACATGGTTACTTCATTCTTTCACTGGTCAGAAGGTTTGCATTGAGAAAATAAGGTAGGTAATCATACTCTTTACATTTTGAGTCAGCCATCTCTCTGAAGTTTACTCCAAATAATTAGTTAGAATAATGCTTAATATTCAATGCTGGACTTAGAAAAAGCTAACCATGATCTGCAACCACTGTTAAACACCAGAGATTAAATGTTGGTTAGACAGTGTCCAAGGATATGTTTTCTCATCTGTTCCAATCCATCTCCAACTCCGTCTCCATTCCTATCTCCGATTCCATTTCCATCTGCATTTCCAATTCCATCTCCAACTCCAACCCCCAACAACATTGTTTACATGTTTCTGAGTTCCATTTGGTCTCAGTATCTTTGGCAGATGCTACTAGATAATAATGACAGGGAAAGTGTCTCTGAAATACATAAAAAAAGTAGACAATCATATCATGTAACTTGGAATGTTGATATACTATTTTCAACTTTGTAAGTTCAGCTTTGCCCTCTCTTAGTTTAGCTCAGAGTGGTGCTGGAAAAGCACAGAAGGTCAGACAGCATCCGAGGAGCAGGTAAATAGATGTTTTGGGTCAAAGTCCTTCATCAGGAAACGTCGATTTTCCTGCTCCTCGGATGCTGCCTGACCAGCTGTGCTTTTCCAGCACCACTTATGGAAAATAAAGAGCATGAAAGCGTGGGAAGGGTTAAAGCATGAAGACCACTAGCAACCTGTGTTCTGTGGAAGGCAGGATGGGATAACCATAATGGAACATTTTTACACCAATTAGCAGAGTAAGGTTAAGGCTGAAAGGTCACTATGGCCAGATGAGATAACAGAAGTAATACAGCAAGTTTCTCTGTTAAGTGTTATTATGACAGGATTGGGACCATAAATATTTGGGACATGACATTAAAATATCTAATTAATAGTTAGGAGAATCAGCTTGAGACAGGAGACTATTGTAACAGATGGAATAGCTAAATATCTATCATGATAGGTGAGTCTGCAATTGAAGATCACTGTAGCACAGTTAGCAATAAATATCTAACCGTGACATTAGAATAACATTAAGTAGAATGTACAACTAAAGAGATAATAGGAACTAACATCACTGGTTTATTGTGTAGCTAGAGTGAGATACTTTGATTAATATAGTTGGACATGCTGATAAGCTAATAGAAACATGATAAAAAATATATAAAAATCCACAGACCCTGAAGTTCATGGGCATTTGAGAATCTGCTTTCTCAGTGTCACGGTTTTTTGTTTGCAAATAAAAGACCTACTTGTTGAAGAACTCTCTGCGTTTCCTGGTGATTCTCTATGTTTGCTCCACAATGCACTCTGATCTAAACTCTGGTTTCCAGCATTTGCAGTCCTCACTTTTGCTCTCTCTTAGCTTCCATAGCTGACCTTGTGCAGGAAGGACACTATCCTTTGCTCCCCTATTCCCAGCTGTTCACCAGTTCTGTTTGAAGGGATTGTCAAGCATTATTGGTCGTTTGTGACTGGTTTGTTCTGGATTCTGCTGAATTAGGAGAGATCTTTGGTGGTTTAAGATTGTCCACATCGACAGAGAGTGCTGTGACATGTGGGTAAGTCCCAGTTCTCACAAAAAGGTTCTGCTCAAACAACTTGATTTTAGTCATGGGGGCAGTAGTCTGTGTTTCCAACTGCATTGTTACAGAGAATAAAACAAGCAGTGGTGACAGAGGGGGACAAACTGCCTGAAGAGGGAAGAGGAAAAGAGCTTGCAGCAGGGATGCAGAGCTGTTCGGAGGCAGAGCTTTCAGGGAGCAGTTCTGCGATCTCAATTTCAAAAGTAATAATGAGTTAGATGTCTTTCAGTCTAAGTGGGATCCTCAATGAAATCTGTTGCCTGTTACCAGCAGATCTGCAACTTCAGAATTTCCCATGACTGCATGGCACTGCCAGCAGCTGTTTTGGTGACCACAGACATGAAATGTTACATGTACAGCTTCTTCCAGGCTGGAGTAGGGGAAGCCTCCAACATCTAGCAGTTTGTTGTCCAATGTTGTACCATGGAAGTGATTGCATGCAAAGGGAAGGGAACACATTTCATATCCTCTTTCTCGGAAAGAAGTAAGTAGACTGTGTATGCAGCTGTGCCAGGCTTCCCCATAGGTGAGAATGCAGGTACGTGCCAAATGAGTGAGTGCGAAAGAGCAAGCCTGGCCTTGCAGTAACCTTGCAATGCTGTCTTGGTGTGACTTGCAGTTACAGGCCACAACCTCCATCATGTTCTGCCAGTGGATTGGAGAAGTGCCATGAGGACCCTAAAGGGTTGACAATTATCAGATCCCAATCTCTCTAGATCAGGGGTGTGTGTGTGTGGTCACAGCCCATGGATCATGCCCTAAGCTGTGAACCCATTCCCATTCATTGCCTTCCTTTTAGCTTTACTTGTTACATTCTCTGTCACCATGTTCTCCCTCCCCTCCCCCCATTCCAATAGGACTGTCTGTTTTTTCCAGCCTGGCAGTTAGGCACACTATTGTTCTGCCATTCTGACATTTCGATCACTTAATCTGGACTATCACCCTCCAGCACTCCACCCTACCCCACTTCCCCTCCCTCACTATTGCATAATTGCTGCCCCCTGTCAGCTCTGAAGAAGATCATCTAGACTTGAAACATTAGCTTGTTCTCTCTGCATGGCTGCAGTCTGACCTGCTGTGATCTCCAGCATTATTTTGCTTTCAGCATCTGCAGTAATTTGCTTTTTGTCATGCACTGAAATGTTGTGTTTTGAGTAAAATGCAGGCACATCGCAGCCTGATGTCACCAGGACCTACTCTGCCTTCCTTGTCGAGAATTCATGACTTCTCGTTTTCTCATGGTGGGAGGTAGGGTGGGTGACTATATCTTAATGAAGTGAGATGTTCAGTTAATGACATCGTTGACAAGCAATAATCCCCCTTAGTAAGCAACTCACTACTGCCTCATGAGAATCTTACATTGATATTGGGAACTTAGCTAAAAGATTCAGCAAGTTGCTCCCATCAAGGGAAGCCTGGCTGCATTTCTTGTGCAATTCTGTCCCATTTCTTACCGTGACCCACATTGTTCAGGCCCCTGTAAGGTTCTACCCTTAGAGTCCCTCATGTTTGGAAAGGAGACATAGTGAAGCTGTTAACTCTTACAAGGTGATTGACCTAGTTAGTACCATTGCACCAAAACAAAGCATTGGCCTGATTGTAAAAGCTATTTTACTGCATGCGAACCTTACACGTTAAAGTTAATAAATCAATTCTCACTCTCATTTTCAGTGTTTATCACTTGATACTTAAGAGGATCGTGACATTTAAAACTCATATTTCCGTGTACTAGAGATGGCAAGACACAATTGACCTTTGGTTTTGAGATATTGTATGAGAATAATAAAATATAGGAATAAGAAAAGTAATGTTCAACTCCTTTTACTTTGGATTAAATAAGATTATAATTATAATATAACATGTCTTTTATTCACTGATTAGCAGTAAACATTCCTGCTAAATGTCTTCCTGGAGTTCTTTATAGGTGCATGGAAAAACAAGTACAGGGCGACCCCTGTATCCGCGGAATTGTTTTCTGCGGTCCAGACTTTTTAGAGGGAACCTTCCGGAACCAGGGACCAGGGGGCTGCTGGGAAGGTAAATTTCCCATTTAAATGAATGGGTTCGCTCCTATCTGTGGTTTCGGGCTTCCGCGGTAGGTCTTGGAACCCCCCCGGTACAGTGGTGCTGGTGCTGGTGCTGGTGCTGGTGCTGGTGCTGGTGCTGGTGCTGGTGGTGGTGGTGGTGATGATGATGGTGGTGGGGTGGGGTGGGGGGACTACTGCACTCGAAACTGAGCAGCTCAGACAAAGGAGAAACAGAAGAGTTGGAAATGGAAACCCCAAAGCCAAAGTTAAAAATAATAGAAAAGGTGACTTTTTAAAAATCTAATTTGTTTGCTGGCATGAGTTCCTCTCTCTTCAAATGGAAAATACTGAAGTTACTTTTTAAGAATTTTAATTTCCAGAATGTAGTGTTATATTAAATTAACTGAAAATGAATAATAGTTTGATCAGTGTTACTTTAAAAGAGATGGACAATTTATTGCTGTCAATGGCAATATTATATGTAAAAAGTGACGTTGAGTTTTCTAATACATAGGAAACATATTTTATCATAGACTACTGTGTGCTACCATTGAATTAGGGAATTCCTGAATTACCCAGTTGTGGAACTGGTTCTGGATAAATGTATTTTACCGAATTTTTTGGGAATTCTCTGCATTGTTTCAAATGATTTCACATGCCAAATACAATTTTTTAAAATCATGCAGAGTAGTTATTAGGATACTCTTCTCCTAATACAAGAACTTAAAGTTTTTGTAAGGTAAATTAACTATCAGTGCTTTGGAACAGAAAGCATTTAATCTAAAACAAAATAAAACAAAAAAACTGCAGTTGCTGAAGGTCTGAAACAAAAACAGAAATCGCTGGTGAAACTCAGCAGGTCTGGTAGCATCTATGATGAAATTCAAATGAAGAGTGACTGGGCTCAAAATGTTAACTCTGCTTTCTCCCTGAGGATTTAATCTAGTGTCTACTTCACAACATGATCATTTCAATTTATAACAAGAAAACGTTTGAGCAACAGGTAAGGTAGAAATGAATTATAATTGTCCTTCAGAGAATCAGACTAAATTCAACTTTAGGACTTATACCTTGGCAATAACAAGTAGACACCAAAAGCTATAATACTTTTTAGATTAGATTAGATTAGATTAGATTACAGTGTGGAAACAGGCCCTTCGGCCCAACAAGTCCACACCGACCCGCCGAAGCGAAACCCACCCATACCCCTACATTTACCCCTTACCTAACACTATGGGCAATTTAGTATGGCCAATTCACCTAACCTGCACATCTTTGGACTGTGGGAGGAAACCGGAGCACCCGGAGGAAACCCACGCAGACACGGGGAGAACGTGCAAACTCCACACAGTCAGTCGCCTGAGTCGGGAAATGAACTCGGGTCTCTGGCGCTGCGAGGCAGCAGTGCTAACCACTGTGCCACCGTGCCACCCACTAAACAAAGGAGGGAGCGCGCAAGCAGTCCTGCACTTGAGAGTTGTAATAAGCAAATGTAAAATTCTCCTTTTCCCACGAAAGAACAAAAAGCGTGATGCTGCCGGATATAACATCTTGAGTATCTTTAAGTTCCAGTCATGTCAAAAATTGCATTTACTGCTCTCCCTAACAAAGATTCAAGCTTGAACAATTTGAAATGAAAATAGGGGAATTCAACTGCTAACCTTACTCACCAGCACATTATTACATTCAGGATGCACATGTTGTGATTCATTTGGTGATCTTCTACTTAGTGATGAGATAGCCTACTTTGTATTCGAGGCAGTGTGCTGGGTGAAAGTGAAACTGTGTAAGTAATGTGCAAGCACATCCTGCCTATGTTTTCCTTTAATTTCCAGTCTCTGAAAATCAATTTTCCATTGAGTAACTTCAATCAAAAATTGGGAAGTCACCATTCTTGTCAAATCTTTTGCGTCAAACCAAGAACACTGCACAGAGTCTGTGGAGCATTGGAGATAGTGGTTTATGACTCTCAGTGTAGAAACTTAGAACCAACATACTGCGATACTCATAGCACACAAGAGGACATTTTATTCATTGGTTCAGCTGTGATCTGGTACAAGCCCAATCTCCAACTAGCACCACTGTTGATTTCTCGCATAAGTCAAATTTTAAAATTCTGCTTCAACTTTATTCAATCGCTCCTTACCTCCCTCCTCAATGTTTTAATAACAGCTTTGAGTCAATGATTCTCATCACGGACTCCCTGAAATGGTCTAGAAACTCCTTCCCTATTCATTAAAGCTCTGTTAAATCATCTCTTACCTTATTTTGAGGTTATCCACCTTCTCTTGGATTTTTAATGAACTGTGTATTTGAGGTGATGGGTCTCTGTTCACTTGTGTTCACCCATACTCTTCATTACCTTTCCATTGATTATCTACTATCACCCATTAGCTTTCCACCCAAAGCGTATTGCATCACAAATATCTACATCAAGGTATTATTGTTATGTGTTTTCTCTATCCAATGACATGCCTTCTGAACAATTCTTGCTGTTAGTCAAACTTGCTTGTGATAAATAATTTGTCAAATGGTCAGTATAAACTGTGCTACATATGGACAAAAATGTATAGGGTGCACTTGTGGATACTTACTTACATAATCTGTGCCATATGCTCATCATTTACTTGTTATATAAATTGCAATCAAAATCCGATTTAATCTAACTGAAACTAAAACCAAAATGATATAATTGCCTTCTCACCTGTGAAAATATTTAATGGTCAGCATGTGTGTAGGTAATTTTCAAAATATTAATACTACCCGTGTAGTTTGCAACTAATACTTTCTAACCTGCTCTGCATTATGGCATGGTATAATTTGGTATCAAATTTCTCAACAACTGGGGAGGCAATGGGCTCGTGGTATTATCATAGGTCTATTTATTCAGAGATCCTGCTCGTGTTCTGGGTTTGAATCTCGTCATGGCAACTGGTGGAATTTGGAATTCAATAAAAATCTGGAATTGTGAGCCTAATGATGATCACGAACCTGTTGCTGATTTTCAGGGAAAACACCTACCTGGTTCACCAATGTCTTTTCCGGGAGGGGAGCTGTCGTACTTCCCCCACCTCACCCTAGTTCCAAACTTCCAGCTCAGCACTGTCCCCACGACTTGTCTGGATTTGTCCTACCTGCCTATCTCCTTTTCCACCTATCCACTCCATCCTCTCCTCCCTGACCTATCATCTTCATCCCCTCTCCCACTCACCTATTGTACTCTATGCTACTTTCTCCCCACCCCCACCCTCCTCTAGCTTATCTCTCCACACTTCAGGCTCTCTGCCTTTATTCTTGATGAAGGGCTCTTGCCCGAAACGTCGATTTCGCTGCTCCTTGGATGCTGCCTGAACTGCTGTCTCTTCCAGCACCACTAATCCAGAATCTGGTTTCCAGCATCTGCAGTCATTGTTTTTACCGAGCTGTCGTACTTATCTGGTCTGGCCTACATGTGACTCCAGACCCACAGCCATGTGATTACCTGTTCTGCCCTCTGGGCAATTAGGAATGGGCCATGAATGCTGGCCTAGTCAATGAAGCCCTCATCCCATGAATGAAGAAAAGAAACAATAAGGGCTCAGCTGGCAACTGTGTGTTGTCAAATCTTCTCTGTCATTGGAAATCAACAGTTCTGATTTCACTGCATGAAAACAGATCGCAGTAAAGCCCTGACTTTGTGAACCCCTTCCTCATTTTCACTTTCCGGACCTTGGTGCACGTTATGACATGAATTATTAAAAAGAGTTGAATGAAACAATTTTTGCAATTATTTTTCATTTTATTAATTGGGGTTGACTCACAGGTCTGAGCACTGTAATTATTTGCTCCGGACAATTTAAAAGATAATGAACCTGACATTAATTAGGTTTTTCAGTGCACAGCTGCCACACTTCACACCGAATATTCACAATTTCCCCAGTCACTTTTTATTTTATAAGCTAAAAATCTGATGGAAAGAGATTTAATAGCAATTTTCAAAAAGGAATTGAAAGCAGACTTGAAAAAGAAGTGACTTGGAGGTACCGGTGTTGGAATGGGGTGGACAAAGTTAAAAATCACACAATGCCAGGTTATAATCCAGCAGGTGTATTTGGAAGCACTAGCTATCGGAGCGCTCCTTCATTGGGTGGTTGTGGAGTAGAAGAATTATGCTCCACAACCACCTGATGAAGGAGCAGTGCTCCGAAAGCTAGTGCTTCCAAATAAACCTATTGGACTATAACCTGGTTGTTATGGTTCTGTTCGCCGAGCTGGGAATTTGTGTTGCAGACATTTCGTCCCCTGTCTAGGTGACATCCTCAGTGCTTGGGAGCCTCCTGTGAAGTGCTTCTATGATGTTTCCTCTGGCATTTATAGTGATTTGTACCTGCCACTTCCGGTTGTCAGTTCCAGCTGTCCGCTGCAGTGGCCGGTATATTGGGACCAGGTCGATGTGCTTATTGATTGAATCTGTGGATGAGTGCCATGCCTCGAGGAATTCCCTGGCTGTTCTCTGTTTGACTTGTCCTATAGTAGTAGTGTCCCAGTCGAATTCGTGTTGCTTGTCATCTGTGTGTGAGGCTACTATCCACAGATTCAATCATTAAGCACATCGACCTGGACCCAATATACCGGCCACTGCAGCGGACAGCTGGAACTGACAACCGGAAGCGGAGATACAAATCACTATAAATGCCAGAGGAAACATCACAGAAACGCTTCACAGGAGGCTCCCAAGCACTGAGGATGTCACCTAGACAGGGAACGAAACGTCTGCAACACAAATTCCCAGCTCGGCGAACAGAACCACAACAACGAGCACCCAAGCTACAAATCTTCTCACAGACTTTGAACTATAATCTGGTGTTGTGCAATTTTTTTATCCTTGAAAAGAAAGCTTCACAGGACTCTAGAGAAAGAACAGTTAAGTGGGACTAACTGGATAGGCATTTCACAGGGTCAGGATAGGTCTGATGGGCAGAAGGAGCTTCTTCTGTACTGCTAATCTACTGATTGCTTTGTTTTCTTCTTTTCTGTTTAGCATTCCTTGAGCTGCCCACCATGTCCTGTCTTTGAAGGTTGCAACCAAGTGTCTGTCACAATGTCTTGACCTTGTTACGCATGCAAGATATCAGATCAGGGTAACTCGATCTTTGATGTCTCTTTCCCACTGTGGGAATGGTGTAATATTTGATTGATCGAAGGAGCATTTTAGGAGCATCTGGTGTGGCTAAAGAGGCCAGCTGATTTGCATGATCCTGATGCTGATTTTTGTGAAGACAAAGACCGTGTGGGTTCAGTTGCCTTCCAGTTCAGGAAATGAGCTGTGCCATGTTTTCTGAGCAGACGTATCCCTTCATTTGAATAAGCAAGAACAGATGAAAAGTTGGTCCAGGGAGTTCAACCTTATGTCACAGGTAGCTAAGGATTGGACAGATTGCAGTGAGGCAACAATTATTCACAGACTAGAGTTTGCAATAAAAGGGCAATTGTTAGAAAAGCTGGATTACTATTTGCAGTGGTATAGTGAAAGTGCGCATGATTCATCTTATTTTAATGTTACCTGGTTGGAATGTCTTGCTGTGGAACGCAGATCAAAGATACATCATTTTATTTGGGTTGTAGGCCATTCATTTACAGCACGGGAGCCAGCTGCATGGAAGGAGTTCATCAATTGATATTCAAGTTAATATAATATGCTGCAAGATAAATTATATTCTGGCTTCAGGGGAAGATGGAGGTAATCTCACTTGACATTTGGGCTCCTATTTGTTACACTGGCTGAGCAACTATAGCAGAAGCCTATGTTGAGCATTTTTGGCCTCTCTAGGTGGTACTATTTGAATCATTTTGGGCATACATTACCCTTTGATCTGCTCTATTTTATTCTGACCTAAAGCTTGGAGGAAAAGATGGAAACTAAATGCTGCTGAGGATTTCAATACACTGTTGTTGGGTAACTTCTTGATAGAGTCAGTGGTCATGGTTGCAAAGGATAAACTTTTTGTCCTATAGCTATTCACCCAGCATTTTTATGTTTCAAATGATACAGACATTATTGAGGTGTATTGGCTGCTTTGTGAATACTGACTACAGCTGTGCATTGAGATGCTTCTGCTGTCAAAAGTGGAAAGTAATTGTATGCAAATCCTCGCTGTTTATAAATGTCAGCTGCTGTGTTCAGTCAGCAGCACACTCAGTTGTGATTCCGAAGATTGTTGATTTAAGTCTCCAGTGACTTGAGTTCTAAACTGAGGCAACACTTCAGTGTGCTGTGCAGGCTGGGCATCAGAGACCATCTTTTGAGATAAACTCGTAAACCAGGTTCCCTCTGTCCTCTTAAGTAGATGGAAAAGACCCTAAAGCACTATTGTGTCCTGGCCAATAGTTACATCTCAACCAGAACCACGAAAACATACCAGACTATTTGGTCATTATCGCATTGGTCAACTTGGCTGCCACATTTCCCATGTTGGAATAGCAATTCATACTTCAGATGGAAAGCACTTTGAGAAATCCTGAGGTTGTAAATAGCACTATACAAACACATGTTATTCCTTTAATCATAGAGGGCATTGACATTTTAAGAGGTCATGAATACTCTGAACAACTCTGAGAGGAAATCTTTAGAGATTTCTAACGTTAAATGACTGTTTCATAGTCATTTTCATGATATTAACAAATTATTTTTATATATTTTCTGCTGTTTCTTGGAATATGTAATCAATGGGGTTCAAAGGCAAAATTACAGCTGGGAAATGCTTTAGAAACATAAATGTGCCAAGTCAAATTGCAGTATATGTAGCAGGTCTTTTTTCTGAGAGCTTATTCCTAAGCCATGTTTGAACAAACCAGGAATAGTACTATTATTTTCTTACTTGAAGCAGTCGCAAGGATCTATTCCAGATTACTAGGATCTGTTCCAGATTACTTTGATGCACTAAATAGAAATTGTTTAATACATAAAATAGCTGCTGCTATTTCTGTTCTGCTGACCCTTTGAGCCAGGCACTGGCTGTATAGTGGTAGAAAGATGGAGCAGATCATTTGCCCCTCAGCTTCTAATTATAGCCATATATGTAAGTAGCTCAGTGATAAATCTCCCACTAATTTGGCTCCTGTTCCTCGGATACTGCCTGGCCTGCTGTGCTTTTCCAGCACCACTTTAATCTAGACCCTGATCTCCAGCATCTGCAGTCCTCATTTTTGCCTCAGGACTGTAAATGCTCAGTTTCTTATCTGTTCCACAACTTGAGACATCAAAGCCTAGACCCACTTTATTCATGGCACCATGTGTTTTGCCACACTATTCTATTGTTTTGAGCTTCATTTATGACTGCAAGAGCAGTGGGTGGGGGGTGAGAGTTGTGGATGGGATGCACAATGACTGAGGAATAATTTCCCTAATGCTTAACTGGAGGAGATTACAGCTAATGCAAAGCTCAATGATAAATACATGGGGACAATGGATGGATGATGTAAATATTTTAAGTTAACCTGTAGGTGGGACCTGAACTTGGACATTCTGATCCAGTGGTAGGGATCACAAGAGACCTCTGGAAGGATTGTGTAAGGTTTTGTAGAAATAGAGCTTGGTGTCAGTTCGGATACTTACTGGAAGCCAAGTCTGAGGACCCAGTTTTAATTCTGCGCCAGTGATTGGTTCTTCAATGAGTTAAAATCTCTCCTTATGCCTTTGGGTAGTGACTCCAAAGGGCAACATGCAAATGCGGAATGGGTTTAAAAAAAAAGTAAGGTCACCATAGGGCTCCTCACTCATTAGGGAGAGAGATGATTGGTGGTGTTTTAACCTGAGGGTCACCACTCCTCAGGGATGGGGAGATTTGAGAAGGAGAATCTTTCATGGTAACCTCAGCTGGTGAGGGAATTAAATCCATGCTGTTGGCTTCACTCTGCATCTGTCCAGCCAACTGGACTAACCAGCCCCACTGATGAGGAAAAGGAGGAGGCCAAAGATTAACTAAGACCTGACGGAGGATAGTGGAGTCATTTTGGGCCTCGGTGGTGGCAAGGATTAAAAATAGATTTAAGCACACAACTGGAGAAAGACTGTGCATGAATTTGTCAGATAACAACATTTTTCAGGATGGGAAAGAACAATTGGAGATTACAACTCCATGAACTATCAGGTCGGTCTTATTGGTATTCTCATAAGTTGGGGCTTAGCCATTTGCTTGCCACTCAAGGTTGCTGAAAGATGCACTGGAAGGGTAAGGAATCTGAAGACATTGAGCAATAAGTGAAGGTAGCTACTTTACATTGCTAATATGCAATAGCAACTCAAGTAGTATTGTTTGCAAACAAGATGTTGCTGTCAAGTCAATAGCTAATGTTCTGCTTACCTCACAAAAGTCTAATGTGATATACAAATTCAGTGGCAGAAAACTGCCAGGTATGTAAGCTATATGTTTCAGTGACTTGCAAATTTGATCACCTAGCATATTCTGCCGTTGTTTGCAGTAGACAGAATACTGACAGTAGGCAACCAACCTGTGCTTGTAAATCTCAGAACAGAATGTGCATCATCAGATGTGATGCTATGGTTGTACAGTGAATGCTGAACAATTCTGATTGTGCTAAGAATTATAGTCCCTGCCAAATTAAGATTATCAGTCGAGCTCACAATGGGGCTTACTCATGCTTGTCGAGGCTCCATATATCGACATGCACAGATCTGTCCCTTGTAAGCAAGAAGAATATGCTCAGTCACTACAATATTTTAAAAGTTAAACAATAGTTTGGGAACAGTAGTTCCTTTTTGCATTCTTCATGGTAACACCTCGATCAAACAGAGTTTACTCACCGTCCAATCAGCACCTTTTTCTCATACAATACTAATTTTTCCTCCCTTTGAAATTTGAAATTCTTGTGTCAGTCCTGTTAGGTGCAAGACAAGAGATTTCAACAGCATGTCTACTTTTTCCAGCAAATTTATTAACATTCTTTGAGAAGGTAGCAATGCTATTAGTAAGGGGAGCTCATGGATACGATGTGTTTATATTTCTAGAAGGTATTTGTAAAGGTGCGAAATAAAAAGTTACTGCTCAAAATAAGAACTCATTGTGTTTGATAATATATTAGCATGAATAAAGAGTTGGTGAACAGGCCAACAATGAGTCCAACTAGCTCCCGACCTACAGATCTTCACAAGAACTTTAAAGTTGGCAAACTACCAGGAGAGTTTGGATAAAAGGGAGATTTTCAGTTTTGTAAGCTGTAACCAGTGGAAGTGGAATGCCGTGAGAATCATTGCTGGGGCCTCATTTATTTACAATCTACATTAATTAAGGGACCAAATGTGTTGCAGCCAAGTTTGCTGAAGATGTAAAGTTAGGCAAAAAAGCAAGTTTTGAGAAGGATATAGAGTATGCAAAGAGATATACTTAGGTGCAGTGAGTAAGTAAATAGTTAGCAGATGCAGTATAATATGGAAAAATGTCACTTTGATAGTTCAGTTTTTCAGGACGAATAGAAAAACAGAATCTAAATTTAGGGAGACTACAAAACCTTGAGGTACAGCAAGATCTAGATGTTACACAAAGACAGAATGGTTCTAAAGAATGGTCACTGGATCTGAAAAGTTAACTCTGCTTCCTCTCCACAGATGCTGCCAGACCTGCTGAGTTCTTCCAGCAATTTCTGTTTTGTTTCTAATTTCCAGCATCTTCAGCTCTTTGGGGTTTTTGTTTTAGGATGTAGGTGTTGTTGTACATGAATCACTGACAGTTAGCATGCTGGCACAACAAGTAATTAGGAAAGGAAATGCAATGCCAAACTTTATTACAAAGGGAATGGAAACTCTTGTATACCTGCAAATGGCATTGGAGTATTCCACACAATTTTGGTCTCCATAGTCAAGGAAAGATATTCTTGCAGTGAAAGTTGTTCATATTATGTTCACCAGGCTCATTCTGGATTGGAAGTGTTTCTCTAATGAGAAAAGGTTGATCAGGTTGGGCTGTACTGCTCGGTGTCCAGCCTAACACTTGCTTTGGAACTGGGAGTGAATCATGCTGCTTGACATAAATTGTGTGATGTCCAGACATGTAATTATCTGAAACCTGAGCTCATTTATTTTTGTTCAGATTTTCACACACCTCGGCATTTTTGTTTATGTTGATATTTCTGATATCTTTAACAAATGTCATTGTCTGAATTTACCTGGGCTCTCAGAGTAGCTGTGATGCATCCACCTCTCAGTGAATGGATTATTAAAAGTAGCAAGTTGTTTTTATTCATTATTGTCAATGAGATTTGAAGTCCCATTGGACTGAACCAACAGATAATCTCTCTAATTTTGTTCTTATTGTTAATTTTTCCATCTTCTTTGTACAGATGCTATGCCTGAATAATAAGTAAGGTTTGTCATTTTTAATTGGGTTGACCTTGCCACCACTGCCACTCTAATGTCCTCTCTCTGGCAATTAGGACTAAAAAATTTTTAAGTCTGAAAACTATCCATAGACAGAACATTGTACAAGCCACTGCCTACAGTGAGTACACTGTGTTCACATGTTATAGCTATTAAAGACCAGCATGGCGAGTTTGGCTTTGTGGGGCCTAATTTGACTTTCGGGTGAGAAACCAGTGGACAGTATGGATCAGGCACTTACCCTCACACCTGCCATCTTACCCCCACCAATCCGATTGTGAAGTGCCATAACCCTCAGATAATTCTGAAGCTGCATTGGATATTCAGGTCAAGGAAGTCAACAGCGGAAGAGTTAAAGGGTTCCCAATCATGGGGCTGAATTTAATGGAGCTTTCAAGACCACAATGAGGGGGAAATGGAAAATGACATGGAGATGGGAAATGAGTGCCCAACACTTTCACACACCATTCTGTTTTACAAGCTCAGGGATGATGTATGATTGTGCACCTACCCAGAGTCTAATTGTGTCACTTAAAGCATTCCAGTAAAAGTTGTTGAAAGGCATTTTGCCACTGACTGTGGAGGAAGGACCATTCGGTGTACCCTCATGGCTTCCTGTGGGTCTGAGGGCTTGACCCTTCATATCTGGGCATTCTGTGGTCAACCAGGTGACCCCTAGTGACATCAGCCAATTCTCCACAACAAAACATCCCTACTTTCACTAAATCCATTCACTTCCTCACCACAGGATCTGGTGATCCCCAGATCTCCTCATCTCCTTCTGACATTGTTTTAAGAACTCTTTCATTCTAACTGGATGGCCTTATTGTGAATGCTTGATTGAAAGTCCAGACCAGTAAAGGTTTTATCTCAGTGGTAGGGAAATAGTCTAAAAATTAGAGGCAATTTGCTTTAGGAAATTAAAGAACACCTCACACAAATGGAGGTACAATTGGAATGCCTTTTTATAAATGTCAGCCAACAGTGATCCCTTTCTGGTGAGGAGTACTTTATCTATCAGGCAGTTTGCAGTCCTGTGATGGGTTTGCGTTTTTACATGGTGGTTGATGAGAAGGTAACATCAATTTAATAAGGGTTGTCTTCAGGCTTAGATGTCAAAGTAACTCCATTTATTATGCATGAGTACTAAATACTGCTGTCCATGGTAACCATAGATATGTCAGGCTTGACTTAGATTCATCATTAGCGAATGTAACCATATCTTCTTCATGTTTCGATCCCCCTATGCTGTTGATGTGTCCTCCTGAGAGTACAGAGTTCTGGTGAGAACTGGTGTGGTTTCCCCTAAAGTGTGGCAATCAACCAAGCTTGCATGTGTCTCACTGAGAGAGAAAATGATTCTATTTAGCCTGAAATCAATCAACCCCTCACTCCGTGTAATTCAACCTGTTGACCAAGGTCATTTTCACTAATCAACCACTCCTTCTATCACAGGAGAGCCATTCAGAATAATCAAGAAATTCAGCGGCATATGGTTCCAATCCTTAGAGCCCAACGTCGTGTCATATCAAACTCCACTGTAAAATAATAATCAAAAATTCTGGAAATATTTAACAGGTCAGGCAGCACCATGGAATGAAACAGATAATATTTCAGGGCTATGACCTATCATCAGAGCTGAAACAATACAACATTTTCCACCTTTGTTTCAGATTTGCAGCATCCACAAAACTTGGCTTGATTGGAATACTTGTAGTTTCTAATTGTGTTTCTGAACTCCCAACTCTTCTTTGTTTATTAGTTATATCATGATCCATGAAATACTAGAAATAAAAAGAGTGCTGGAGAAACTCAGCAGATCTGGCAATATCTGTGAAGAGAAAAACAGAATTAACATTTTGAGTCCAGTCTGCTTCCTCTTCAGAAATCAGTGAAGTGAAATACGAGTACTTTTAATTTGAAAGTTTTAATGCCCTGTAGTGATAACACTTTAAAGCTGAAATATGTTGCCATCCAAATGAGTCTGGCTGAAGTGTTGTAAAATGGAATATGGAATGCATTTCAAGAAGAAAAATAAGTTACAGCCAGAACCATTAACTCTGTTTCTCTCTCCACAGATGCATATCAGATTTTCTATTTTCAGATTTTCTGTTTGTATTATTGTAGAATATATTTGTCCTTTTTTTGATGATGGTTGTGCTAAATATCACATCCAGACTGATTATTAGTAAGATTCAGGTTGCGTGTTCTGAAATTTTAAGGAGACTTTCATGTCTCACGTGGTCCAATGCTTTGTTTGTGCTCTGAGATTATTTTTTTATAGATCCTATTGCGTTTTCTTTCTTTTTTGAACAAACCTGCCAGCTGCTAGTCACAACACAAGCATATACTGACCATTGTTCTCAGCTCGCCTAAAGTCAGTTTGCTGTCAGCTGCACGGGATTGACCTATGGGTAGGTGATATTAATATAATTTTAATGTACTTATCTACATAGTTATGTTTCTTTTAGGCCCTACGTAATAGCTTTATATCTGTTTCAATCAAACTTTCAGATGAGTCATCAGACTAAGGCGCTGTTTGTTCTCATAAATAAATGTAAAAGATCCCAAGGCACTATTTTATAAAAGAAATCAAAGAGCTCCCTCTTATTATTCTGGTCAGTGGTTGTCTGACAATAATATTATAAAGTCATTACCAAACTGTTGTTTGTGGGAAATTGCTATGTGCACTTTGGATGTCACATTTCTACATTACAGCAGTGAGTACAATTCAGAAGTACTTCATTGACTGCATAGAGTTTTGAGACATTCTGATGATGTGAAGGTTTTATAAAAAGACAAGTCCTTTCCTTTCTTTTGGACCTTCCTCCTTCCCAGCTGGATTTTTCTATTTATTCTGTAATCTCTACTCTTTTTAACTGCTCTTTTCCTTTTTTGTACATTTGTAAAAACCCCTTTGTTTATCATCTCTCAACCTTTTTAAAATATTCCTTATCGCTGCTTTTAACTGCTTCTGTCTTGTCTAATAGACATTTTGGCTGCAAAATCTGCCAGTAGTTTTGGCACGATGGTATATTGTTTTGAAACCAAAGTACATCCAACAATTCTTGTGTTTGGCCCCAGTGGAATGCATTTTGGTTAATGGGGTCAACAAGTTGGAATTGGGGTTGCCTGTGTCGGTGAGGAAAGGGGAGGGATAATAATGGCAATTGCCAGGAATGCCATCAGAATCTTAGGAAATGGCTGAAGTTCAATTGCAAATGAAGCAGCTTGAATTAGAGGCAAAAGAAAAGGCAAGAATAACCCTGGCAGAACAAAAAAGAGAGAAAAGGAAATGAAACAGTTTGACTTACAATTAAAAGCAGAGGGAAAAAGAAGGGGAAGGCCCTCACAGAAGAAAGAGAGAGTGAGAAGAATAGGGAAAGGAGTGAAAAGAAAAGTCAAAAGTGAGAGAGTTTGAACTTCAGAAGTTGGAAATTAGAGAGGAAAGGACTTAAAAGGATGGAGGCAAATTAGAAGGTCGGCTTAGTGAGGAGGATAGTGAAAACGAGCAAACCCATTGTAGTCAAAGGTCCGGTGAGGATCTATTTAAATATGTTCAAGTGTTACCTCAGTTCGACAAGAAGGATGTAGAACCCTTTATAATTTCATGTGAGAAAGTGGCTAAACAAATGAAATGGCCGATGACCATGTGGGTAACTTTGACCTAAACAAAGTTAGTAGGTAGATTTAGTGAGGTATTTACATTACTATCAGAGGAGGTATCTGGGGAGTATGAAGAGGTGAACAAAGCCATCGTAAGTGCATATGAGTTAGTACTAGAAACTTGCAGACATTTCAGGAATCTAGGGAGGGAACCTGGTCAAACGTGCATCGAGTTTGATCAGATCAAACAAAGTAATTTTGATACATGAGTAAGGGCATTGAAAATAGACCAAACATATGACGCACTTAGACGATTATTTTGGACAAGTTCAAAAATTCACATCCTGAAGTTAAGAGAATTTATGTGGAAGAGTAGAGAGTTAAAACTGCAAGATTAGCAGGAGAAATAGCCAACGATTATAAGTCGGTTCATAAATCAAAGTTTGGCTTGTTATCAATTTCAGTCTGTGTGGGATAGAAATTGGGGAACAGAGAAATCCTCAGGAGGTAAGAGAAAAGGAGATCTCATTGAAGATAGTAAAGACATTTTACCACAAGGTAAAAAGGAAACCCATGAGAGGGAAAGTGATGTAAAAATGCTTAGGTGTTTTCACCTCAATAACGTAGGTCACATGAAGTCACAGTGCAAGTGCTTTTAAAAAAAATCATTGGGAGGAAGGATGTGGGAAAACAGGATAAGCCAGTGAGTTTGTTGAAGTTGCACAGTGGAAACTAAAAAGCTGCATCCAAATATACAATCTGATCAGGGATTGGTTGAGAAAAAATGCCAGATCACCTTTGACAATTTATTTGTGAGGATAAGGTAAAGAAATTAAATGTTTAAGAGATACAGGAGCATGTCAGTCTTTAATGGTGAGAGGTGAGGAGATATGTAATTCAGATGGAGTTTTGCCAGAAAAAATGGAAAGGTGTGGAATTCATGGGAAGAAGAGCAGTGTTCCACAATATAAAGTGAGGTTGGAGAGTCCAGTGAAAAGTACTGAAGTGGTAATAGTGGGAATAGAGAAATTCTTGGTTCCAGGAATACAGTTTATTCTTAGGAATGATATAGCTGGATCACAGGTACAAATGATTCCTACTGTGGTTGAAAAACAAATAGCAAATCAGGCACAAGGTGTTACAGGAAATATATCCTGGGATTTTTCCTGACTGTGTGGTAACAAGGTCAGAAAGCCGCAGGTTGAGGCGGACAAGAAGTCAGAGAATACAAATAAGAAAGTTGAAGTTCAGTTATCACAAACTATATCTGCTCAAATGGTTGAGAGAAAAAAAAAACAGGTAGAGGACAGTTCAGTAGAATTCAGAGAAAATAACTGAATTTTAACAGAAAGATGAAAAACCAAAGCAGTTATATCAAAAGCATACACAGATGAAGAATGTTACTATCTTAAAATCTTGATGAGGAAATGGAGACCATCACATAATCTGGTGAATGAGAAATGGACAGAAGTTCATCAAATTGTATTACAGGTGGGTTATAGAAAGGAGTTGTTGCAGGTAGCAAGTGAGTTACCAGTAGGAGGTCAGTTGGTAGTAAGGAACACTCAAGCCAAAATACAAAAACATTTTTATTGACCAGGTCTGCATAAGGATGTGTTTGAATTTTGCCGGCATGTCATATATGTCAGGCAATTGGAAAACTTTATTCAGCAATAAAGCCAGTACCCTTACTACCCATTCCCATGTTTGAGGAACATTTTACAAGGATCTTAATTGATTGCATGGGACCACTACCTGAAACAAAAAGTGTGAATCAGTATTTGCTGACCATAATGGATATGTCCACTAGATTTCCAGAGACCAGTTCATTATGGCTAAAAGGATTGTTGAAGACTTACTCAAATATTTTATTATATATGGACTACCCACAGAGATACAATCAAATTAAGGGAGAGGTTTTACATTAAAATAATTCAAGGAAGTTAGAGTCATAGAGTCAAAGAGATGTACAGCACGGAAACAGACCCTTCGGTCCAACCCGTCCATGCTGACCAGATATCCCATCACAATCTAGTTCCACCTGCCAGCACCTGGCCCATATCCCTCCAAACCCTTCCTATTCATATACCCATCCAAATGCCTCTTAAATGTTGCAATTGTACCAGCCTCCACCACATCCTCTGGCAGCTCATTCCATACACATACCACCCTCTGCATGAAAGCATTGTCCCTTAAATCTCTTTTATATCTTTCCCCTCTCACCCTAAACCTTCTAGTTCTGGACTCCCCCACCCCAGGGAAAGCACTTTGTCTATTTATCCTATCCATGCCCCTCATAATTTTATAAACCTCTGTAAGGTCACCCCTCAGCCTCCGACGCTCCAGGGAAAACAACCCCAGCCTGTTCAGCCTCTTCCTGTAGCTCAGATCCTCCAACCCTGGCAACTTCCTTGTAAATCTTTTCTGAACCCTTTCAAGTTTCACAACATCTTTCCAATAGGAAGGAGACCAGAATTGAACACAATATTCCAACAGAGGCCTAACCAATGTCCTGTACAGCTGCAACATGACCTCCCAACTCCTGTACTCAATACTCTGACCAATAAAGGAAGCATACCAAACGCCTTCTTCACTATCCTATCTACCTGCAACTCCACTTTCAAGGAGCTATGAACCTGCACTCCAAGGTCTCTTTGTTCAGCAACACTCCCTATTACCTTACCATTAAGTGTATAAATCCTGCTAAGATTTGCTTTCCCAAAATGCAGCATCTCGCATTTATCTGAATTAAACTCCATCTGCCACTTCTCAGCCCATTGGCCCATCTGGTCCAGATCCTGAAGTTATGAATAGCTTGTGAATAAAACAGTTCAAATCTACTGCGCGCTATCCAGAATTGTACTAAGTGTTAGAATAGTGCCATCAACCTTCAAAGACCATGTTGAAGGTTTATAGCCAAAACTATACAGAGGATTGGGATAAAGGAATTTCATTTTTACTTTTTTGTAATGAGGGATACACTAAATGAATCTACAAAATTCAGGTAATTTGAATTAGTTTTTGAGCATGAGGTGAGAGGATCACTGAAATTAATTAAGGATAAATTGATGAGTCAGAGTTCAGAGACCCTTGGATTATGTGTCAAATTTTAGGGAAAGGTTAAATAGAGTGGTGAGTTTGCTGTATAGCATTTAAAAATAGCACAGCATGTGCTGAAACAGGAAGCTGACAAAAAAATCAGAAATTCACTTTTGCTAGTGGAGATGAAGTGTTTGTGGTAGGCGAGCCTCTAAAAGCAAGGTTTAGTGGGCCTTATCAAATCAAAAGGAAACTGAGTGAAGCGAATTATAGAATAAGAATGTCAGATAGAAAGTAACCTAAAAGGATACATCATGTGAAAATGCTCAAAAAGTATTTTGATAAGGAAGGAAAGCAAAAGGAGAATGTGTTGCTTATTATAACAGAGTGAAGAACCAAGTTCAGATGATTCTGAATTGTAATTCATAAAATTAAATTAGACAATGAGGATATTCTCAAAAATTGGGAAAAATTATTAAGTTAATAAATTATTCCAGAGGAAAATTGAAATGACCTGAAAGAGTTAAAACAATCACATTGGGAGATATGTGGGAATAAGCTGATAAGTACTAATCTGATTATGCATAATGTAGATAAAGGAAATGCTGTTCCAATTAAGCAACATCCTTAGAGACACAACTCTCTAAAATTTGCACAGGTTCCAGAAGAAACTGAACACATTCTCAAAGACAACATAATTGAAGTGAGTTGCAGTGACTGGAGCTCACCCATAGTAATGGTGCCAAAACCAGATAATATAAAATGCTTATGTTTGGACTATCATAAAGTCAATGAAGTTTCAAAGTCTGATTCATGTCCAATTCTACATTCATAAGACTGTATTGAGAAGGTGGGATAACAAATCATATTTCTGAGTTGGACTTACCCAGAGGATGCTATGATGTGGAGGAGCCGGTGTTGGACTGGAGTGGACAAGGTAAGAAACACAACACCAGTTTATAGTCCAACAGATTTATTTGTAAGCACTAGCTGGCTAAGAATGAGTTAGCAAAACTCTAAGTCACATTCTGGGCCATGACATTGGACATGGGCAGATGGCCCAGTGGGATTTGTAGACAAAGGATATTGGGGTGTTTCCCATACCAATGATGAAGTAGGCAGTATTACGATTCCTGGGATTGAGTGGTTTTTATCGAAAGTTCGTACCAACGTTTAGCAGTGTGGTTACTCCACTGATTGACATATTGAAGAAGTGCAGAAATTCTGTGGACAGCAGAGACATTTGACAGCCCGCAGCTGTGTTAACCACTGCCCCAGTATTAACCACACCCAATTACTCAAAGCCATTCAAGATCGCTATTGACGCGAGTGATATGGGTATTGGTGCTGTACTCTTGCAAGAAGACAAGAAGATAGAGAGTCCTATTAGATATTTTTCCAGAAAATTGAACATTTAAGAATGGAAATATTCCACAATTGAAAAGAAAATCTTGAGCTTGGCATTGGCATTACAGCATGTCAACATTTGGTGGCACGGTGGCTCAGTCGTTAGCACTGCTGTCCCACAGCATCAGGGTCTCAGGTTCAATTCTGGCTTCAGGCAACTGTCTGTGTGGGTTCCCTCCCACAGTCCAAAGATGTGCAGGTCAGGAGAATTGGCCATGCTAAATTGCCCATAGCGTTAGGTGCATCAGTCAGAGGGAAATGGATCTGGGTGGGTTACTCTTCGGAGGGTCAGTGTGGACTGGTTGGGCTAAGGGCCTGTAGGGAATCTAGTCTAATCTAAATATGTACATTGCCAGTAATGTATTTGAGACAATTATATATATGCTGATCATAACACCTTAATGTTTTTGAAGCAACTTAAAGACAAAAATTCCAGACTGTTTAGATGGAGCTTATTATTGCAGCCATTCAATTTGAAAATTATACACGTGGCGGGGCGATAAAGCATGATTGCCAATGTATGTTGTGACCTTGATGAAGAAAAGTGGAAGCGTTCAGTGGTGAGACAAAATAAACTGAAATTGGCTGTTGGAATAAACATTAGCATGTTTTGAGTAAATGTAATGTATAAGTATTGTAATATGCGAATAGTGTAAGACTAAATGTTTTTAAAAATGAAGCCACCTTTGTATATTGATGTTATTTTTTTTAAGGGGGAAAGTGTGACATTGCTATGGCTTTGAGAGGTGTGTATTGTCCTGGTTTCTTTTAAAAGAGAGAGCTTGGGGGTAGGCACTGAGTAGTCTATAGGAAGATAAACATCTTGTGAAGTTTTAGGTGTTTTTCTAAAGTTGGAACAATAGAAGCAGCCTGAGTGAGTGTTGTCAAGCTTCCACCCACAGAACCATGGACTTTTTTAAATTAGCAGTTGTTGTTGGAGTCTTAAATAAGTGAAAGCTATTTTTCCCTCTCTCGACTACAGCAAAACATTTGGGGTTCTCTCCCTGGGCTGCTCAACTGCATGTGAGGCAATCTGTTTCCTGAATTTGTCTTTTGTTAATGGTGTTTTTATGGGATGTTACTATATTGGAACAGTTATTAGTAATAACTACTGTATCTGTTATTCTGTTAAGTTTTCCAATGGAGTTAAGTTTCCCAGTAGAGCTAAGTTATTCTAAGTTCTTTTTTTTGTATTTTAACTATAGTGTATAAATAAATTGTGTTTTGCTTAACATTGAGTAGTTTGACTGATCGAATTGCATCTGAAACACAGCTCCTGACATTTACCTGTAAAGTAAGTAGAAGTTAGTGTTAAGGCTTCCTTCTTTATACATTTTGAGGAGGACTGATCTGGTCCATAACTGGGTCCTATCTAAGGTGTACTCTTGTTGTGCAAAGATATATCATGTTTCATAAGAATTGTGTACCTGATGTGGGTTCTGCCACTTCCAGCTTAGTGGCACACTAACAAACGTTACAAAAGAGGTTGTTTCACTCTGCGCTAAACCTATACAACAATGTTGTACTTAAGACCAAGACAGTTTAATCTGTGAATGGCAAAACGCTTAGCATTCTAATAAACCATCAAGACACAGTGTAAGTGACAGTATTTTGCCTGAAGATTTCATTAATAACCGTTTCTAAAATTTAATCTTTTCTAGTGTGTAGTGTTAAGTGCTTATTTTTCCTTCAACGTTGGAGTCTCTATAGCAATTAATAGTTTGATTTGATGACTGTCTGGTGTTCTTACCAAAATGGCTCATGTGGAGTTTCAATTCTATTTCTGATTATTCGAATGACAAACATTAGATGCACAAAAGAAAATTGCAGTCATAAATCACAAATATTGGTTGTAGAACATGCTGTTGCCACAGAACCAGATATGAATGGAGTTACTGTTTTCCTGTGTAAATAGCAAGATTTGTTATTAAAATTTTAATGAGATTTGCTGTGAATGCTCTTGAAATTTCTTTTATAAAGAATTCTTTTATAAAGGTGCAGCTGGTGAGGTTGAAGAATTAGAATATTAAATCACAGGCTGTGGACACTGCTGCTAAGTCCAAAGTAAGGTAATCAAACGCAGTTCCCTCATCATACTGACTTAGAATCAGACAGTTTTGAAGAGGGTCACTGGACCTGAAATGTTTACAGTGCTATCTCACTAAAGATGCTGCCAGACCCACTGAGTTTCTCCAGTGATTTCTGCTTTTGGTTCAGTATTCCAACATCCACAGTCCTTTGTTTTATAAACTGTGATTGATGGTGGTATCAGACAGCACAGGAAGAGGCCATTCAGCCTATCACACCTGTCCCAGTTCACTGAAAGAGCCATCCAATGAGGGTCAAGGAGGGATGGACAATAAACACTGCGCTTGTCAGTGACACTCCCCTATCACAAGAATGAATTTGGAAAAGGGACATGTTGGACAAGATCAATATAGCAAATATTGATAATTTTTGTTTCACTATTGCTGTGGGTCAAAAATCTAAACCTGTTTTCTAACAGCACAGTGTTCAGATAGACATTAGTGGCTCAAGATGGCAGCTCACCACTATCTTCTTAGGGATGATTAGTGGTGAACAGTAAATGCTGCTTTGGGCAACAATGCTCACATCCCATAGAAAAATACTTTCAGAAGAATGATGCTGCATTTTTGCAAAAGCAACATACTAAAGATGCTTGAAATCTGAGTTAAGAAACAAAAGCTGAAAAAACTCAACAGGTCAGACAGTGTATGTGGAGAGAAACAGAGTTCATGTTTTGGGTTGATGACCTTTCATCAGAATGGAAGAGAAATAGACATGTGATGGTTGTTAAGCCAATGGAAGGAGGGGAGGGAAAGAAAAAACAAAGGAGAAGCTCTGTGATAGGGTGGAGGCCACCAGAGAATAGAAAATAAATGAAACATTTTCATAATGCAACAGTTAAGTGGAATGGTAATGAATATCGTGGAGTAACAAAGATTTGTAGCCTAATGAGAAATGCACTACTACATCGAAACCATCTGAATGTAACACGAAAGGATAAGGAAAGAAACAAGATGTCGATTAATGCAGAAAAAAAAAGCACACATAGAAACAAAGGTTATGGATTTAAAGTTGTTGAAATCAACTTTGTTAACCCTTTTCATTGGGCAACTTTGTAAAGATGGACAAAGAAATGCTTCTATTGTGTCAAGCAACTCAAAACTTTTCTGTTCTCATTCTACTAGAAGGAATGTTTACAGGATAACCTAAACCTAGATATTATACATACACAATAAACTGGCCATGTAGTCTTCTCTGAGTCCTGGACTTAGAGTACTTGCTTTGTAGTTCTAGAGTTTCTAAGTTTCTAGAGTTGTCGTTCCTTCGATTGGTCTAGTTGTTATTTCCATATTCCTCTTAAATCTCTTTGGCAGTTGAACTAGCATGATTTGATTATCAAATCCCTGTGACTCCACTGCCAGTGATGTTTGGAACTGAGAGGCAGAAAACGTGCAGTCATTGTTGCAAGCAAGGTCAGGTAAGTTAGACATGCACTGTCTCTATTTGAGACTGTCCATTGGCAGTTATTCATAGCCAAATTCCAATCATCTTCTTCTTAATCCTCATTACATCTCTAATCCTCATTACAGCTCTAAGTTCAGGCAATTAGATGAATTTCACTTTGTTGCAAAGTATGCCATAAAGCTTCACCATTGTGTCCAGACTACAATACCAAGCCCAGGTAGCTGAGTTGAAAGGTAAGTTGCTGTTCCTTGAAACTGCATTGGACTTCATTGAAACATTGAAGAGAGGTCAGCGTGGAAGCATTGGAAAATAAAGTTAACCAGAAGTTCAGCATCAAGCTTGCAGACTAAATGGAGCTGTTCAGCAACGTGGTCACCCAGGCTGCATTTGGGCCTGTCTAGTGTAGCGGACACTATTTTGTGAATGCTAGACACTAAGTTGAGAGAATTATAAGTAAGTGGTCATTTTAACTTTGTAGGGGTGTTTGGGATTTTGAACAGTGAGAGGGAATGTTGGAAGGCCAGATGCTGCACCTCCAACATTTGTGTAGAAAGGTACCATAAGGAAGAGATGGAGGGTTGGGGAGACTGAGCAGTATCACAAAGGGAATGGTGACAAAGGAATGTTGAAAGCAGAGGGCAGTGGGACATGTGTTTGGTGATTGCATCACATTAGAGCTAGTAAAAATAGTGGAGGATGATCTATTGAATCTGGACTGGTAGGTATTCACTGAACGTTGTTGCTGATCCTGGACCGAATCATCTGTTCCGAATCATTTCTCTGTGACTTCATGGCATCACAGCAACAGCACCAACAACACCAGCTGTGACTGAGTGACTGGATCTAGCAGTCATGATTGCAATGAACCTGTGTGGGGTACAGAAGGAATACAACAGGTCCTTGGTAATGTGCTCAGTCAGCATTCACATCACTCACAAATGGCACAGATGGCTTTTCATATTCCTCTATACAGTGAGACATGGAGCACTCTGACAAGGCAGACTATGTATTGAGTCTGACTGGAACTTTGACAATGGATCTTATTCCAATGAATACAGAACCAATCATGTTGTAAACAGAAGGTAGGAGATTATTTGAGTTGCGTCAGAATTGAATCATTTTCCCACATCACCTAGAAAAGGTATTGCATGTAAGAGTGGACTGCATTATACTTAATGGTTCAAATTGAGAAAGTATCAGTTCCTTGTCCCTGTACAATCTATGAGGTCTTGCATTAGATTTGTGTCTGGGCCCACAGATGCCTCTCATAAGATCACCTGTGATTATTTCTGCTTCACAGAGATATCACAGAAATGCCTGAATTGATATATTCACAATTGCAAAAGCCCAAAACATTACAGAGAACATAAGCATTACATTAGCTCCAGGTTGTTCAACTGTGCTGATCAAAATTTGAACAGAAAGTTAAAACCTTGGAAAATAAGTGTTTGAACAGAAGACTTTAAGAACTGAAATCAAAACCATTGTAAAGCCTCAGTAAGGTGAAGCAGCATATTTGTAAAGAACTAAAGGCAACATTGCCTTTAAGCTACAAGGAGAACATCAACCTTTCTAAAACTTACAGCAGCTGCAATATATTGTGTATTCATAAATTGAGATTTGTTTAATTTAGGTAAATTCAGTTGGCCTGACTTGGCACTTTTCCACATATATTGCTGTATTCCTGATGAAGGGCTTTTTGCCCGAAACGTCGATTTTACTGCTCCTCGGATGCTGCCTGAACTGCTGTGCTTTTCCAGCACCACTGATCCAGAATCTGGTTTCCAGCATCTGCAGTCATTGTTTTTACCACATATATTCATGGCAAGTTATAGGATTATGAAATGTTTGAAGAACGTATTTCCATTAATGTGTTGCCTTATCAAATCATCATAATATCTCAGGGAAGCTTCACAGAATAAATAAATTCCACAATGCACCGACTGTTGCTATGTTATGTTAGTAACAGCTTTGCTGGAAATATTGAGCAGAGCTAGCTGGAACTCATATTCTTTTAGCTTGAACAGATACATTTTGTGAAATCTCATTAAATGCTCTTCTTACTTTTGAGTAAATATTTCTTATAACCAGTCCCTGGGCGAGGTTCTCAATTTGTTATGGTTCCAGATGGGATACCCAGTATCATTAAGCTTCCAAAAGGAGTGAGGGATGATCTGCTGCCTTTCTTTATTCACACATTCTTTATCCCCTCATGCCCGATCTTTGTTGCAAATGAAGATCCCAGCCTGGCCAATAACATTCACCCACATATAAATTAATTAATACTTTAAAAGAAGCCATGTTAATCATGCTTTTTTAATGAACAAAAAGTGAGTTTATTGGTTACTAAATGAGAGAAGAAATAAAAACACACATTTACAATAAGAGGTGAGTCCAAAAAGATGATAAAAAGCTGAATAGAAGATTCTGAAGGGTGATTTCAGAGAGTTAGGCAGGAATTTAAAAAGGAGGTCCTCAACAGTAGTAATATCTGGATTACTCCCGGTACTACGAGCTAGTGAGGGCAGGAATAGAAGGATAGAGGAGATGAATACATGGCTGAGGAGCTGGTGTATGGGAGAAGGATTCACATTTTTGGATCATTGGAATCTCTTTTGGGGTAGAAGTGACCTGTACAAGAAGGATGGATTGCACCTGAATTGGAATGGGCATAATATACTGGCAGTGAGATTTGTTTGAAATGCTCGGGAGGATGTAAACTAGTAAGTAAGTTTTTGGGGGGTGGGTGGGTGCGTGGGACCCAGGGAGATAGTGAGGAAAGAGATCAATCTGAGACTGGTACAGTTGAGAACAAAAGAGAGTCAAATGGTCAGAGCAGGCAGGGACAAAGTAGAACTAATAAATTAAACTGCATTTATTTCTATAGAAAGGGCCTATGGGGAAGGCAGATGAACTCAGGGCATGATTAGGAACATGGGACTGGGATATCATAGCAATTACAGAAACATAGCTCAGGAATGGGCAGGACTGGCAGCTTAATGTTCCAGAATACAAATGCTACAGGAAGGATAGAAAGGGAGGCAAGAGAGGAGGGGAGTGGCATTTTTGATAAGGGATAGCATTACAGCTGTGTTAAGGGAGGATTTTCCCGGAAATACATCCAGGCAAGTTATTTGGGTGGAACTGATAAATACCAAAGGGATGATCACCTTATTGGGATTGTATTATAGACCCCCTAATAGTCAGAGGGAAATTGAGAAACAAACATGTAAGGAGATCTCAGCTATCTGTAAGAATAATAGGGTAGTTATGGTAGGGGATTTTAACTTTCCAAACATAGACTGGGGCTGCCATAGTGTTAAAGGTTTAGATGGAGAGGAATTTGTAAAGTGGGTACAAGACAATTTTCTGATTCAGTATGTGGATGTACCTACTAGAGAAGGTGCAAAACGTGACCTACTCTTGGGAAATAAGGCAAGGTGACTGAGGGGTCAGTGGGGAACACTTTGGGGCCAGCGACCATAATTCCATTAGATTTAAAATAGTGATGGAAAAGGATAGACCAGATCTAAAAGTTGAAGTTCTAAATTGGAGAAAGGCCAATTTTGACAGTATTAGGCAAGAACTTTCGAAAGCTGATTGGAGGCAGATATTTGCAGATAAAGGGAAGAACAGATTGCACCTAAATTCGCTGGAAAATGGGAAACCTTCAGGAATGAGATAACGAGAATCCAGAGAAAGTATATTCCTGTTAGGGTGAAAGGAAAACCTGGTAGGTATAGGGAATGCTGGATGACAAAAGAAATTGAGGGTTTGGTTAAGAAAAAGAAGGAAGCATATGTCAGGTATAGACAGGATAGATCGAGGGAATCCTCAGAAGAGTATAAAGGAAGTAGGAGTATACTCAAGAGGGAAATCAGGAGGGCAAAAAGGGGACATGAGATAGTTTTGGCAAATAGAATTAAAGAGAATCCAAAGAGTTTTTACAAATACATTAAGGACAAAAGGGTAACTAGGGAGAGAATAGGACGCCTCAAAGATCAGCAAGGCGGCCTTTGAGTGGAGCCGCAGAAAATGGGGGAGACACTAAATGGATATTTTGCATCAGTATTTACTGATCAGGATATGGAAGATATAGAATATCGGGAAATAGATGGTGACACCTTGCAAAATGTCCATATTACAGAGGAGGAAGTGCTGGATGTCTTGAAATGCATAAAGGTGGATAAATCCCCAGGACCTGATCAGGTGTACCCTAGAACTCTGTGGGAAGGTAGAGAAGTGATTGCTGGGCCTCTTGCTGAGATATTTGTATCATCGATATCACAGGTGAGGTGCCGGAAGACTGAGGTTGGCTAACGTGGTGCCACTGTTTAAGAAGGGTAGTAAGGACAAGCCAGGGAACTATAGACCAGTGAGCATGATGTCAGTGGTGGGCAAGTTGTTGGAAGGAATCCTGTGGGACAGGATGCACATGTATTTGGAAAGGCAAGGACTGATTCGGGATAGTCAACATGGTTTGTACGTGGGAAATCATGTCTCACAAACTTAATTGAGTTTTTTGAAGAAGTAACAAAGAGGATTGATGAGGGCAAAGCAGTAGATGTGATCTATATGGACTTCAGTGAGGTGTTTGACAAGGTTCCCCACTGGAGACTGGTTAGCAAGGTTAGATCTCATGGAATACAGGGAGAACTAGCCATTTGGATACAGAACTGGCTCAAAGGTAGAAGACAGAGGTGGTGATGGGAGGGTTGTTTTTCAGACTGGAGGCCTGTGATCAGTGGAGTGCCACAAGGATCGGTGCTGGGCCCACTACGTTTTGTCATTTACATAAATGATTTGGATGTGAGCATAACAGGTACACTTAGTAAGTTTGCAGATGACACCAAAATTGGAGGTGTAGTGGACAGCAAAGAAGGTTATCTCAGATTACAACAGGATCTTGACCAGATGGGCCAATGGGGTGAGAAGTGGCAGATAGAGTTTAATTCAGATAAAGGTCAGAGTATTGAGTACAGGAGTTGGGAGGTCATGTTGCGGCTGTACAGGACCTTGGTTAGGCCACTGTTGGAATATTGCGTGCAATTCTGGTCTCCTTCCTATCGGAAAGATGTTGTAAAACTTGAAAGGGTTCAGAAAAGATTTACAAGGATGTTGCCAGGGTTGGAGGATTTGAGTTATAGGGAGAGGCTGAAAAGGGTGGGGCTGTTTTCCCTGGAGGGTTGGTGGCTGAGGGGTGACCTTATAGAGGTTTACAAAATTATGTAGGGCATGGGTAGGGTAAAAATGCAAAGTGTTTTCCCTGGGGTGGGGAAGTCCAGAACTAGAGGGCATAAGTTTAGGGTGACAGGGGAAAGATATAAAATGGATCTAAGGGGCAATGCTTTCACACAGATGGTGGTACATGTATGGAATGAACTGCCAGAGGAAGTGGTGGAAGCTTATACAATTGCAACATTTAAGAGGCATTTGGATGGGTATATGAATAGGAAGGGTTTGGAGGGATATGGGCCGGGTGCTGGCAGGTGGGACTAGATTGGGTTGGGAGATCTGGTCAGCATGGACGTGTTGGACCGAAGGGGCTGTTTCCATGCTGTATATCTCTATGAATCTATATATATTTCAGTCTCTGAATTGTTCATGAAGAGTGAATAGTTGTGACCATTCCATTGTATGTTAGTGGTAGCATTGACATTGGCGGTTGCACAATCAGTTTCAAGTTTTTTGACTTGCAGGTTGGTTGGAGCTGTTTTGTCTTTAATCCTTTCAAGAGTGTCTGACTGAAAAAACTCAGAGAAATAGAGTCTTTTCCCTTGTTTCCTTTGTTATGTGGAGGTGTTTCAGTCATTGTTCTCATGCAGTAGGATTTAAGGGCACTATAGCATGGACACCAAAGTTGAAGCTTGCTTTTAACCCTGTTTATTCCCTGTTTATTTTAGGAGGGCGTAATGCAAGTATGCTGCTCACTCAGATAGTTGTCTTTTTTGAAATCATCTTTCAGTCTTGCACTTATCAACATCTTAACCTCACCATGTGATCAATCCTGTCTTTCATCTTTGAAATATCACTACAAACAAAAACAATCAATGCTGTTGCTTACAAACTAAGTGCTTACACTTTTAATTCTTTTAATGCAAAGTGTAATTGCTTCTGGTCAATGCAAAGTTTGTGGCATATGTCTGACGCTATGATAGCTCATGATTAGAGTGTAGTGTGGTGGTATTGTCACTGGAGTTAATAATCTTGAAGTTTTAGCTATTACGTTCTGAGGACATGGGTTCAAATCCCACCATGGCAGCTTGCGGAATTTAAATTCAATTAAAACATCTGGAATATTAAGCTAATCATAGGAAAGTTATAATTGATTGTACTAAAAATCCATCTGTTTCACTAATACCCTCGTGATGGTGAGGTTGTGCAGCAGATCATGATGAGTCATAACACATGCTCTGAATTTACTGCAGTGCTCCTCAGTAGCAGGTCAGGCACAGAAGCATTATTTAAGAACCCTATTGTTTGGCTTGAAGACATATTGTGCGACAGCAATGCTCTTGATACAGGCTTGCTGCCTGTGAGTGCATGGGTGAAGCACTAGAGTCATAAAACCAACGGTCAGTGAAGACCACTTGTCACTCAGTCGCATCCTTTGGTCTACTGTTGTGACTCAAAGGTAGATGATACAGTAAAATGTTTTATATTTCACACTGAGCTATGGCAACTCCACTGACTGTCAGTGTTTCAGCCCTAAAGTCAAAATGAGGAACATAATCTACTGCATTCAAGATGAGGACAAGTGGTCTTCGTATATTACATGCAGTGTTTGCCCATGTGCTACACCGCGTCTCTAACTTTAAGTAGCTGCACAGATCTCCAAGCACTTCTACAAACACAGCACCAGCCCATAGATAGTTAGTAAGCAAGCTGTAAGAGATTGATAATCCCTCCCTTTAAATAGTGCTGCTGAACAGATGTTCAGATTTGCAATATTATTGAGATTTGGGGAAAAAGAGCGTCAGGGACTTCAAAGATTCAGGAATGGTGTTGGAGAGTCAGGAGAGTATCAGATGAGCAGGAGTGGGGTCAAAGGATCATGGGGACAGGTTCACAGTGTCATGGGAGGGTCAGGGATGAGTTCAGAAGTCAATTGGGTTCAGAAGTGAGTTACCAAGGTACACATGGTTTTAATCAGCTTAGCATTTCCTGGGGAGTTGTGCAGGTAGGTAAGTAAGATCTCACTGAAAGACAATTGTGCAGTGTCCCTTGAGGCTGGAGAATTGTCTATCAAAAGTTTGAACTTCCCAGGCAGTCCCCTTGGTGTCAGTGCATTGGAACATTTGAGGAGTCCCAACACATATCTTCCCCGGTTACAGGGATCTCTGATGATCTGCAGATTGGAGGATCTGGTATGATCTATTTAACAAGAATACACTTCAATAAGTGGATGGCATTGTGAATGCTGTGGTAACAACCTAGCTCAGGTTATTCAAAGCATTTACACATTTATATTGCAGTTGCATCTGTATGGAGTAGAATAGAGGTTATGATGTGCAAAGTATAGGATCGCACTCAAAATTTTCGTTTAGACTTTAGGGCTGAAATACTGACAGTCAGTGAAGTTGCTATAGCTCAGTGTGAAATATAATACATATGAACATACAAATTAGGAACAACAGTAGGCCATTCAGCCCTTAAACATGCTTTGCCATTCAGTAGGATCATGACTGATCTGCCAGCAGCCTCAACTCCAATTTCCTGTTTGCCCCTAATACCTTTTGAGTCTATTATTCTGCAAAAGTTTAAGTAAAAACATTCAATGACCCCACCATCACTGCTCTGTAGGGATGAGCATTCCACAGACACACAATTCCTGAACAGGAAATAATTTCCACTCGTTTCAAAAGGGGGACACCTTGTATTTAAGTTGTGTCCTCCAGTTCACATTTCTGCCATAAGGTAGAAATCCTTTTGATCTGTCAAGTCCCCTCAGGATCCTGTATGTTTCAATGCGATCATCTTTCTCCATTGAAATAATATGCTGCTATTGTATTCTTCATTCAAAATATACAAGATACATAGAGGATATGAGCAGGAATAAACTATTTGACCCCTCGAACTGCTCTGCCATTCAGTACGATCATGGTAGATCATCAAGCTCAATGCCCTAATCCCGCCCTCCCCCCATTTCCCTTGAGCCCTTTAACTACAAGAGTTATATCTACCTACATCTTGAAATGCAATGTTTTGGTCTCAGCAACTTTCTGTAACAATGAAATCCACAGGCTCACCATTCTCTGAGTGAAGACATTTCTCCTCACCTCAGCCCTTAATATTTACCCGTTATGTTTAATCTTTGACCCCTGGTTCTGGACTCCCCTGCAATCGGGAACATCTTTCCTGTATCTAACCTGTCTTGTCCTGTTAGTACTTTATAGGTTTCCATGCAATCCTCAGCCATTCATTTAAACTCCAATGAATACAACCCTAACCAACTCAACCTCTCCTTATACGTCAGTCCCAATATCCCAGGAATCAGTTTGGTCAACCTCCCTCTATAGGAAGAGCATCGTTCTTCTTATGAGAGAACCAAAATGGCACACAATATTTGAAGTAGACTTGCAGCGGGATATCCTTGTTGATCTACCCAACATACATTTTGCCTTCTTTAGTGCCTGCTGCATCAGCAACTAGTCAATGAAGGCACCCAGGTCTCATTGAATACTCCTCTCTCTCAATTTACAGCCATTCAGTTAATAATCTGCCTTCCTGTTTTTGCTATCCAAGTGGATAACCTTACATTTATCCACATGTCCTTTACAGAACTTACTTTCTCAGCTATTCGTTTGCTGTAAGCAAATATATACACTCATTCCCATCATTCAGATCATTGAGAGGTAGAGTTAAACATCCAGCATTGATCATTGTGGCAGTTCAATAGATTCATCAAGCCAAGCTAAAGATGAGCCATTTATCCTTATATTGGCCTGGCTGAATTTCACCAGAAACTGGCTGAGTGTCTTTTTTGTTGGGTTTCATGGAGCATTTCTCTTCTTGGGTCCCGGCAGTCTTTCTCATGATAATGTCTCATATTTGCCTGATTTGCCATACATCACACCCCTGTAGTGCCCCAGTCCTACATAGGTCCCCATTGGTTCCTCAGAAAGAGTAACTGCTGATGCCTATGTCATGCTTTTGTTTTTCTTTGTCATTATTGCTGTGATGAAGTCAGTAGTTCCTGCTGTTGCTGAATCCATCAGCCACTCTTGCAATGAACCAGTATGGGGAGCATAAAACCAGAAAGGGTCCTTTGTGTTGTGAGCAGTCAGCATTTGTATCTCACCAAAATGATGGTTTACCATCATGCCACCATACAGTGGGACATGGAACACTTCAACAAGAAAGGTCATGGACTGTCTCTACGTGATACTTTTTCATTGGACCTTCTTCTGATGAATGCAGCACCTGTCATGTCACAAAGAGACAGTGTGAGATTGAAAACATGCTATAAGTACTGAGACTTAGTGATTTTAGCTCCACCCAAGATAATGGATTTGAAATACGGTTGATAAGGGATGTTGTCCAGATAGTTGAGGTCACAAAGGGAGGGTAGATCTGTCTTTAAAATGGATAATAGAACTTCAATTGGGAAGGAATATGTTGATCAGTAGGTGGGAATTGAGCCTATTTGATGCAACCAAAGCCTGGACTATAATATGGCCAGTAAGAACACAGTTAAACCAAGGGTGAGACATTTGTGTACAAAATTAATGAGCAACAAATGAGTGAAACGTTGATCATGAGAAATTTTAATGATCGTTTTACTGGCTAGTCCAGTATGGGGCAATCAATTACACTGTGAGGTTAATGCCCTAAGCATTAGGAAATCACTGACACTGCTAATGATTCCTGTCTAATGGACTGCTGACTAGATATAATACTTCATAATGATCTGGAGATATCAATGGGGTTCTAAAATACTGCTGACTTTCTGGTACTTTAGAATTCCAACAGCCACTCACTGCATGAAGGTTTAACAATGTTTCTGTATTTTGGCCATTGAACCAGGTTAAGTTTCACGGTGGAAATGTTGATCTGCAACATTTAAACCTCTGCTTAATGTTAGGTTTGCCACTTTGTCACAATACTGGGTATTCATTTCATCTTCATTGATTCGTGACTATGATATTTCAGACAAATACAGTACTGAGGTTTATTAAATTCCGATTTTTGAATTTAAGATTACCTGAATTTCATATTTAGATACTCATGTTTAATAAACCTTTTAATACTAGGATTAATGTCTTTAATATTCTGGTGTAAGAAATCCTTATTCAAATGTAATATGTTTTGACTTGGTACATGATTTTATTAATCTATTTTATGATTTTATCTTGATTTTATTCATTTGGATGGCACAATGGGAGAGAATCAAACTTAATTGTTCATGTCTTTCTTTTCCTTCATTATAAGTCAAATAGTAGGTGAGAAGCAAACATAATCCACAAGAATTAATGTTCAAATTCTCATTTCTCATGTTCAAATGACCACACTTTTCCTATCTCTGTAACATTCTCAGGGATGATAAGCTGTTCTGAGCTCAGTACCTTGTGCAATCCATCTCCCTTCATACCATCATTGGCTTTGTGACTGCCTTGTCCTCCAAGCTCCTCTGCATGTCCACTTTCATTTCCTGCTTCATGATTCTTCTTTTTTTCATAGATATTTTTATTGAAAAAATAAAATATTTTAAAGATTTTTTACAAAATTACAAAAGTAATACAAGCAAGTATAAACACCAATATAAGATTAAGTAAATAAAAAAATTAAATAATAACCGAAACGACAAACAAAAAAAAGGTGAAAAACTCAACTAACTACTGGTCTATACTACAAACAACCAAAACATAAAATAGGATATCATACATTACGAACGATAAACAACAAAATAATTAAATAACTAAGTACATGCTCAAAATAGATTTACATCAAGTTATGATAAAACCTGTATTTATGTGGGATTCCTCCTCCCGGAGGTCTCCGGACCAGCCAGAACCACTCCCACAGCCAGACAAAAGCCCTGGACAATATGGCCGAAATATCTGTGTCGATATAGTTCTGAAAGGGCTGCCATGTTTTATAGAATAGTTCAGTTTTTTGGTGCACCATATTTGTAAGGAAGTCAAGGGGGATATATTTCATGACTACTCTGTGCCAGTTTGAAAGTCCTGGAGGGCCTTCAGCTGCCCAATTCACTAAAATATCTTTCCTTGCACAAAAGGAGAGAATAGAAAATAGTTTCCTCCCACGCACATTCAGGGAGGGAAAATCTGAAAAGCCCAAAAGTAGAGACACTGGATCCAGTCTAATCTTCGTACCCAAGATCTCTGTCAAGGCATTTGCTACTCTGTCCCAATACCTATGGATCTTATGGGTAAAAGCAATGACTGCAGATGCTGGAAACCAGATTCTGGATTAGAGTGGTGCTGGAAAAGCGCAGCAGTTCTGGCAGCATCCGAGGAGCAGTAAAATCGACGTTTCGGGCAAAAGCCCTTCATCAGGAATATGGATCTTATGGCATGTCCATAGACGGTGCGTGAGAGTGCCAACTTCTATTTTGCATTTAGGACACATTGGGGATGCTCCTACCTTAAATTTAGTGAGTCGTTCAGGTGATATATGAGCACTGTGGAGTATCTTTAATTGAATAGCTTGAGCTCTATTACAAACAGAGATCTTTCCAGCATTTTCCCAGATATCCTCCCACATTTCTGAAGAGATTTCTAACCCCAATTCTTGGTTCCATGTTTTAAATAATTGTTCCATGTCTTTCGATACGTCCTTATATAATGAGTGATAAAGAGTACTGACCGAGGGCGGCCCCAACGGCCATAGCACTCTCCTTTCCCTATCTGATTTGTAGGGATTGACTATCAGTGTAGTGTTCTTCTGTTTATAATCTCGTATTTGGAAATACTGAAAAATGTCCCTGTTAGGCAGTCCAAGCTTCTGGTACAACTGCTCAAAAGACATCATAACCTTCCCATCAAACAGGTCCCCCAAGCAAGAGATACCTCTGGACCTCCAAGCTTTAAATGTAGCATCTGTCAACCCTGACTGAAAACCCGATGCTCCCACTATGGGGTTATAGGGGGAGATTTTTTGCAGGTTACCCTCATCTTGTCGCATTAACCTCCAGGCTTTAATTGTGTTAAGTAAAATAGGATTTTTTCAATAGTCCATGAGAGCTCTCATCTTATCCATAAATAAAATGAGGGGACACTTTGTTTGTGGGGGGTCTCTATAGCTCATCAAATTGATTGTGGGTCACAAGAGACCCAATTAGCCACATAAATAATAAGGAGCTCAACTGATACCTCCTGAAGTCAGGAAAGTCCAGTCCTCCCCTTGCCTGTGGAAGCTGCAGTTTTTCTAATTTGATAAGGGGCCGTCTATGATTCCAAATAAAGGAGCCGAGCCAGCCGTGCAGCTTACACAATGCCAATCTTGGCACCATCAGAGGAAGCATTCTCATGGGATATAGAAGACGAGGTAGAATATTCATTTTTAGATTAGATTAGATTACTTACAGTGTGGAAACAGGCCCTTCGGCCCAACAAGTCCACACCGCCCCGCCGAAGCGCAACCCACCCATACCCCTACATTTACCCCTTACCTAACACTACGGGCAATTTAGCATGGCCAATTCACCTGACCTGCACATCTTTGGACTGTGGGAGGAAACCGGAGCACCCGGAGGAAACCCACGCAGACACGGGGAGAACGTGCAAACTCCACACAGTCAGTCGCCTGAGGCGGGAATTGAACCCGGGTCTCTGGCGCTGTGAGGCAGCAGTGCTAACCACTGTGCCACCGTGCCGCCCACAAACGAAGGCTATTCTGCCTAACCAGGATATTGGAAGATCTCCCCAGCGTTGAAGGTCCTGCCTTATTTTCTCTAATAGGTGCACAAAATTGGCTTTGTACAGCTGACCAAATACTGGAGTAATAAAAATAAGTATAGAAAACCTTCCGGTGACCACTGAAAGGGAAAGCAAGATCCGTCTGATAAGTTGGATATACTGGCGAGACCTCCCAACGGCATGGCCTCCGATTTCATTAGGTTAATTTTGTAGCCTGAGAACAAACTAAATAGATTGACCACTTGAATTAAGCGGGGCACAGATATCAAAGGATCACTTAAGAAAAGGAGGACATCATCTGCATAGAGAGTAATTTTATGTTTACCGAACCAACCCTCGGGGCTGTTATGTTAGGGTCAGTTCGTATAGCTTCCTCTAGTGGTTCGATTACTAGCGCGAATAATAATGGTGAAAGAGGACATCCCTGACAGCAGCTCCTACCAACACTGAAGCTATCCGAATATAGACCATTGGTGATCACAGCAGCTTTGGGGTCATTGTATGATACTGAGACCCATTTAGAAAATACCTCTCTGACCCTGAACCTTTCCAGTGTATAAAAAAGATAAGGCTACTACCCAATCAAATGCCTTTTCCGCGTCCAAGGAGACAACCAACCCCGTTATTCTTCCTTGTTGACAGGCTTGTATCATGTTTAAAGCCCTTCTAATATTATTAGTTGATCTGCGATCCTTTATAAACCCAGTCTGATCCTCTTTTATGATGTATGTAAGACCCTCTCCAATCTTAATGCTAACATTTTAGAGAGAATTTTGAAATCCATGTTTGGCAAAGGTATTGGCCTATATGATGAGCAATCTTCTGGGGCCTTTTCTTTTTTAAGAATGTGAGAGATATTTGCTTCTCTCAATGAAGGCAAGAGGCGGCCCTGACTGTGAGAGTAATTATACATATTTATGAGTGGCCCAGCCAGTTGCCCTATAAATTCTTTATAAAACTCAACCTGGAATCCGTCTGGTCCAGGCGCTTTGCCACTCTGGAGCTGTCTAATTGCGTCAAGAACTTCCTGGGTAGTCAGGGGGCATTCAAGATTGATACCTGCTCTGAGGCTAGACCCGGAAAGGCCAAGTTTTTAAAAAAGGACTCCATCTTCTCAGGCAGCACGGTGGCACAGACCTGGGTTCAATTCCTGCCTCAGGCGACTCTGTGTTGAGTTTTCACATTGTCTCTGTGTGGGGGTGCTCTGGTTTCCTCCCACAATCCAAAAATGTGCAGGTTAGGTAAATTGGCCAGGCTAAATTGCCTGTAGTATTAGGTGTAGGGGTCTGGGTGGGTTGCGCTTCGGCAGGTTGGTGTGGACTTGTTGGGCCGAAGGGCCTGTTTCCACACTGTAAGTAATCTAATCTTAGATCTATCCTCACAGTCCTGAGATTTGGACAGTTCAAAATTGACTTTTCTAAAAGCTGTATTAATCTTTTTACGATCACAAGTCAAGGTACCAGCACTTTCTCTAATGGACATAATAGCTGGAGGAGCCTTTTTTTTTCTAGCAAGGTATGCTAGATATCTGCCAGGCTGTCGCCATATTCAAATAATCTCTGCTTTGCGAATAATATTTTCCTCTTTGCCGTTTGGGTAAGTTCAAGGCTGCCCTAAGATTTCCATCTCTGATCTCCAGCATCTGCAGACCTCACTTTCTCCATGCTAGATATCTACCAGGCTTGTCGCCATATTCAAATAATCTCTGCTTTGCGAATAATATTTTCCTCTTTGCCGTTTGGGTAAGTTCAAGGCTGCCCTAAGGGCTGTGATCCTTTGTAGCTTAGTAATGGAAGGCCTGTCAATATACGTTGTCTCAGCTGCCTTCAAGCGAGCTTCGAGCAGGGGCTGTTATTCTCCCTTTTGTCGTTTCTGGGTCGCAGAATATGAGATGACCAAAACTCGTGCATAAGCCGTAATGGTCTCCCACATCGTCAGCGGATGACTGGCCATACCTAAATTAATTTCCAAAAAGGTGTGGAATTCCTGCAAGAAGTATTTTATAAATTTGCTATCCTTCAATAAGAAAGGATCCTTATGTAAATGCCAGGGGCCTATCCCAATGTCCCTAGTCTTGACTTCCATGTAAACTGCAACATGATCAGAAATAACTATATTACCTATTTTACAGGACACTATGGAATTCAGATGGGTCAAGGGGGCAAAAAAACATATCAATTCCGGTATAGCACTTGTGTGGGTTAGAGTAGAAAGTAAAGTCTCTACCCTGAGGGTGAAGGCACCTTCACACATCTACTAGTCCGAGCTCCTTATTCAGATCCGCTGGTTGTCTAGACCTAAGAGATATACCCGTAGTGCTCTTAGGTATCCTATCTGTCTCTGGGTCCATAATACAGTTAAAATCTCCTCCTATAATTGTATGGTGGGCCCTAAAAGCCATCAACTTAGAAAATGCTTCCGTTACAAATTTAAAGGGGTTCGCCGGGGGTCAATAAAGCTTCAAAATTCCATATTCTTCTCCATATAATTAGGGCTTTGATCAGTATGTACCATCCAGACTCATCTTTTGGCTTAACATTTGGAAAGGAAGATTCTTCCGAGTGAGAATAATTACTCCCCTATGTTTTGAACTGAAGGATGAGAAAAAAGCCTGATCAAATCCACCCTGTTGTAGCTTTAAGTGCTCTTTGTCAAGTAAATGTGTCTCTTGTAAGAGAGCTATGTCAACCCTTTCTTTTTTGAGATTTCATAATATCTTTTTCTTTTTGATTGGTGAATTACTCCCCTTGACATTCCAGGTGCACCACCTAAGTGATTGGCTAGCCATGATCGTCCAGGCAAGCCTGAGACCCCCCAGGAGGAAGAACCCCACTTGAATACCTTGAATGAAAATCATAGAAAATTCACAAATGAAAAAATTCTTTAAAACATTTACACCAACACAATTAAAAAAAATTCCTAAGTAAAAAACACAACACAAAACATATTTGAAGGGAGACTTTCCCCCTTGCTCCCAGGAGACATGACTACCTGTCAATAACCTCTCCTAGCTGGGGCCCTGTCCTAACCCAGGTGTTATAAAATGGAGTAGATAAATTCAAGTGTTCTATAAAACCAAATTTAAAAGTGAGTCTCCCACTTCCCCCCCCTACACCAACACCTAGGTGCATTTAACAACGGTAATAAAAATATAACGATATAAAACTACAAAGTTACAATCCCTGCAAGTATTAGGTGACTGTTTAAAATAACAAAAGAAGAAAACCCCGTGCTAAAGATAGGTAAAACAGAACAACCACCTCCCCCCCCCGCACGCAAATCGAATAAGCCGCACGACCTGTGAAAAATAAACAAAAGAGAGAGTAAAGAACAAGCCCCTACCCTCAGGGAAGAAAAAAAAGGAAAAGAGATAAAGAAGGAAAGAAGCGTAGACAGGGTGAGGCAAAATAAAATCGTTATTCATGCGGTTTAAGTCCCGCAGTCTATTTAAGAGAGTCCAAGAATTCTTTAGCTTTGTCCGGTGATCCAAAGTTATACACAGATCCTTCGTGGCTGAAGCACAGCGTTGCTGGGTAACGCATAGAGTATGGAATATTTAGGTCTTTTAAACGCTTCTTCGCCTCGTCGAATGCCCTCCTCTTGTGGACCACGGTTGGAGAAAAATCCTGAAATAACATTATCCTGGAACCCTTATGTATCATGGCCTCCCTGGTGGCTTCCATGAGCATTTGTTTATCTCAATAACATTAGAGCCAGAATAGAACTAGGCGGGGGCGCTGGTCCGATCCGGGCCTCTGTATAGCAAACCAGTGGGCCCACTCCACCCGCACCTGGCCTGATCCCGACTCCAACTTTAATATTTGAGGGAGCCATTGCTCCAAAAAGACTGTGAGCTGGCCTTTCTCTTCCTTTTGGGAAGGCCCAGCAACCGAATATTTTTTCAACGGCCCCAATTATCAAGGTCGTCGATGCGCTCCTCCAGGGTCTGGATTCACTGCTCGAGAGCCCGGACATGACCCACGGACGACTCGGCAGCCGTCTCCGAGGCCGCGGCCTGTTGTTCCGCCCCTCCGACACGCTGCTCGAATTTTTTGATTTCTCGGTCATGTTTCTGCGGCATGACCGAGAACGACTCCCACCTGGTCCTGGACTCTTCAATGAAGGCGTCGATCTTTTCTTGAAGTTAATTGATCCCGGAGATGAGGTTTGCCTCTGCAGGTAAGTCCTCCAAAGTGGCTGTGGACATCTCTGCTGTGGCAGGAGGGGGTGGGGGAGGGGTCCCTGCCTGTTGCGAACTGCGGGAATGTTTACCCTTCGTCATTTTAAAAACAACACCAAACTGTCCAAGTTTGATGTAAAATGACTAACTATGCTGGGCAAAAACCATCTACAATGATTTAAAGGATGTGGTGAAGACAGGCACTCCACTTTGCCTGAGTCTTAGGTAGAGCACTACAGACTCAGACTTGCTGGATCGCCGCCATCTTGAAATCCCCACGATTCTTCTTAAAGAGCATCATTATTTTTGATGAAGTTATCCATTACTAATCCTTGTTTTTGCCCCACAATCATGCATGTTGCTCTTCTTCAAATGCTTAGGTGCTTTCTTCTTGGAAAATGCTAGGGTCTCTGTCTCAATTATTTCCCAATGACAAATCAATTCATGCTCTTAAACTTCCTAATTAGAAGAAGAAATCTTTTCAAAACTCTTGTAAAACTTCCACTAAATGATTTCTTAAATTGTCTTTCTTTAGTGAAAATAATACTGCTTTTCAAATTCCTCTTTTTGTTCAAACTATAATTTTCCATCCCTCGTACAATCTTGTCATTAGCTTTATGGATTTAATGCCTTTCTGTGCGGGATTGTTCAGATGTTTTCTTATTCATTCTTTGACTGTTGCTTTTCCTGCAAAAACAGTCATCTATTATTCACCCTTAATTGTACTGAAAAAAGTGTGGACTTATTTTGTGAACTGTTGCATTCTTGAGAGAAGGCGATACCACAATGTCATCGTGGACTACATGGTCAATTCAGAGAACACTTCAGAGTCTACCATATTGGTTTTGAAATGAAATCAAACATAGGTTTGACTGGGGAAGGACTTTGGAGAAAGTGATGAATGCAGATGCTGGAGATCAGAGTCGAAAAGTGTGGTGCTGGAAAAGCACATCGAGTCAGGCAGCATCTGAGGAGCAGGAGAGTCAACATTTCGATCATGAGCTCTTCATCAGGAATGGTGGGGGGTGGGGGTGGGGGGGACAAGTGGGCTGAGAGATAAATGAGAGAGGGGTGGGGCTAGGGGAAGGTAGCAGGGAATGCGATAGGTAGATGAAGGTGGGAGGTGATGGTGATATGTCGGAGAGGAGGATGGGACGGATAGTTGGGAAGGAAGATGGACTTTCTCCCTAGCCCCATCCCCCTCCCTTTTATCTCTCAGCCCTCTTGGGCTCCCCCCACCTAATTCCTGATAAAGAGCTCATGCTGCAAACGTTGACTGCCCTGCTCCTCAGATGCTGCCTGACCAGCTGTGCATTTCAAGCACCACAATTTTCGACTCTGGGTAAGGGCTTTGGGAGTTTCACTTTGAAAAACCATGAGCGAAACAATTGTTTTATGTCAAAGTCACTTTTTACTGTGATACTGTTGTAAGTGTGGGCTATAACAACTGGTTTGTACAACTTGTAAACTTATCTTGTTTCATGTTTTTCTTCTCCAGCTATTAATATAAAACTCCAAAAACTATTGGCATATTTTTTGCAGCTGTATCCGTTTGTTATTAAACTTCTAACAGTTACTTAGTGAAAGAGAAGACCAGAAGTAAATCTTCACTGTTTAGGCTTATGCACAAAATGAAACAGTCCAAAACTATTCACCAATCCAGTGTCAATAGGTATCTTCCTGTTTGTGTTCGAAGAATGAATAATCCTGCCTTTTTCAGTGGTTTCAGAAACACATATCTCTGGAAAATTTCACATTTTTTTTATCTAGACTTCCATGAAAAGGTAGCCAAAAGGGTGAAAAGAGTTTTGGGGTTACTTTCTCTGCTGTGGGAGAGTCCTCTCTATAATCTGTATCACCATTTTCTCTGAAAAGTCCTGAGCCTCACTTTAAATACATGAGAACTAAGAACTAGGAGCAGGAATAGACAGTTCAGTCCCGCAAACCTGCTCTGCATTATAAGTGCCATCTGTAAAAACAACAGATCTATAGCAAGGCTGGCTGTCTCCAACTGATACTTCTGAATAAACTCCAAATTATTTCCAATTATTGAACTAAAATAATTAGCACCATTAATTGAATATTGTTTTCCTTTTATTGTGTGAAATTAAGTTTTAGAAACCAATTATCTGGCTGGTAAACCGAAGTACTTTTCTGCATTAGTCCAGTTAATTGTGTCTTTGAAAGGAAAAGCTATATCAAGTATTATGTCAATTATCAGTATCACAAACAAGATATCAATAATATTAGCAAGGAGAAAGTGAGGACTGCAGATGCTGGAGATCAGAGTAGAGAGTGTGGTGCTGGAAAAGCACAGCAGGTCAGGCAGCATCCGAGGAGCAGGAGAGTCGACGCTTCAGGCATAAGCCCTTCATCAGGAAAGGCTTATCAAGGGCTTATGCCCAAAATGTCGATTCTTCTGCTCCTCGGATTCTGCCTGACTGCTGTGCTTCTCCAGCACCACACTCTCGTCAATAATATTAGCAGATAAATTACTTCGAAGTTGATGAATTAAATACTTGAAACATATGGTTATCTGTTCCCCCATTTACCAAGCAAATAAAGCTGTCATAAATTATGCAGGTTTACATGCGTGGGCAGAGAAATAGAGGTAATATTTCAGATTTTATCAGATCTGGGAAAATTTGGGTATTAAGTAAATAAAAGGGGGAAGCCGGGGAAAATGAACAAAAGAGAAAGTCTGTAATAGATAGAAAATGGGAGAGACTAAATGATAAAATAGTGGTGGAGAAGGGCCATAGTGAATGGTAATAGGGCATGTACAGAAATAAACGATAGTTTAGCATGAGTGTGTCTATGTCTAAAGATGGGAAAGGCAAAGTCAAGATCAAAACAAGAGTAGAACCAAAATCTGCAGAGATAAGGAAGAACAATTGGACATAGATTAGAGTTAGCCCCGAGAAGATGATAGTTGGCTACACTCTTGAACCACTGTAGGCCATGTGCACATACTACAATAGAATGTAGGGAGTAGCACAATTTTGTCCAAGTGACAACGAAGCAACAGTAATGTATTTGCAAATCAGGATGGTTTGTCTCAGTTGCCAATTCTTCCAAGGACAAAAGTAAAATTATGGCATGAAAATGCATGAGAGAAAAAATAAATAAATACTGAAAAAATATTGTGTTATGATTTATCTTTATTAACTCCATTAATCATTAATATCGGATTCCTGTTCATTCATTCCTGATGAAGGTGCAGCGCTCTGAAAGCTATTGTTTCCAAATAAACCTGTTAGACTATAACCTGATGTTGTGTGATTTTTAACTTTTGCCAGCCATCTCCTGAATAGATTACTCAATTAGTATGTACCTGATAAATACCTTTTAACTGGGCCATTATCCCTTTAAGAAACTAACAGACAAAACAGTGCTTCCATGAAATTGCATGAATGAATGAAACTCATACTGGCAAATAATAAATAAATCTTACAACCCAGCTGCAGTAATCAGTTTATTATCCTTTATTCTGTTATTAAGTACGGGTACAATTTCTAACTTATTTAGAGCATATAGGCCTAGTATTTTTACTAACATTTACTAACTTGAAAGACAAAAGGACTAACACTGCCTCATTATGCAAGTAGACCAGACAGACATTCTTAATCCCACCAGAAATAGCAGTCATCATTTAGCACGTTTTAACCCATTGCCTGTCTCCCAGGACAGAAGCTCCTCAAACCTCTATACACTACAGATAAAAAATGTAACACCATAGTCATGGAATATTAATATTTGTAAGAACTGTGTATAAAGGGGCTCTTGTAAGAACTGTATTTTGGGATCCTATTGCTGCCTTGTACTTGTGCTGTGATTGCTGAATAAAAGAGGTTATTTTCGTCACTCACTGATTCCAGTCGTTATTTGAACACGATCCCATAATATACGTATATAGGGAACAGTCACAATGGGAAAAGAAGGCAATAGTCACAACCTAGATGTAATTAAAATTATGGCATGAAAATTCAGGAGAAAGATAATAAATAAATACTTAAGAAATATATATAGGGAACAGTCTCAGTGGAAAGGAAGGCAATAGCCACAATTGAGAGAAAAGAATGTAATGCACTCATTTTTCTAACTTTGAATTTTCACTACATTTTTGTCTCCTTTGTTAAAGCCTGGCTTGCTGTGTTCTTCCAGCCTCCTGCCCGTCCCTCCTGATGCTGCCTGGCTTGCTGTGTTCTTCCAGCCTCCTGCCCATCCCTCCCCTGATGCTGCCTGGCTTGATGTGTTCTTCCAGCCTCCTGCCTGTCCCTCCTGATGCTGCCTGGCTTGCTGTGTTCTTCTAGCCACCTGCCCATCCCTCCTGATGCTGCCTGGCTTGCTGTGTTCTTCCAGCCTCCTGCCTGTACTTGCTGATGCTGCCTGGCTTGCTGTGTTCTTCCAGCCTCCTGCCTGTCGACCAGGAACTTTCCTGAGGCAGGTTTCTCTGGTACATATCTCTCCTGTTATTTTAGCAGCTCCATGCACAGAATAATGTGTTGCTTTTTTTATCAGCTGTTGTGTTTCAAATGCTGGAGCAAAACTCAATTATAACCTGGTATTGTGTGATTTTTAACATTGTACACCCCAGTCCCACACCGGCATTCCAAATCATTTTCTCATAGCAGCAGTAAATCAATGACCAGTGGCTTAAGCACTACCATCCCATCCTTTCCAATTAATTGGATGCCTCTGAGGAAACTAGAGTGGTCAATAGACATACCTTGTGCAAGGATATTTTAATTTTAATGTTGTATATTGTTATTATAAATGTCATTGTGGTATGATCATCCATACAGTAGATATTGATCATAAGCTGACTCACAGATGATTTGTAAGCAGTTTTACTAATGAACTTAATTGTGTTGGTTAACAGACATTTCAGTATGCATTATTATTTAGTTTCTCCTTTGCAGAGGGAGCCAAATCAAAATGACAACATTCATAATATGTAGAATATCAAAGAACAACTTTTGTAAAATTTGTTCTCAGAAAGCTGGTGATGTCAATATGACTATATATTGCTCACCTGCAATTTATACACTGTAGGCTTTCTCCTAAACACACTGTTGATTTTCTTCTGCTAATGATGCTTCTGCAATGATGTTCGGTGGGTTTCCTGTGATTAAAAACCAGCAGTGGTGAAGGACAGCAACATGTCTCTACATTTGAATGGAAAAAAGCAAGATGATTTGAGCTTAAGAGCCTCAAGGTTATGCTATAGCTCTATAAAGTCTTGGATAGGCTTGGAATATTGTTTTCAGTTCTGGTTGCCTCAATGATGTGGAAGCTTTAAAGACAGTGCAGAGGAGATTTATCAGGATGCAGCCTGGACTGGATAGCATGTCTTATGAAGAAAGGTTGAAGAAGCTAGGGCTTTCTCATTGGAGTGAAGAAGGAAGGGAGGTGACTTGATAGAGGTGTACAAGATGAGAGAGGCATAAATAGAGTGGATAGTCACAGATCTTTTCCCAGGGCGGAAATGGGCTATCATGAGGGGGTATAATTTTAAGGTGATTGGAGGAAGGCTGAGGGGAGATGTCAGAGGTAGGTTCTTTACACAGAGAGTGATGGGTGTGTAGAATGCAATGCCAGCAGTGGTAGTAGGATCAGATACATTAGGGATATTTAAGCGACTCTTGGATAGGCACATGGAAAATAGTACAATGAAGGCTATGTAGGTTAGTCTGATTTTAAGAGTAGGATAAAAGGTCGGCACAACATCGAGGGCTGAAGGGCCTGTACAGTGCTATACTGTTCTATGTTCTAAAAAAGAAAGAGTGTAATGTGACTTCAGCAGAATCTAAGAGGGAATCACATTCAGGGAGGTGAGCGATGTGGGCTATGACGAGATGTGTGGCAGAATCAGGTAATGAGTGCAATGAGGCCCATCTCTACTTCAATATCGTCTCACTCCACCTTATGTATTTTTCACAAGTGGCGTGGCATGATTATCACTGGGCAGTTGGTGAGATGCCAATTGATGGTTTTATTTGTTAAACTGCCTTTGTAATGCCATTCATATTCGGACCACCATCTTACCAAGTCCACCAAACAAGCTAGACCTCTGGAAAATTTAAAGAAACAAAGACAGTGTTGGCCTGTTGCTGTGAACTTCCTTCATGGTGGCTATGGCCAAACTGCAGACTAGAGCACGATGAAGCTGTACTTGTTGAATGCCCTCCGCCTCCAAGGTAAGTGACACCTGGCATCTGCCAACCCCTCACAACCTCCTGACACTTCGACTCCGCATTGGCACCGAGCTCTACAAGCACATTGCAGGGTGCGCGAGAAACTAGGGATGAAAGTCGATAGCAAGGACACTTTACACACACAGACAAGCACCCAACCCACACCTCAGGGCTGTTCCTATGCTCTGTTACTGCTCACACACTTAGTGCCTGCCTGCATGCTCACAGCATCTCTGCCTTGCCTTGCCATTGCCAGTTAGTGCTTTCACACAACAGGCAGCTCGCTGACTCGCTGCTCACATCTCAGTAGCGTCACACCTGCAAACTCACTGCACATGCAGCAAGTAAGCCCAAGTATCAAACTGTTATAGGAGTCATCCCCATGGAGGGGAGAGGAGTTCCCATCACACTGAGTCAAAGGCTATTCCCCGTACCAGGCAAGGCAGCTGGCCACATTGGATGTTCTCAGGCACTGGGCCTTGCCTCTGCAGGCTGGGGAAATGGGCCATCGTCAATCAGTTCACTCCATTGTGGTGAGTCCAGTGAATAGTATTCATGTGGTTGGGGAGATGTGTAGGCACCAGTCAGGGGTCTGGGCACCAGGGCTGCCCAGTCACATTTTTCATTCCATCGAGTCCACCACAGAAAATGAGGGAAGGAGGGGGTAAAGTGTGGCAGAGCCTTGGGGGGTGTTTGCTTTGGGACTGGGGTCGCAGGGTCTCGGTGGGAGCACCATACAATGGTGTAGGTAAGGTCAGCAGGATATGGAAGTGGGGGTGGAATATTGACAAGCATGGCTGGGAAGCCTGTAATGAGGCATGGTGACTACCGGAACCAGGAGCTCCCTGGCTTCAAGTTGGGGGGCAGTGAATGATTGCACCGGGGGCATGGGCACCTCATTGCCAGGGTCTAGGTGGGAAGGGTAGGCAACTGGAGGCAAGTGCATGAGGACTTTGGGAAGTGTACGTCTGTTTGGGTTATTAGGAAGGGGGATATGGATATTTGGGTGTATGGGTGGGCTGAGACTGGAAACTGCTGGAAAAGGAGCACTCACTGTTGCTTTCTAACACCATGCTGCAAATTGAAAATGCACAACAAGGAACAAACTGGTTGGAAGTTGGGGGGGTTAGGTTATTCAAGGTGAGAGAGAGGGGGCTGTAGCAAACGCTGATCGGGGTTGAGGGGTTACATTTAGAGGAAAAGAACATTGATCACAGCTTTATAAAGGCAGAGCAGACAGGCTGCTTCCTTGTTGGCCATCCCACACTGAATCTCTCTGTGTCTTTCACCTCCTTGGCACAGTCACTGCAGGCCAACTCTGTGACAGCTGTACCTGTGTGCACAGAATGACCTAAGCATTAGGGAGGTTGATTGCTGCAGGGCAAAGATTGAATTGAATTAAATTGAATTTAATTTATTGTCATGTGTACCGAGGCACAGTGAAAAGCTTTGTCTTGCGAGCAATACAGACAGATCACATAGTTACGTAGCATAATTAGTAAATAATAGGTAAACAGCAGCAAAACAAGAACACAGGTACACGGGAATGTTAAGAGTTTGTGAGTCCATTCAGTATTCTAACAACAGTAGGGTAGAAACTGTTGTGAAACTGGCTGGTTCGTGTGTTCAGGCTTCTGTACCTTCTCCCCGATGGTAGAGGTTGTAGAAAAATATTGCCAGGGTGGGATGGACCTTTAAGAATGCTGGCGGCCTTTTCTTAACAGCGGGTCTGGTAGATGGATTCTATAGATGGGAGGTTGGCCTTTGTGATTGTCCAGGCTGAGTTCCCCACTCTCTGTAAACGGCTCGATCTTGAATGGTACAGTTGCCATATCAGGTAGTGATACATCCAGACAGAATGCTCTCAATGGCGCACCTTATAAAAGTTGGCAAGGGTATTTGCCATCATGCCAAATTTTCCCAGCTGCCTGAGGAAGAAGAGATGTTGTTGCGCCTTTGTAACCAGTGTGTCCATATGAAGAGTCCAAGAAAGCTTGTTGTGGATGACCATTCCCAGGAGCTTGACACTCTCCAATTCTTCCACCTCTGTTCTGTTAATGTGTTGGGGGGACATGAGTAACATCATGCCAAAAGTCAAGAATGAGTTCCTTGGTTTCGCCGGCATTGAGAGCTAGGTTGTTCTCAGTGCACCATTCATTTTGTCAGAACCAATGTCTCATCTACAGATTGTGCCTTCCTGCTTATAGAACGTGAAGTAGGCATTCTGTGCAGGCCTCTGTCCATTGAATCTCATGCACTGCTGCTGGATGGATGAAAATGCATTTGGTGCATGCACAGCAAGACTCATAAACACATGCGTGAAACTTAATGTCAAGAAAACGTCTGAGATTTACAAACAGGCATTTTTCACCCATGCCACCAAAGTGCCCTCAGTGAGTTTTCTTCCTTATTCTCTCCTCCCACTACATCTCACTGTACTTCCTGGTTACACAGCTGGGGCTGAGGGATCCTGCTGTCTTGGGGGGGTGCCATTGGCCAGTGAGATTTGATAGGGTGACCCCAGGGGGCCATTTGTCTGGGTGGGCCAGATATTTTGAGGGTTTTCTTGCTAGAGGGACATTGACTCTCCTCGGCCTGAACTTCAGGGCTCTGAGAGGGACAGATGAGGTGGAGGGCCCAGTTGCCACTGGAGTAGCCTGAGTGGAGAGCGTATAAACATGCCTGAATGCAATTCTACATCTAGTTGGGTGCATCCTAGCACTGCCCTGTTTCCTTCTAAGGAACAGGTACCCGACATAAATTCCCTGTGTCCTTGCTTCCTCTTGTCATGCTTTAGGTCCTGGGGACCAATGGCTGGGGCAATGGAGAGTAGGTGAGCATGCCTCTCTGGCAGTCCCTGTCCATGGAGGAAGACAGATCATCACAGGCTTGACTGCACTCCCACAGCCCCTGGGCAATCGATGCCATGAGTGGAAGTACCTGTCTGCTGCTTCCACTCGTGTCTGTGCATGAGCCTGAAGTCTGATTCTCGACACCATAGGGTCATTTCCCACCTGGGGCTAAGCAGGTATCGGGTCTCTGAGAGTCCTCGAGTGCCAGTAGCCGGGAGAGAGATGCCTTGGCCCACTTGATTGTTTTCCCCAATCTCAACGGTTATGTTACCTCCTCTCATCACCAAGGTTCAGTATCTGTGCAGGAACTCTTGGGATTCACTTCCTTAGAGGTGGAGGGGCATAGTTTATGTGGAGTTGGGTGTTGCTATGCAGAAAATGTGGAACCTGTTAACCATCACTGCCAAGAGGAACCAGGATAAAAGTGTTCCAATCAACTCACAAAGCCCAGAATCTCAAAATCATCTGCTCAAAAACAAAGTTAACACCACTGGATACCATCCACAACGAGCTGCTATTCACTTCTTCATGGACAACTTCACATCTATTTTGTATTTACCTTGCTTCTTATTTCTAACCTACGTAAAATTGCCCTGCACTATGTTGTCTTTTCACATTTAGAAAGTCCTAACCTTTGCTAACTCAAGAAGGTTTGATTAAATCTATTCCTTTTAAAGCATAAATTCATTCGGTTTGGGAGGGATTTTAAACATTAACCTTGTTGAGACCGAGGTATGTGGGTGAATAAAGAAGGGGAGACAGCTCCTTCCCATCCTCACCCAGGAGCTTTACAATTCAGATTATCTCATTTGGAACTGCAAGAAACTGGGCAACTTTCCCAAAGGACTAGTCGTAACAAAATCAGGCAATAAATTCAAACATTAGTTTTGAAAATATTTTTGATTATTATAGTCTATGCTTCAAGAATATATGTGACGGATCATCAGCAGAAGCATCTATTCCTTCTTCACTGGCAACTCACATTTAAAAATCCTCCCGCTAACATGAAATGCATGCCAATCATTTGGACAGAATTGCACAGGAGTTGAAAAAAATGGAATTGGAAAGTGTGTATGCTTATGTTTGAGAGAGAGATATGGGGACCTGCATTATATGAGTTGTAACACACACTGCTGTTGTAATGCAATAACATCCAGAGCATAATCAAGCTGTGAATGTACAAATCCTGAGGAAAGAGTTTTTTAAAAGTAGTTTTCATAATTCAAGATACAAAAAAGCCGATGCTAATGATGTTGTTTGGGTTGAGATTGTTCTTGTGTATTGATTGCATCTGTGTCTGTGCCAGAGCAGAGGATTCTCCTTGTTATTTCAAGATTTGACAGCAAGAAAAAAGCCATGTAACATCAGCATGAGCTGGAAATTCACTATGAGATGAAAAATACTGTCGTTTGAATAATTGAGAGAAATAAAAAGAAGACCGGGAGGTGAGCAGAATTATCTCCTGAGGATTAATGTATTTCCAAGCAAACACTGCAAATCCACAATGTGAGTTGGAACGAAACGTTTAGAATATCATGTGCGATTCTGGTCTCCCTCCTATGCTTTGCATCTCCCTGTGTGAAACCTGAAAGGCTTCAGAAAAGATTTACAAGGATGTTGCCAGGGTTGGAGGGTTTGAGCTATAGGGAGAGGCTGAACAGGCTGGGGCTGTTTTCCCTGGAGCGTTGGAGGCTGAGGGTGACCCTACAGAGGTTTATAAAATCATGAGGGGCATGGATAGGATAAACAGATAAGGGCTTTTCCCCAGTGTGGGGGATTCCAGATGTAGAGGGCATAGGTTCAGGGTGAGAGGGGAAAGATATATAAGAGACCTAAGGGGCAACCTTTTCATGCAGAGGGTGGCGCATGTATGGAATGAGATGCCAGAGGAAGTGGTGGAGGCCTGTACAATTACAGCATTTAAAAGGCATTTGGAATTGTATACGAATAGGAAGAGTTTGGAAGGATATGGGCCAAGTGCTGGCAAGTGGGACTAGATTACGTTTGGATATCTGTGCGGAATGGATGAGTTGGACCGAAGGGTCTGTTTCCGTGCTGTATATCTCTATGAGTCTATAACTCTACAACAAATGCTATGTGTAATTGAGACAATCCAATTTAGTGAGGATTGAAATAAAACAACAATACATGTGTCCTTTTCTCTATTGGTATTATTAAATTTATATTTTGTGCTGGACTGATAATGCATTGCTTTGGGAAAGCATCTTTTTTGCATTGGGCAATTATTTGAACATTAGAGCAGGGCTATGGTGAACATTGAAATGCTGTTAGGCTTCAACTTATTTACCAACAATACCTTAACAGCCATGAGTAAAGCACTGCTGTTGATATTTAATAAACTTATTCCAGCTGAAAGCTCTATTCCTGTCAAACTGAACTGTTTATTGGATTTAAACTCCATATTGGCAACTGTTGATTTTCCTGTATGGATTACTCCCTTCTGGCAATTACTTATCAATGAATTCCCTGTTACTAACCAGTTATTAGCTTGTTTTTATTCCTGTTTGGTACTAGCTATTGATTATCCTGTATAAATTATTTTATTGATGTTTGGTGCCAGGCAACTGATTGCTAATATTGATGAAAAGGTTTAATGAGCCAACTATTCTCTACCTGTCTTTTTTCACATGTTTGTGTATCCATTGCTTATGTTTTTCAGTTTGCTGATTTTAATTCAGTTTTAGCCTATCTTGCCTTCCATTACTTTTATCTAAATCTGCCATGGGGTTTTGCTTTTATTTTCTTTATGTATTTTTCCACTGCACCAAATCAGTGCCACAGTGTATTATCCTTCTCTACTCTTTATTTGTGCTCTTCAATACATTTGTGTTTGCCAGGTTCACTTTTAAACATATCATCTGTATGTTAGCAGCTTCTAAACCTAAGATACTGCATAAAATGTGTTGCCGAGTTTGCTTACTGCAGATGGGAAACAGGCTACTTATTGGAGAGAATTAAAGCAACATTTCTTAATTGGCTGTAACCAGTTTTGGAGAGAATTATGAAAATGTAATGAATCTTTAGATAATAGAAGCTTTATTGAGTGTTTGCAGTTTGATAGCTCCAGAAATGGCAATGAAAATTGAAGGGGCAGAATGACTCAGCACAAAGAAAGAACCAAGGTTGCTGATAATACCTAAGCAATCAAGGAGATTGATAATTTACTGCACGTAAAAGTTGCACCAGATGCTAAGTGAATATCCCAACATTGATTTTTATGCCTCACAGTTCAGTTTAATTTAAACCACTTGTGCACCATTATGTTTGATTGATTGTAGATTGAAAGCAGCATGTTTGCAGATTGTCAGAATGTGTAGCTTTCTATTTCAAAGAATTGATTTAGGTTCATGGATAAGGATTTAATTTTTGATATCAAAAGAGCAAACACTTAGGTTTTACAAAGCAACATCAGCAACTGAAGGAGGAAGCAACAGATAGTTGCAGACTGACTATTGAACTGTATGGAAACAGTAGCATTTTACAAACTGTGTTATGGATAGTGAAGTTAATGAAGCAATTATTCATAGCTTATGTGCAACGGGGTTGTTCACGATTATTGGGGTGCAAATTATTAGACTGTAGAATTGAACTGGAGAAAAAAATATGTTAAATAAATCAGTGAAAGATGTAGAATATTAATCATGGGAGAATTAAATTATTCCTAAATAGACTGGCAAGAGGTGTATTCATGGAATCACTAGTGATCTGGTAATGGGAAATGAGTTAAGAGAGGTACCTGTAGGGAAAACATCCAAGACATGCATTCCCTAGTTGTGATGTACTTCTGTGGGATGTTTACTCTGTACTTGTGCTCTCTCATTAGTGTTTGTTTTCTCCCAATGCACTGTAAGTTACATTCGGGGCTGCAGGCTCTCAGTTTTTGACATTGGGGCAAGTCTTCAGACTTTGCCCAAAATTTTCTCTTCCTTTATAGTGCCCTTTCCCCTATCTTGCACGGTGTCCATTTTGCATGTTAACTTTTTGATTAGGGTAGGGTTATCACATTGTTCTGTGTTTTGAAAACTGTTAACTTATTGAGAAAGTCTTAAGTTGGTTTTCATACCTTCATAGGCTAACTGAACTGGTCACTGTAAGATTGATTTATTGTTAACTATGCACTGACCACAATTTAATACTAACATACATAATTTGACTAAGAACACCATTAAAAGGCAAAATGTTTGAATCTAGAACATTAACACTTAAGGGGAAACAACAATATTCAAAGTAACATTGCAAAAAAAAACTATTTTATTTGTAGTTGATCTTAAATACAACAGGATCAAGTAAAATCTTAAATTCAAGAGGATGGATTAAAAATTGGCCCAGATATTCTGATGAGGAACAGAGCCTTTTATCCGATCCTTGTCAGGTTAAAACTTATTCACTTCATTTTAGATATTTTCTGCTCTGGAAATTGCTGGTCTTCTGTAATGAATCTGTTCAGGAATCCAGCAGCAGAAAGAATTGGTCATGCTCATTTTATAGTAGCCAATGTGCCATATTGTGTAATTTAAATGTTCAGCAGCACATTCCAGCTAATTTGACTGTTCCTGTGTCAGTGTGGGGCTAGATTGGAAGTTGGAACCATGTGGGTGAGGTGGGTATTGATCGAGATAGGTGAGATTGGTTTGGGCGCCAAGTAGATAGAGCATGCAATAAAGGTGGGCCTGTAGCATATTGAGTGAGTGGGGTGAGGCTGGTAATATGCCATGCAGATAGTGTGTCAGGTGGGTAGGATGCCAGGTCAGTGAATGTGTGCATAAGGTAAGTTGAGGCAAAAGGAGTCATGTGTGTTGGGTCTGAAAGGTCTGAGAGGGAGGCATGGAATTACAGTGGTAGAGTAGTGTCTGTTTGAGGGCTGGTTTTCAAGGATACAGGGGTATCAGGTGTCAGGCGAATTCATATTGAGAAAGTCTATCCTGGGACAGACTAAGCAAAGACATGCCAGAGAATTCCTAGAGGCCTAGCACTCCAACCACAACGCCATAAACAAACACACAGATCTAGATACCATCTATCAACCCCTCAGAAAACGAACAGGAAATGACATCACCACAAACCCCAGGAACCCCATCCAGGACAAACATATAAATAGAAAGCAGGAGACAACAGCTTCGCTTCACTTGGAGGTCGCTACTGATGATGTTACCTAGCCAGGTAATGAAACGTCTGGATATCAAACCGACAGCTCAGCAAGCAAAGCTACACCCTAAACCTCAACTTGAGCTACAAACCTTCACAAATCTTGCAAAAAAAATTGAGAAAGTGTCAGTGGTGAGTCAGGAGGTCAGTTTAATAGTTCTCAGGTTTTTAACCATCCGTGGGTTTCCTCCAGGTGCTCCGGTTTCCTCCCACAGTCCAAAAATGTGTAGGCTACGTGGATTGGCCATGCTAAATTGCGCATAGTGTCCAGGGATGTGTAGGTTAGGTGGATTAGCCATGAGAAATGTGGAGTTACAGAGATAGGGTAGGGAGGTGAATCTGGGTGCAATGTTCTTCAAAGAGTCGGTGTGGACTTGTTGGGCCAAGTGGCCTGTTTCTACACTTTAGCGATTCTATGATCCAAGTTTTCTTGGGTAACGATTAAGTTCAGATGAGTCAGAACACTTTGAATTGCTAGACTTCAATGAACTTTTCTGGAGGATTCCAGGATTAGGAAATTGCCTGTACAAAAATTCAATTTCCCAGGCAACTTTCTTTCTTCACTCGTAGAACGTGGACATTGCTTGCTGGCCAGCATTAATTGGCCATCCCTAGTTACCCTTGAGAAAGCACTGGTGAGTTGCCTTCTTGAACTGCTGCCGCCCATATGCTGTGGATTGACCCACAATGTCCTTAAGGGAGGCAACAGTGAAGGAATGGCGATATGTTTCCAAGTCAGGATGGCGAGTGGCTTTGAGGGGAACTCACCAATTGGCTGTGTTCCCATGTGTCTGCTAGATGAAAGTGGTTGTGGGTTTGGAAGGTGCTGTCGTTCTGCAGTGCATCTTGGAGATAGCACACAGTGCTGCTCCTGAGTGTCAGTAATGGATGCTTGTGGGTGTGGTGCCAGTCAAGCCCATCATGTTAACTGAGTTAGGGAGTTCTGCATTGTTCCAATTTGCAACTCCAGTCTACATTGCTCCAACTGACTTGCTGGCCTTGGGGATATCCTGACAAGAGCAGTGTTTATTTGAAAATAGATTGCAGTTCAGAAAGTAAGGGAAAAAGTGCCTCCACAGGGTGAGAATGGCATTTAATAAAATGGAGTGAAGTAAGTTTGTTGCTGGAGGCAAATAATTCCTCCTCATTCTTAAACTTTGTACAATCTGAAAATATTCCTGAGAAATGTCAAATTGGACAGACTCATCAGTATTCGAGTGGTACTTCATCATTACTAGTAGATTTAGGTCAAAATGATGAATTTGTAAGTCTAGATTAAGGTGAAATTGGTGAGAGAGGCTCTGTGCCAAGTGCAATACTAACAGTTGGGTCTGCTACCCTTCCTCAAAACTTACTCGAGTATCTATGTTGCAAATGTGTCCTGAATATTTTAACTGGCAGCAGGTTTCCAATTGAATGTCACAAAGGTAAATGGCTTAGCTTTGTGTGCAAACGTAGCAGAGTTCCCTGAATTGCCAGAGGGGCCTCATAATATTTGTTACAGTTTAGCTCTGCGATTTTTCATCAGCAATTGGATGAAATCAATTTGTAACAAAACAGTTCATAACTCATGCTGTTCTCAATCACTGTGCTCCAATGAACAGCCCTGAGTGATAAATACTGCAGTACAACTGTGTTGACCATTGTGTTAAACTTATGTATTGTAATTTGCACATTTGCAATCTTTTTCTTCTACAGAGCAGGCCTGGTTTTGTGCATTGCTGCACCATGTTACTGTGGCGTGTGGCATAAGGTGAGGAGGCATGCCCCAGATCTAGTTTAGCTGGAAAGGGAATTGAGTTCTGTGCTGTTATTCTGATCCTCATAAGAGCCGTTTCTGCCAACTGGCCCTCCACCTTTAGCATTAATGGAATTAGAATATTAAGTGTATACAGGCAATTTGTAGCTCTGGATGGAGGCACAAGTTCAGTAATGTCTGAGATCATTTGGCAATACAATCATAGTGTAAGATTTAAAACTGATTGTGAGTGAAACATTCATGAGTCAAAGACCAAAGTAATTTTGAAATAGATGAAAACAGAACTAGGGCAGATACATAGAGGAGAAAAATGATAGAGATAAAAAGTAATGTGGGAAATACTTAACAATACAAACAGTAGAATTCAGAAGAAATATCTAAATATACAGTTAAAAACAAGAACAAAGTAGCCAGGAATAAGACAGACGTGGATGAATAAGGAGATATGGATGAAATAGAATATGAAAAAGAAGGCCCACAATAAATACATAGAAAAGAAGAGAAAAAGTACTGCCTATCCTTTTCCCGTGCCCTAGTTGTAGCGACAATATTTTGACTCACCACATTTTGATACTGCATCTACAGTACCCTCCAAAATGCCTGCCTTCTAGTATTGGAGCTGGTGATTACATGTACCAGATCAAGTAACCATGCTTTTTCAACAGGCAGCTACTATTGTTCGTGTCCAACAAGGTGACACTACATTAGCTGGTCGGGTAGCAGGTCTGAAGTCAGAAAAGTAAGCAGGGGTGTTGGAAGGGATTGAGATGGGAAATAGGTGCACTTTATGCTCCAGAGCAGGATAGGAGTAGAGTAGATTATCAGAAGATATGTATGGTAGGAAATTAATCCTGAATGTTCAAAGCCATGCTCAATATAATGGCTTTAATCACTGCTGGCCTTATGATGGAGAGCAGTGTGTCTTCCAAGGGCTAAGGAGATACCTTTTTGCTGCCCTGTCCTATTGTGTCACACAACTTTTTAAAAGAAAGGGCAAGATTGCCAGTAAGTGTGTTGCGCTGTATTTGGGTGACGCTTATTGTAGTCGAATAGCTGTAATTATGCGCAAGATTGGCTGTGAGGCTTGCAGCAATTGCAGATTGTGTGTGTGGGTGAGGTGCAATATTGGAAGATTAGGAATCTTGTTGCTTGGTGAGTGACAGGGCTGTGGTGTATTGTGGTGCATTGAACAGTATTGATGGATCAAGTGATGCAACACGTTGGAGATGTCAGTGGAAAATTCCGATCCCTGACCACCAGCACCCATTCCCTTCTCTGTGTTGAAGCCCTTCTTGTCCCTGCTGAAAGATGACCGTTCTCCTCTTTTTGACCTCCAAACCTATCAGCAACAGCAAATCTGGGAGTCCACCTTCTAGTCTGTGGCTCCTAGAATGATTTTATTCCTTCCATGAAAGGCATACACAGGCAATTCCAGCAGCAGATCCAGTCTGAATGTGCTTCTGCCTTAAGAAATGCCAGCTAACTATAAGCCATACTGACTACACCCACACCGTGGACCACTGCTGAGCAAGCAGCTGGTCAGCTGTAAGTTTCACATTGGGCTGCAGGCAGCGATTCCAGTGCAAAGCAGATGGTGTGATATTGACATGCTGTCTGCATTACCTTAACTGGACACAAGCTAATGACTGTTTCATCAGCACTATGCGGGCTAATGGGGTCAAACAAGCTTTTAGCCTCAAGTTTTTAAAAACTGAGTAGTGATGTTTCCTAATAATGAAATCTTCTACTATGTTAGATTCCATTTATCAAGCAACCGTCAGTACATTTTGGGATTGTTAAGGACTTGGCATAATGCTTCTAATAGAAAAGTATGTTATGTGATGTATGAATTACTGCTGCAAAGCAATTGCAGTATGATCAGTTTGAGTTAGAAAAGCACGAATTAGGGTCATGCCCTCTCTATTTGCTCAAAACTGGTACTTTGTGAGTTCGAGTCATAGAGGAATCATGCACATTGTATCTGCGCCACTCAAAACCAGCCAGCTAACTACGCTAATCCCATTTTCCAGCACTTTGCCCATAGCCTTGTATGCCTTGGTGTTGCAAGTGTACATCTAAATACTTCTTCAAAGTTTTGAGGGTTTGTGCCTCTATCACCCTTACAGGCAGTGAGTTCCAGATTGCACTGCTCTCTGGGTGAAAGACATTTTCCTCACAAACCTTCTAAACCTCCTCCCTTTCCTTAAATAGAGTCATAGAGACATACAGCATGGAAACAACCTTTCGGTCCAACTCGTCCGTGCCGACCAAATATCCTAAACTAATCTAGTCCCATTTGCCAGCACTTGGTCCATATCCCTTTAAACTTTTCCTATTCATATACCCATCCCGATGCCTTTTAAATGCTGTAATTGTACCAGCCTCCACCACTTCCTCTGGCAGCTCATTCCATACACGTACCACCCGCTGTGTGAAAAAGTTGCTCTTAGGTCCCTTTTATATCTTTCCCTCTCACCCTAAACCTATGCCCTCTCGCTCTGGACTCCCCCACCACGGGGAAAATACCTTGTCTGTTTATCATATCTATGCCCCTCATGATTTTATAAACCTCTATAAGGACACCCCTCAGCCCCCAACGCTCCAGGGAAAACAGCCCCAGTCTATTCAGCCTCTCCCTCTCGCTCAAATCCTTCAACCCTGGCAATATCCTTGTAACTCTTTTCTAGACCCTTTCAAGTTTCACAACATCCTTCCGACAGGATGGAGACCAGAATTACACGCAATATTCCAAAAGTGGCCTAACCAATGTCCTGTACAGCCGCAACATGACCTCCCAACTCCTGTACTCAATACTCTGACCAATAAAGGAAAGCATACCAAATGCCTTCTTCACTGTCCTATTGACCTAGAACAAGGAAAGAAACAACAAATAAAATTTACAGCCCAGGAACAGGCCCTTATGCCCTCCAAGCCTGAGCCGATTCAAATCTACTGTCTAAACCTGTCGCCCAATTCCTAAGCATCTGTATCCCTCTGCTCCCCACCTACTCATGCATCTGTCCAGACGCATCTTAAATGAATCTACTGTGCCTGCCTCTACCACCTCTGCTGGCAACATGTTCCAGACACTCACCACCCTCTGTGTAAAGTACTTGCACGTGTATTCCCCTTAAACATTTCACCTCTCACCTTGAAAGCGTGACCTCTCACGAATTCTCCTGTATTCTTTGACAGTCTCTTATGCTTTCTGCTACTCCACCAGAGTTCTGCGACTCTACTTTCAAGGAGCTATAAACCTGCACTCCCACATCTCTTTGTTCAGCAACACTCCGTAGGACCTTACCATTAAGTGCATAAGTCCTGCTCTGATTTGCTTTTCCAAAATCTAAATTAAACTCTATTTGCCACTTCTCATAGGCCCATGTGATCAATATCCTGTTGTAGTCTGAGGCAAACTTCTTCGCTGTCCACTACACCTCCAATTTTGGTGTCATTTGCAAACCTACTAACTATACCTCTTTTGCTCACATCCAAATAATTTATATAAATGACAAAAAGTAGAGGACCCAGCACTGACCCTTGTGGCACTCCACTGGTCATAGGCCTCCAGTCTGAGAAACAACCCTCCACCACCACCCTGTCTTCTACCTTTGAGCCAGTTCTGTATCCAAATGGCTAGTTCTCCTTGTATTCCATGAGATCTAATCTTGCTAACCAGTCTCCCATGAGGAACCGTGTCGAACGCCTTACTGAAGTCCATATAGATCACGTCCACTGCTCTGCCCTCATCAATTCTCTTTGTTACTTATTCAAAACATTCACTCAAGTTCGTGAGACATGACCTCCCACACACAAAGCCATGCTGACTATCCCTAATCCAAATACATGTAAATCCTGTCCATCAGGATTCCCTCCAACAACTTGCCCACCACCGATCAGGCTCACCGATCTATAGTTCCCTGGCTTTTCCTTACCACCTTTTTGAAACAGTGGCACCACGTTAGCCAACCTCCAGTCTTCCAGCACTGCCCCTGTGACTATTGATGATACAAATATCTCAGCAAGAGGCCCAGCAATCACTTCCCCAGCTTCCTACAGAGTTCTAGGGTATATCTGATTAGGTCCTGGGAATTTATCCAATTTTACCTGCCTATATCCTCCTGTAATCTATGGCTATCCTGCACATCATTTACTACCTCATCAATTTTTTGTAACGTCTGTGAACTTATTGATCAATCTTCCTGCATTCAAGACTAAATGATTGATATAAAGCATAACAGCAAGGGGCCTAACACTAACCCTTGTGGGACCCCACTGGACACCGACCTCCAGTCAGAAAGACACCCCTCAACCATCAGTTAAAATATAGAACAACTAAATACTTGTTAAATTTTCTGATGACTGAACTATTTATCTATTGGTGCAGTGTGATCAATTCAACTTTGTTTTTTTTTTCTGCAGTGATTCAGGATTCTTCTCTATTGTCCATTGATGCAGAAAAAGATTTTGCTGTTGCAGCTGTTCCACACGCATATTGTACTTTGGAGAATATTGCTTTGCTGAATCAGAAATTACTTTCATTTCCCTTCGTGCATTATTTTTTGACTTAACTGGTCTTAATGTCTGTCACTGTGATGCAAACTGAGAAGAAAGTCCAGTCACATTAAAGTGTTTTGTATGATGTGGATGAAATGATTCTCCCAAGGCTTGTCATGGTGTTTGGAAAGGCTTATTTACAATGGGTAATGAAATAATTTGATTTTGCTTCTTACACTCTGAAAATATGTGTAAAGCAAAATGGTCTAGTATTAGTCACATATCTTAATTTTCTTCAATTTATTTTCAGTTTGTTATCACTTATGAAGAAGCAGACAGCTTTTAGCTCTGTTTATGTAATTCTATATCTTCTCAACAGCAAAGCTGAGAGATTGTACTTCAGAATTGCCCGGAGATATGACTTGAAGTGATGTCTCTGTTCTGGTAGACATCATTATCATTAGATTGCTCTGTGGATTCCACAGCAAGTTTAGCAATAGTAAATCAACCAAATATGTCTAATCTTATATATGGTATAAAATACAATTTGCCATTCTCCTGTGCCTGTCATAGCCTCCCCAAATGATTAGGAGAACTGCATGCAGCACAGCAAGGTTGCTGGTGTTTAGACTGAGATAATAAACCAGAGATTATCAGCAGTCTTTGCCATCGATGATAGTTACAATGCTTTCAAAGACTACTTTATTAAGTCTATACACTGCATGACCGCAAAGATAGGTTCAGGAGTGCCCATAGTATGGGCATTATGAGTTCTATTTTAGTATTAAAATTGCATCCACATTATGTGTACTTAATTGCAGCTATCCACATTTATAATGTGGCAAGTACAAAATGCCAACCTAGGAAGCATATTTGGATAGCTCTTAAAAGCTTGCAGTCCTTTAGATTAGTCAGGATATTGTGTGATTTGATACCAGCACTGCTATTTCTAGTCCTCCCTTATTTAAGAGCTGGATGTACAGAGCATGGATGTAGAGGAGTCTCGGGAGGAACATAGAGTCAGAGGGACATACAGCATGGAAACAGACCCTTCGGTCCAACTCGTCCATGCCAACCAAATATTCTAACCTAATCTAATCTCATTTACCATCACTTGGCCCATATCCCTCTTAACCCTTCCTATTCATAAACCCATCCAGATGCCTTTTAAATGTTGTAATTGTACCAGCCTCCAACATATCCTCTGGCAGCTCATTCCATACATGCACCACTTTCTATGTGAAAACGTTGTCCTTTAAACTCCTTTTAAGTCTGTCCCGCTCACCCTAAACATATGCCCTCTAGTTCTGGACTCCCCGACCCCAATGAAAAGACCTTGTCTATTTACCCTATCCATGTCCCTCATGATTTTATAAACCTCTATAAGGTCACCCCTCAGCCTCCGATGCTCCAGGGAAAACAGGCCCAGTCTATTCGGCCTCTCCCTATAGCTCAAACCCTCCAACCCTTGCAAATCCTTGTAAATCCTTTCTGAACCCTTTCAGGTTTCACAATATCCTTCTTCTACCCAAATCCCTGTTTTACAAAATCTGCAAGTTCATTATCATTTTCTTTATCATTTATCTGCACTCACATTTCTTAAAAGTTGTTGGAGAGAACATGTGGATGTCTGTTCAGCAACCACCACCCTATACACATCCTTCAGAATCTTTCCTCTGCTATCTTTCATCCTCCTTCCCAAATGCATTACCTCCAACTTACCTAACATCTGCTCATTCCCCCCAAAATCTTTTCCATAACACCACTCCCCTCGAAATCTGTCAAGCCCATCCATCTGATACTGTAAGCAAATTTCAAAATTATGTTTTCTAAATCCAAAACCATACGCATTGGATTCAAATTTGAGTATAAGGGAACTCAATCTCAAATCTTCCTGACATCACAAAGATAAGTTACTTGGTCAAATAAAGGCATCAAGCAGATGTGGCCAGTGTTTTGGAATGAGCCAAGGATATAGATATTAATATGGATGAATGTGCTGGGTTTGTGGATTTAGCTCTGATCCCAGGCTGAAGCAATTCCAACCCTTGTCCAACTTGGGAACAAGAATTTATCTCAAATCATCCTTCTCTGTCTATCAATTAACTTCATACAATTGTTGTTGCATTCCCACCTATATCACAACTGTGAATTTTGCTCATGGTACTCAGTTTAGCACTGACCTTACTAGAATACAGGTTCCACCCAAACTATAAAATTACAGCCAGTCAATGGAAATCAGATTGAATGACACTATCTCGATCCACATGTACTAGCAAACATGTTCCATATTTATACAGAGCCTTTCACAGCAGCCCAACGGTAAGTGCTTTATACCAACCTTTGTTTATTCCATACCTTCATGCATCAGTAATCTATCTCGGGGGTGATAGTAAGGAAGGGTTGCTAGGCTGCTGCTGCAGTGTATCACAAATGCTCCTTCCATGGTCAACCAATCCCAAAGTGGGACTTGAAACCACTGTGATGGGTACAAAAGTACCTATTGAGCCTCAGTACAAGTACAGCTGAGTATGTAGCCCTAATGTACAGCCAATTTGCATACTGCAAGATCCCACTAACAGCAATGTGATAATGAC
>NC_057721.1:14011088-14026407 GCF_004010195.1 Chiloscyllium plagiosum
GGAATGCACATCGAGGTTTATTGGTTCCACAAAAATGAGATCAGATCGATGGGGGAAAGGAAGGATTGAAGAGGCACATAAACTGGGAGGTAAGTAATGGAATGGACTGCGTAAAAAAATAGCCATTTCCATGGTTTTGATTTGGAGACTGAGATTTCCAACCAGCGTCGAATCTGCACTGGCTCACATGTCCCACCTGAATCAGAATACATGTCTGAAAGCATGTTGCCTCATAACTTTAATGCCTTAAAAGGGCAACATAGTTAATTATTCGCACTTCTGACACATATCATACACACCCTCACAATCACCTGACAAAGGGGCTACGATCAGAAAACTTGTGATTTCAAAGAGACCTGTTGGACTATAACCTGATGTCATGTGACTTCTGACCTTGTCTACCCCAGTCCAACAGCTGAACCTTCACCTTACCAATCTCACTTGGTTTTAAAATCAGCAATAATGTCCTAATTCCCTCAGAAATGCAACACCATCCACCATGTGGGTTTCCAGGCCTTATTTAATCACTAAAATAGTCAATTTTGTTTCTCCTTATGTGTGTTATCCATGAACTTGAAGCACAAAGCGACTTGGGAGTCCTGGTTTAGGTTAACGTGCAGGTTCAGTCGGCAGTTAGGAAGACAAATGCAATGTGAGCATTCATTTTGAGAAGGCTAGAATACAAGAGCAGACTTATTATGTTGAGGCTGCATTTGGAACATCGTGAGGAGTTTTGCACCCCTTATCTAAGGAAGGATGTACTGGCCTTGGAGGGGTTCCAGAGGAGGTTCACACAAATGATCTCAGAGAAAAAGTACTTATCAAATGAGGAGCAGTTTTGAAGAGTCTGGGTTTGTACTCATAGAGCTTAGAAGGACAATAAGGGATCTGACTGAAACTTACAGAATCCTGAAAGACCTAGATGGACTGAATGCAGAGAAAGAATACATTTCCACCAGTAGGAGAGACAAGAGCTTGGGTGCACAGCCTCAGAATGAAGGGACAGTTCTTTAGAACAGAGACGAGGAGGAATTTCTTCAGCCAGAGCGTGGTGAATCTTTGGAACTCATTGCCGCAGAGGGCTGTGCAGGCCAAGTCATTGAGGGTATGTAAGGCAGAGATAGATAGGTTCTTGATTGATAGGGAAGATTAAGGGTTATAGGGAGAAGGCAGAAAAATGTGGTTGAGAAACATTTCAGCCATGATCGACTGGTCAAGCAGACTCCATGGGCTGAATGGCTGAATGCTACTCCTATGTGTGATGGTCTTATGTGATGTTATACACCCATAGTGCTGTTAGGAAGGTAATTTCAGGTTTTAGAACCAGCGACAGAGAAAGAATGACAAATAGTTGCAACTATGACTTTGAGGAGAATTTGCAGGAGGAGATATTCCTGTGTACCACCATTATAAATGGTAAAGGTCTCAGATTTGGAAAGTGCTGTTGAAGGAGCTTTGACTTTCTAATGTGTGTCTTCTGCTGCTGCTGTGTGGAGAAAGTGAGCATTGAAAGTGGTGGAAGGGGCGCCAATCAAGTGCCCACATTTTTGGAGATGCTGTCAGGATTGGAGTGTTGTTGGAACTGCAATCATCCAGGTAAGTGGAGAGTATTCTATTGCACTCCTGACTTGTTGCTTGCAAATGATGGTAACAGTTTGGAGAGTCAGCAGGTGAGTTACTCGTCACAGGGTTCTTAGCCTCTAACATGTTCCTGTGCCCACAACATTTTTTGGTTGATCACTGGATTTTTGGTCAGTAGCAATCTTCAGTCTAAGCTGTGCAGCCACTCCAATAGTCCATGCTTGGGTATCAATGCCAGTATGCCCACCACGGCAGCGACTACCAGCTTAGAACATTGCTGCCACACATGAGCCTTAAAGGCTGTGCATCTGATAACAAAACCAGCCAGTGCTGGTCAGTTGTAACCCCTAGGATATTGATAGTGGGGGAATTCCATGATAATAAAGCCATAGAACCTCTGTGGGAGATGGTTAGCTTACTCTTTTGTTCGAGATGGTCACTGCTTATCATTTGTGCAGTGTGAATGTTTCTTGCCACTATCAGCCCAAGCCAAGTGTTGTCCAGATCTTGCTCCACAAGGACACAGACCATTTCCATATCTGAAGAGTTGTGACTGTACAATCATCAGAGAACATATCCACATCTGACTTTACAATGTTGGGAAGGTCATTGATGAAGAGGCCTAGCTCATTCCTCCCAAACCCCTGCAGTAATGTTCTGGGTCTAAGATGGTTAGCCTCCAACAGTCACTCTATTTCCTTTTGTGCCGGAATAACCCCAACCTGTGGTGAGTTTGGTCCATGATTCCCATTGATTTCCATTTTGCTGGTGCTCTTTGATGCCATACCTCAGATACATGATGTCCTGAACTGTCTGCCTCATCTCACATAGTTATAAGGGGTGAGGGAGATAAGGTTGTTTGGGTAAATAAACCGAAAGGTAAAGTGGTAAGTACGACAAGCAGGAGGCTGGAGTACACAGCAAGCCAGACAGCATCAAGAGGGAGAGAAGTCAATGTTTTGGTTGTAATCCTTATTCAGGACAGAGGTAAGTAAAACAGTGAAAAATATTGCAATAAATTATTCAAAAAATTCCACATAACTAAATTCTATTAGAAAACAAAACCACGGCAAGAAAGATCCATATCTAAGGAGGCACATAGTTTCTGTGGAAACATGCTAATAAAGGTTGATTCCTGGATTGATGAGAAGTGGAGAAAATTAGACCTACGTTGTTTAGAGTTTGAAAGGATGAGTTGATCTCATTCAAGCATCAAAAGGGCTTGACAGGATAGTTGCTGATGGTTTTTCTTCTCTTGGTTGAGAGATTTGGGGTGGCACAGTGGCTCAGTGATGAGCACTGCTGCCTCACAATGCCAGGGAGCCAGGTTCAATACCAATCTGTGTGGCATTTGCATATTCTCCCTGTGTCTGTGTGGGTTTCCTCCAGGTGCTCTGGTTTTCTCCCACAGTATAAAGATGTGCAGGGCAGGTGGATTGGCTAAGTTGCCCACAGTGTCCAGGGATGTGCAGGCGAGGTGGGTTAGCTATGGGAAATGCAGGGTTATATGGATAGGATAGTGGGGGATGGTTCTAGCTAAGATGCTTTTCAGAGAGTTGGTGTTGGCTCTATGGGCCAAATGGCCTGTTTCCACGCTGTAAGGATTCTATGATCTGGAAGTTGGCAGGGGTGGAAGGGACACAGGGTCAGAATGAAAGTTTTAGGATGGAGATAAGGAGAAATTTCTTCAGTAAGAAGTTTTTTGAATCATTGGAATTCTCGACCTCAGAGGATTCTGGATGGGTCAACATTGAATTTATTCAAGGCTGTTACAGACAGATCTTTGGTCTCCCAGAGAATCAAATGATATGGAGAGTAGCTATGGAAGTGGAGAAGAAGTATGATTATATTGAATGAAGATGGCATGTAGACCCCTGTCTATTATGTTCTTAGGCTCTGAAACCTATCTTTACTCCTCTACCAACTTGCGTCAGAGATTTTAATGTATCAGTCCACATGTGTGTAATGGGCCGTGTCAGCTCAGCAGCCCCAGCAGTGAATAGTATTGTTGGCCACAGAGAAACTGACAGGCCTGCCTGCCTTGAATGCTATGAGCTAAATTATGATGTAGCAGAGACTTCAGAAACTGCAGGGGTCTGCTGTTAATATGTCTGTCAGCTCTCCTGCTTTCAACTGAAGTGTCACTGCTGATGTAGGTGGCACGTGTGAAGAAGAGATTAATAGAAGTAATAGCAATATGACGTCCAATTGCAATTGTTTCCTTTGTCTATTCATTCAGAAAAATGACTTCATGAGCATTTGTACTGTAGGGAGATTCTTCTGATCACCATTTATATCATCATAAAATGATCAGGAAGCTTTTCCCCATTCCTATTTCCAGGAAATATTATATAATTCCTTTGGCTCCACAACACAATGCTATATTTGCAGAAAATCTGAAACAAAAGATTGAAATGCTGCAAATACTCAATAGCTCAGGCAACATCTTCCAACGGAGAAACAGTTAACTTTTCAGGTCAATGTCCTTTTGTTCTCAGTTTTGACAAAAAAAAGTCTTCAAACATTAACTCTGTTCCTCCCTGCCGGATGCAGCCTGGCACATACTGTTTTAACTCCATACCCTTGATTTCTGAGAAGAATCTAGAAAATGATTTGAGTTGTCATGTTTGGGATATTGTTAGCAGGATAAATAACTACTCTTACAGCATCGAATTCTCCAACAATCAACATCACAACAAATGATTGGACTTGACAAATCCTGATTGTGTGTCTCAGTAGAAACACCACAGTCAGGCAGTAACATTTTTCAGCATAAGGGAATATTCCTTTGGGAGTGTTACTACTTTTTGAGGGTGCCATTGGAAAATTCTGTCATAAGTTGAGAATTGAACAAAACAATGGTTCTAATGAGGAAGAAGAGAGAGGTTGAAGTTTGAGAGGGAGAAGCTGGAATCAATTACAATTGAGTAAAGGTAACTACAAAGACATGAGGAAGGATCTGGCTAGAGTTGATTGGAAGACCATGAAGCAGCAATGGCAGGAGGTTTCTGGGCATAATTTGGAAGGCAGAGCAGAAATTCATCCCAAGAAAGAAGAAACATACTAAGGGGAGGGTGAGGCAACCGTGGCTGACAAGAGAAGTCAGGCACAGCATAAAAGTAAAAGAAAAGCCATACAATATGGTGAAGATTAGTAGGAAGTCAGAGAATTGAGAAGCCTTTAAAAACTAGCAGATGGTATCTAGTAACACAATAAGGAAGGAGAAGATGAAATATGAGAGTATACCTACTAGAAACGTAAATGAAGATTACAAGAGCTTTTTTACGTACCTAAATGGTAAGGAAGAAGCAAGAATGGACATTGGACTGCTCGAAAATGAGGCTGGAGAATGGGGATGAAAGAAATAGCAGAGGAACTGAATAGGTCTTTTGCATCAATTGTCATAGTGAAATACACCAGCAGCAGACCTCAGACCTTCAGGAGAGTCAGCGGGCAGAGGTGAGTGCAGTCGTCATCACTAGGGAGAAAGTGCTGGGGAAGGTGAAAAATCTGAAGGTGGATTAATCACCCGGACCAGATGGACTGCACTCTGAAGGACGTAGTCAGGGAGATTGTAGAGGCTTTGGCGGTGATCTTTCAGGAATCAATGGAGTCAGGGAAGATCCCAGAGGACTGAAAAATGGCTAATGTAGTACCTTTGTTTAAGAAGGAAGGGAGGCCGAAGACAAGAAATTATAGGCTGGTTAGCCTGACCCCAGTCGTTGGTAGAATTTTAGAGCCCATTATTAAGGATGAGATTGCAGAGTACTTTGTAAAATAGGGCTGAGTTAGCATGGCTTCTTCAAGGGGAGGTCATACCTGACAAATCTGTTAGAATTCTTTAAGGAGGTAACAAGCAAGTTAGACAAAGGAGAGCCAGTGAGTGTGATCTATTTGGATTTCCAAAGGTTCTTTGACAAAGTGCCACACAAGAGGCTGCTATAAGAGCCCATGGTTTTAGGGGCGAGGTACTGGCAAGGATAAAGGATTGGCTCACTGGTAGAAGGCAGAAAATGGGGATTAGATGGCAGCTGGTGACTCGTGGAGTTCTTCAGGAGTCTGTATTGGGACCACAACTATTCACATTATATATTAACAATCTGGACAAAGGAACATTTCTGCTTTCAGCAGGAGGAAGAGCGAGAGCTTGGACCAGGGGCTTGCCTGGAAAAGTAAGTCACTAATTTAAATCTTTTCATCTGACATTAGAGAGCAGAGGTTTCTGGGAAAGGAGGGACTGTTCTTTCCCTCAGCTATGTAAGTGAATGTTTTCTAAACCTCAGACCCTACCCTTGTAGGGCCTCCCACCCATCCACCTCCAATAACCTTAAACACCAGGGACAGTGCAGATAAGCTTTTCTTTTTTATTTTCTGATCAGGGGACTAGCAGGGATGGCTGTGCAGGGAGAGTCATGTTCCTCCTTCATGATGTTTGAGGTGAGGGACACCATTGGTGTTCCATCCAAGTACATCTGCAGGAAAGGCACCCAACTCTCACTCCTCCAAGTCTGTGTTAGGGAACTGGAGTGGGAACTGGATGAACTTCGAATCATTCGGGAGGCAGAGACTGTGTTAGATAAGAGTTACTCCTAGGTATGAAGAAAGCTGGTTAACTGTTTGAAGGGGGAAAAACAAACAATGCAGGGTTCCCCTGTGATCATTTCCCTGAAAAACAAGTATACCATTTTGGATACTGTTGAGGGGGACAACTTACCAGGGGCATGCATTGGGGTGCATATTTCTGGCACAGAGCCTGTCCCTGTTGTACAGAAGGGAAGGTTGGGGTGGGGGGTGGAAAGAGGAGAGTGTTAGTCATTGGGATCTCAATAGTTAGAGGGTCAGGTAGAAGGTTTGTTGGGAACGAAAGAGACTGACGGTCGGTGTGTTGCCTCCCAGGTTCCAGGATCCATGATGTCTCAGATTGTGTCTTTGGGATCCTGAAGGGAGAGGATGACCAGCCCCAAGTCGTGGTCCACATAGGTACTAATGGCATAGGTGGAAAGTGGGATAGGGATGTAAGACAGGATTCAGGATGTTAGGCTAGAAGCTGAGAGCTAGAACAAACAGAGTTATTATCTTTGGTTTGTTGCCTGTGCCACATGATAGTAAGGTGAGGAACAGAAAGAGATATCATCTGAACACATGGCTGCAGGGATGGCGCAGGAGGGAGGGTTTCAGGTATTTGGATAATTGGGCCTCATTCTGGGGAAGGTGGGACCTCTACAAACAGGACAGTCTTCACTTGAACCAGAGGAGTACTGATATCCTGGGTGGGAAATTTGATAGTGCTATTCAGGTGGGTTTAAACTAGCTCAGCAGGGGGAGGGAACCTGAGCTGTAGTTCCAGTATACAGGAGGATGAGAGTAGGGAGGGCGTGGACAGGATTTCAGAGTCACAGGAGTGTGCTGGCAGACAGCAAACTGGTTTGAATGTGTCTACTTTAACACCAGGAGTATCTGGAATAAGGTAGGTGAGCTTGCAGCATGGATAGGTACCTGGGACTTCGATGTTGTGGCCATTTCAGAGAATGGATAGAGCAGTGTCAGGAATGGATGTTGCAGGTTCCAGAGTTTAGAACTTTCATTATGATCAGGGAAGGTGGTAAAAGAGGAGGAGGTGTGGCTTTGTTAGTCAAGGACAGTATAATGGTGGCTGAAAGAACTTTTGACAAGGACTCGTCTACTAAGGTGATATCGGCTGATGTTAGAAACAGGAGAGGAGAGGTCACACTGCTGGGAGTTTTTTATAGGCCTCCGCAAAGTTCCAGGCAAGTGGAGGAGAGGATTGGAAAAATGATTCTGGGTAGGAGTGAAAAGAATAGGGTGGTAATTATGGGGACTTTACCTTCCCCAACATTGACTGGAAATGCAATAACTCTAGTACGTTAGATGGATCAGTTTTTGTCCAATGTGTGCTGGAGGGTTTCCTGATACAGTATGTCGAAAGGCCGACAAGAGGGGAGGCTGCACTGAATCTGGTACTTGGTAATGAACCAGGCCAGGTGTTTGATTTAGTGGTAGGTGAAAACTTTGGAGAGAGTGACCATAATTCGGTAATGTTTAGTTTAGCAATGGAAAGGGGTAAGTACATGCCTTAGGGCAAGAGTTATCAATGGGGGAAGGGCAATTATAATGCGATTCGGCAAGACTTAGGAGGTATAGAAAGGGGTAGCAAAATGCAGGGGATGGGGATAATTGGAATGTGGAGCTGGTTTAAGGAACAGATATTGTGTGTCCTTGATAGGTATGTCCCTGTCAGGCAGGGAGGAAGTGATAAGAAGGGAACTGTGGCTTAGTGGAGAAATTGCATTTGTTGTTAAGTGGAAGAAGGAGGCTTATGTGACGATGAGACGTGATGGTTCAGATGAGGTGGTGGAGAGTTACAGATTAGCTAGGAAGGATTAGCTAGGAAGAGTTAAGAAGAGCAAAGAGAGGACATGAGCAATCTTTAGCAGGTGGAATAAAGGAGAACTCTAAAGCTTTCTATAGGTATCTGAGAAATAAACCAATGACTAGGGTAGGAATAGGGCCAGTCAAAGACAGAAATGGGAAGTTGTGTGTGGACCCTGTAGAGATCGGAGAGGTGCTAAATGAATATTTCCCTCTGTTTTCACTCAGGACAAGGAGAATATTGTGGATGAGATGACTGAGATACGGGCTATTAGACTAGAAAGGATTGAGGTTAGTATGGAGGAGATATTATGAATTCCAGAAGGTGTGAAAGTAGATAAGTCCCCTGGGCTGGATGGGATTTATCTGAGGATTCTCTGGGAAGCTAGGGAGGAGATGGTGGAGCCTTTCGCCTTGATCTTTGAGTCGTCATTATCTACTGGTTTAGTACCAGAGGACTGGAGGATTGCAAATGTTGTGTCCTTGTTCAAGAAGGGCAGTATAGACCAGCGAGCTTTATATCTGTTGTAGGAAAAGGTTTGGAAAGGATTATAAGAGATAGGATTTATATTCATCTAGCAAGTAACAATTTGATTGGAGGTAGTCAGCATAGTTTTGTCAAGGGCAGGTCATGTCTCACAAACCTCATTGTGTTTTTTGAGAAAGTCACCAAGCATGTGGATGAGGGTTGGGCAGTTGACGTGGTGTACATGGACTTCAGTAAAGCCTTTGATAAGGTTCCAGATGGTAAACTGTTGGAGAAAATGCAGAGGCATGGGATTGAGGGTGATTTACCAGTTTGGATTAGAAACTGGCTTTCTGTAAGAAGGCAGCGAGTGGTGGTTGATGGAAAATATTCAGCCTGGAGTCTGGTTACTAGTGGTGCATGACATGGATCTGTTTTGTGACCACTGCTGTTTGTCATTTTTATAAATGACTTAGACACAGGCATAGGTAGATGAGTTTGTAAGTTTGCAGATGACATGAAAGTCGGTGGAGTAGTGGACAGTGTGGAAGAATGTTGCAGGTTGCAGGGGGACTTGGATAAACTGTAGAATTGGGATGAGAGGTGGCAAATGGAGTTCAATTCAGATAAATGTGAGGTGATTCACTTTGGGAAGAATAATAGGAAGGCAGAATACTGGGTCAATGGAAAGATTCTTGGTAATGTGGATGTGCAGAGGGATCTTGGAGTCCATGTACACAGATCCCTGAAAGTTGCCACCCAGGTTTGATAGAGCTGTTAAGAAGGCATTTGGTGTGTTACATTATATTGGTAGAGGGATTGAATTCCAGACCCATGATGTCATGCTGCAATTGTACAAAACCCTAGTGCAGCCACACTTGGAATCTTGTGTTCAGTTCTGGTCTCCTCATTACAGGAAGGATGTGGAAGCATTGGAAAAGGTGCAGAGGAGATTTACCAGGATGTTGCCTAGACTGGAGGGAAGGTCTTGGGAGGAAAGGCTGAGGCACTTGGGTCTGTTCTCATTGGAGAGAAGAAGGCTAAAAAAGGATTTAATAGAGACATACAAGATGATCATCAGAGGATTAGATAGGGTAGACAGAGAAAGTCTTTTTCCTAAGATGATGACATCTGCTTGTATGAGGGGGCATAGCTGCAAATTGAAGGGTGATAAATTTATGTCATGGATGATGATGGGGTAGTGTACGGGGATGGGCTTAGATTAGTTCACAGGTCAGCGCAACATCGAGGTCCAAAGGGTTTGTACTGTGCTGTATTATTCTATGTTCTAACTGTTGGCATTGTTGCTACGTTTGGCCAGAGAAAATCTATTTTTGTAAATTTTCTGTCTGAGCAACGTTGGAAACAATGGTTCTACTGCTGATTGAAAGTTTTGGGTCATGATATTTCCATTATTAGAACAGAAGCCAAGTGTTTTCACAAAGCAGAGAGAGGAGGCTAAAATTTCATTTCATTTGTATCAGCTGGGTTTAGACATATGAGTCCCAAGTCCAGAATGGCTCTTACTGAATTGACCATTTTAAGTTCCAAGAGAAATGTCTATTGCCACTGTAAACAGACATCATAGATTTAAAAGCAACTATAAATAAACTGCAAACTCACCAAACTCATGCACAAGATTTCTAAACTATAAAGATTTGATTTATTTGAATGCTTCAACTGACATGTTCTCAAATGGCTTAAGTAAGCTCACTCCTGCCATTAGCAAATGTCACTTACAGTGAGGTCTGAAATTCCTGTAACTGATCACAAACTACTTTATGTCCCGGATCCTTTGCATATGGTAGCAAAGCTGGTGACATAAAAAGTATTTCTGTACAACAAAGGAAAGTGGACACATTTTTGAAAAATAAACATTTAAAGTACTTTGGGAAAATGTTGGTCAAATGTGACAGAGTGGTTAGGTTTTTCATAAACCTGTGACAGGCATGGTGAGCTAAATAGCCTGCTCTGCTATGAAACTCAGTATTCTAGTCCACATGTTGCACCATGTAGTTTTTAATATTTATTGAACCTATCAACTGAACACACTGGAGAAAGGTAGAAAATGAAATAGTCAAAGAAATAAAACTGTGCTGAAGTGTAATTTTGTATAACTATCTTGTACAGCTGGGCCATTCTGTTGTTTAACATGCAATTTTGAAGCATTTCTGAGCTAGTCATAGTTCTCTTTTATTATTATTTGACTATGATATACATAAATAATCTGGAAGAGGGCATTGCTGGTCTGATCATTGAGTTTGCAGATGACACGAAGATTGGTGGAGAAGCAGAAAGCATAGGGCACTGTCAAAGAATACAGGAGAATGGAGACAGACTGGAGAGTTGGGCGGAGAAGTGGCAGATGGAGTTCAATCTGGGCAAATGTGAGGTGATGCATTTTGGAAGGTTTAATTCCAGAGTGAACTATACTATAAATGGAAGAGTCTTGGGAAAAGTTGAGGAGCAGAGAGGTCTGGGAGTTCAGGTCCATTGTACCCTGTAGGCGACTGCACAGGTGGATAGAGTGGTCAAGAAGGCATATGGTATGCTTGCCTTCATCGGACAGGATATTGAGTATAAGACCTGGCAGGTCATGTTAAAATTGTACAAGACTTTGGTTCGGCCACATTTAGAAAACTGTGTATAGTTCTACTCGCCACATTACCAAAAGGATGTGGATGCTTTGAAGAGGGTGCAGAGAAGGTTTATGAGGATGTTGCCTGGTATGGAAGGTGCTATCTATGAAGAGAGGTTGAGTAGGTTAGGATTCTTTTCAATAGGAAAAAAGAGATTGGGGGGGACCTGATTGAGGTCTACAAAATCATGAAGGGTATAGACAGGGTGGATAGAGATAAGCTTTTTCCCAGGGTGAGGGATTCAATAACAAGAGGTCATGTGTTCAAGGTGAGAGGAGAAAAATTTAAGGGGGATACACGCGGAAAGTACTTTACACAGAGGGTGGTAGATGCCTGGAACGCATTGCCAGTAGAGATGGTAGAGGCAGGCTGGTAGATTCATTTAAGGTACGTCTGGATAAATGCATGAGTAGGTGGAGAGCAGAGGGATACAGATCTTTAGGAATTGAGCGAAAGGTTTAGACAGTGGACTTGGATCAGCACAGGCTTGGAGGGCCGAAGGGCCTGTTCCTGGGCTATAAATTTTCTTTGTTTGTCCTTTTATTATTATCTGATTCTTTTTTATTGAATCAAATCAGATGCAAATACATGCAGACAGTTTGACAAGCCTGTTAATTCTTGAGGTGACTTTGTGCTTTGCTGTAAATTAACATGCGATGGTTGCATAACTGTTTAAATCTTCATGTCAGTGTCTGTGATTGATATTATTAATATTTTAATTTCTGCTTGCAAATTAATGAAACCTAAAAATTGTCCCCCAGATTCATTTTCATCATTAACCAGTTCAAAACTGGAATATTAACTCTCTCTTCAATTGTCAAGGAATTCACAAACTGAACACTTAATATGGGACTAAGCACCATGAAATTAAAAAAAGCAGTGAACTGTCACATTTGGTATAGAAGTTCACACAGTATAATTTAAAGAAACAATGTTTCCACCCAACGAGATGAAGAATCCTGTCCTGTTTATCTTATTTTCCAAACATCTATCTTGAGTAGATTTAACTTGCGAAGTGTATTTCATGTCAAAGACATTTTAATACAGCTAGATTTTTGTAAGTGGATTGTTGTCATATTTTACAAATATTGTAATGAGATTGTACTTTTAAAAATTATCCAATGCTTTCAGATGTGTGCCAATGAACATTGTACCTGAAAGGGAGAATTCATCTTATCGATGTGCATTCAATTCTACTTTTCACAAGATAGTAATGAAATGTACCTCCCATGATTACTGCAGAAAATTGAGTGCACACATGCAAAATGTAATTGAGACAGCTAATTAAATGTTTGACTTTTTCTCAAGGGAAATAGCCTTCAAAGATGAGGGAGTAATGCTTCAGCTGTATAGAGCCTTTGTCTTACATCGGTAGGACCATTGTGTTCAGTGCTGGGTAATGCACGACAGGAAAAAATATGTTGACTTTTTGAGGAAGTTGCAATGCAGGTTACCAGAATGTTACGGGGGGCTTGGCGGGTTAAATTATATACCTAGTAATTGAAACATTGGAGGCTGATCAAGGTAAAAATTCAATGAACATTATGATAGCACCTTATCATATATGCATGCAGGTCATTCTGCTATAATGTGACAGCTGTGTTCCTTTGCAACGTTGCACTATAGAAAATCACGCTATGGAAAACTGCTATGGAAAATCATACTGTTGAGGATGGCTAATAAAAAGTTGCTGTACCCGTTCAGATCTGTATCCCTCTGCTCTCCGCCTACTCATGTATCTGTCCAGACACACCTTAAATGAATCTACCGTGCCTGCCTCAATGACCTTTGCTGTCAACGCGTTCCAGGCATCTACTACCCTCTGCGTAAAGTACTTTCCGCGTGTATCCCCCTTAAACGTTTCTCCTTTCACCTTGAACACGTGACCTCTCGTTATTGAATCCTTCAGTAGAAAGTTTACATCATCCAAACAATGTTCACAATTTGTCAGTCATGTTACAGACAATTCGTGCTAATGAAACATGTCATAACAGAATGACCTGTATCTAGATATGTACATTATGATCACAGGAGCTGTCTAGGATCCAGCAATACAATCTGGATGTATTGTAGCAAGAAGCTACCAGAGAACACAGAAACTGATGACCTCACATGCTGTGATAATGACATCATGGGCAGGTCCCTTAATGGGATATCCCATATTTGCTGCTCGACATAACACAACACCCCCCTTTTCCAAAAAGAAATCCCAAACAGATATACATCATTGCACATCGGCACATGTTGTCTGAACCAACAATTACATTACCATATCAAGATAAAGTTAGCAAGATGAATCATTCAAACTTCAACATAATATTTTGATGTTTTGACAGTTCATCTCAGTCTGGTGATTGCATACCCATCCGGATAGCTATGTGTGTTATTTACAATTGACCTTGGCTCCCAGCATTATGGTACAGCTCCTGGTTGATGTTGCATTATCACATAATCATTATCAGCATTGAAGTTTCCTTCCTCACACTCTGTGTGTCTGACTGGTGTGTGATATATTCTTTGCAGTGTAGTGCTGTGATCTATATTGGCTTTATGTGGCCTGGGCTGATTACATATCTTAGAAACCCATGCTGTTATCCAACTATTTGCACTTGGATTTCTGACTTGCTCTCACTCTTGTCCAATGCATACTTGTGGTGGTTCTCTATGTGTTCACTGTTGGTGTATCTGTGATGTTTCTCTCTGTCTTTGAAGAGGAATGTTCTACGCTTCCTCCATGTTCATTATTGTAAGTATGCTTTTAATTTCATGAATGGTATAATGCTGAAACCTATGCATAAAGGTTGTCCCTTCACATGAGTATCTAACAGCTGAACTTACACATTGGCACTGCAGAATGAGGATCCATTTTAGGGGCCGAACAGTGGTTAGTACTGCTGCCTCACAGCGCCAGAGAACCAGGTTCAATTCCCACCTCGGGCAATTGTCTGTGTGGAGTTTGCACATTCTCCCCGTGTCTGCGTTGGTTTCCTCCGGGTGCTCCGGTTTCCTCCCACAGTCCAAAGATGTGCAGGTTAGGTAAATTGGCCGTGCTAAATTGCCTGTAGTGTGAGGTGAAAGGGTAAATGTAGGGGAATGGGTTTGGGTGGGTTGCTCTTTGGCGGGTCGGTGTGGACTTGTTGGGCTGAAGGTCCTGTTTCCACACTGTAAGTAATCTAATCCTCATGCTGTGAGATTATCTTTATAGGGTGTACCCTACAGGACCAATTATTGAGTTTACATGTTTTATATTGGATGAGTAAAGATAATAAGTTGACTCTGGTCCTGGATCGTTTTTGCCTTTTAGAGTTTGTCGACCTGCTTTTGGGGACATGCAGCGTTGATGGTCATAAAATCTTCTGACAGTCTTCTATCGTTGAGTTAATGCATGAACTTGACAATATGAAGAACTCGTCATTGCTGTTCAGTTAGTTGGCTGGTCACTTTGTTGACATGTTTGTGTATGTTTGCATGTTTTTCTGTGATGTCAGGTTTGTGTTGTACCACCTTATTGATCTCCTGGGTCTTGTTCCAGGGTCTGGTTTGGTTTTTGAAGTCATCCATCTTGCATATGCATTCCAATGTCCTCAGGTCCTATCTGCATTGCAGAGACAAGGAAATGATAGTCAGTTTCAGGGGTGTACAAAGTTAAAATTCACATACCAGGTTATAGTTCAACAGGTTTAATTGGAAGCACTAACTTTTTGAGCGCTGCTCCTTCATCAGATAGTTGTAAGGAGCAGTGCTCCAAAAGCTAGTGTTTCCAATTAAGCCTGTTGGACTATAACCTGGAGTTGTGTGATTTTTAACTTTGTACACCCCAGTCCAACACCGGCATCTTCAAATCATAACTTCAGAGGTGAGGTGACAAATCACATCTATGACACATCTTATTGGTTTACTGCATTTCACTGACTGAGGCAATAGTGTTAACAGCACCTAAAGCATATAATTGATATTGGCCTGCTAATGCAGCCTCATCTTGATGTCTATCTTCAAACAAGGCATCAATAGTCTGGTCTTTTATCTTAACCAGATCATCCTGTGAGTTTGGTTGCAGTAGAGGTGATTACTAACTCAGTTAGTCTCCCAGTGAGTTAGAATCATAGAGATGTACAGCATGGAAACAGACCCTTCGGTCCAACCCATCCATGCCGACCAGATATCCCAACCCAATCTAGTCCCACCTGCCAGCACCCGGCCCATATCCCTCCAAACCCTTCCTATTCATATACCCATCCAAATG
>NC_057721.1:14028439-14057051 GCF_004010195.1 Chiloscyllium plagiosum
TCATATACTTGGCCATATTAATATTTAGCTGACATTTAGGAGTTGTATAGTAACAATCAGCTTGAATATCAGTTGGAAAAAATAATATTAAGGTCAGTTTTATAGGCAATTGTAAACATAATTAACTCAGTAATGAAACAATGATATCAGGATGAGTGAGTGATGCATTGTCTATGGAAATCTGGCAGATTCATTTTCTGGAAGTTGCAAACCCACTCATTTTATAGTAGTGGAAGTTATTATAGGCATTATTCACCAGGATGTTGCCTGGGCTGGGGTGTATCAGTTATGAAGGGAGATTGGATAGACTGTCTTTGTTTCCCTTGGAACAGAAGATGGACAGGTAGGACAGGTCAAGAAGGTGGTGCCGAGTTGGAGGATTGGATCTGGAATGAGGTGGGGGAGGAGAGATTTGGAAACTGGTGAAATCTGAGTTCATCCCTTGTGGTTGGAGGGTTTCCAGGGGGAAGATGAGGCGCTCTTCCTCCAACCGTCGTGTTGCCATGATCTGGTGATGGAGGAGTCCAAGGACCTGCATGTCCTTGGTGGAGTGGGAGGGGGAGTTAAAGTGTTGGGCTACGGGGTGGTTGGGTTGGTTGGTCCGGGTGTCCCAGAGGTGTTCTCTGAAACGTTCCGCAAGTAGGCGGCCTGTCTCTCCAATATAGAGGAGGCCACATCGGGTGCAGCAGATGCCTGACATATGCTTCCTTCTTTTTCTTAACCAAACCCTCAATTTCTTTAGTCATCCAGCATTCCTATACCTATCAGCCTTCCCTTTCACCCTGACAGGAATATACTTTCTCTGGATTCTTGTTATCTCAATTTTGAAGGCTCCCATTTTCCAGCCATCACTTTACCTGCTAACATCTGCCTCCAATCAGCTTTCAATAGTTCTTGCCTAATACCATCAAAATTGGCTTTTGTTCAATTTAGAACTTCACCTTTTAGATCTGGTCTATCCTTTTCCATTACTATTTTAAAACTAATAGAATAATGGTCGCTGGCCCCAAAGTGCTCCCCCACTGACACCTCAGTCACCTGCCCTGCCTTATTTCCCAAGAGTAGGTCAAGTTTTGCACCTACTCTAGTAGGTACATCCACATACTGAATCAGAAAATTTTCTTGTACACACTTAATAAATTCCTGTCCATCTAAACCTTTAACACTATGTCCTCTTCAATGAAATCACACTCATCTGGTGTCAAAGTCATCAATGTACTCTTGATGTTTCTGTCTGTGTGACACAAGGCAAAGTCTATTAACCTGGAAGCTGATTTGCATCTTGAGCTTATCTTCAAGTCATTCCAGATTTTCTGTAGATCTTTCTTACCATTTGCAAAAGGGGTAAATGTATTTATTTATTCTGTGAAGTCACTTTTTGCTGATTGCAGGTACTATGTTCTGATATCTCCATTCAGGATCATTTATGGCTTGACCTGTGAAATGAAGATGTATAGGTTGCTTCACTAGCTGCACAATTCATAATCAAATGTTTGCCTTCCATTACTTGTTGAAGGTCTATGGCTTTTTGTTTCATTGAAGTAGAGTGTGAGTCTTGTTTGTTTCTTTGTTTTACACGGTTTACTGTTCTGTCTGCTTACTTTGTATTTATTTATTTCTATTTTACATTGTTTTACATAGTTGCAGCCTCTTTAAGATATTTTGCCGAGTGTGGGTCAGTGGCATCAAACAATAAAGACATGTAGTAGCAGGTCGCAGCCACTAGAAGGAGTTGGCCACCAAATAAGGAATGACGAAATCATACCAGCTTGGGTGTCGTATATAAAGTAACAAAATCACAGAACCAACCAATAACTACACACAGGTCAGATTCGTTAGGCTAGACAATCACTTGTAGTGCTTACAATGCTTTTTTTTAAAGAATACAATGGCTTTATCATTAAACTGAAAGTATCCTTTGACAGCCAATATGAAGTTTAAGTCTATCGGGGGCTTTTAGCTCTGGAGTTTTCTTTTAAACCTATAAGAAGTTATAGCTGCTGTACCTTAACATTAATGTCAGGAAACTGACTGATGCTTTGTGTTTTTTTTATTTTTGTGAAATAGATAGCTCTTGAATTTTAAGGAGAAAGAAGATAAAACTACTCTTGGCCATTTAAATTGGATGTCTATACTCATGTAAATGCACTGTAGATATTTTTTCCTGAATCCAGGACTGTTTAATCTTCAGTGAGGAGTATTTTATAAACAATTACTAGTGCTTACTGCCATGTTGCACCATGATGACCTTTTGTTTTACTGTGGAATAGAGGATTGGCTAACTAGTAAAAGACAGAGAGGTGGGATAAGGGGGCATTTTCAGGATGGCAACCTGTATTCTAGTAGAATGATCACAAGGAGCCATAATTATTTGCAATCTATATTAATGGCTTGGATGAAGAAAATGAATGTACTGTCTCCAAGCTTCCACATGACATAAAAATTAATAGATGGGAAGATAAATAGTGTGGGTAACACATTACACAACAAGCAGTCCATTCAGTGCCATAAGCCATTCTGCTATCCAGCCAGATCACAGCTGACTTGTACCTCAACTCCATTTATTCGCCTCTGCTCTATATTACTTGATGCTGTCACACTACAAGACAACTAGTAAGTTCATGTTTGAAAATGTCAAATGCCCTTGCATCCAGACCCTTCTGGGACAGCAAGTTCTAGATTTGTACTAATCTTTGTGTGTGAATGCACATGAGGGGAGTGGTTGCTGGACTAATGCATTTTCCTGCCTGTCCTGGGGCAAGAGCAGCAGGGTCCATCTTCTGGAAAGATATGGCATCTCGCCCTTCACATCCACAACCAGGCAGCAAGAACTATTTTAGAATCAAAGTATTAAACATTTGAAGACCACAATCCAAATTAACTTATCCTCATCACCCGCTGCTCCTCTCAAGCTAGCAGATCTCTGATTGTTGCTCCAGCTTTGAAAGCCTGCCCACTGCTATTAATTGGGCAGGGAACCTATCTCCATGGTGAAAATATCAATATGTGACTTCTTCCCTTCAGAGGCAGGTTCAGGATGTGGAAAACATCCTTACTTCATGTTTTTTACCTCACAGGGAAAATCCAGTCCATTGTATCCTCTACGTTTCATCAATGCGCATCCTTCAAAACAAATTCACTGTGTATCATATTGGAATGTACTGAAGTCCTAATATCCACAGAATAAACGCAAGGGCTCTTTATGTCCTTAATACTACAGATGTGATACCTGTGCATTGCCAACACTTGACCAGTAAGAAATTTAATTTTTCGGCATTAAATTTGGGATGAAATTGGTTCTTACTGATTCACCATTGAAACAAATCTAGGAAGGCCTCTGTAGAAATTAGTTTTAAGCTGAAATGTTTCAGCCAATGCAAATTTAATATGATCTCTATCAAAATAAAGTGCTCAATACAAAATGGTTAAGTCCAATATAGACCAATGGAACATGTCTAATTGAAGTTATAGTAAAAATTGTGACTTTTTTTGCTGTAATGTGCAATACAGGCTATCATATTCTCATGTATCATTTATCCAAAATGAGACATGAATCATCCAAATGGTTTGTATGGAAAAAAGTGTTGCAATTATTGTTTTTCTGGCAATAATTCTACTTCTATTTTTGATTGGCACTTTTGATAGCTCATTCAACTTGCTTCAACAAACAACTCCAGCCCTTCCCACCTATCTGAGACCCAGTGCATGAAAGCTTGTGAGTTCAAGAGACTTAAGCATATCATCTAAAATGCCACTTCATTTCAGTACTGAGAGACTATTGTGTCTTTGGAGGTGCTGCCTTTTGTGACTGGCGAGCTCAGTTGTCTAGTTTGTGATGCAGCGTGATGCCAACAGCGTGGGTTCAATTCCCGTACTGGCTGATATCACTATGAAGGCCTGACCTTCTCAACCTCACTCAGGTGACACTCAGGTTAAATTCAGCACCAGTATTCTCTCTGAAATGGAAGAGCAGCCTTCTAGGGTAATGTTAAAAATCACATAACACCAGGTTATAGTCCAACAGGCTTAATTGGAAGCACACTAGCTTTCGGAGCACCACTCCTTCATCAACCACCTGATGAAGGAGTGGCGCTCCGAAAGCTAGTGTGTTTCCAATTAAACCTGTTGGACTATAACCTGGTGTTGTGTGATTTTTAACTTTGTACACCCCAGTCCAACATCAGCATCTCCAAATCATGACTTCTGGGACAATGGCAGAAGAGGATTGGCTGAGGACCTGTCTGGCCTGTCAAGGAGATGTAAGAGCTCCTGTGGTGCTATTTCAGAGAGTAGGGAAGCCTTCCTGGAATCCTGGTCAATATTTCTCCTTGACCCATGCTTAAACACAAAACTTCTAATGGTTACTACATTGCAATTGGTGGGACTTTGCTGCATGCAGATTAACTATTGCCTTCTTGCATGATAACAGTGACTGCACTTGAAATCTACTTAATAGGCTGTAAAGTACTTTGAGATGTACAGAGGATGTGAACGATCCTATTTAAATTTTACTTCCTTTTGTGAATGAGGAAAATTAACTAATTGGCAAATATGGTCTTGTAATGTTCTTCTGAGTTTCATTTTAACACAGTTAGGTAACCAGGCCATGATTATTTACAATAATATGCAAGAGAAACTTTTATTAACATGTTAACCTGCTAGAAGAAATTAAACTTCCCTGATGGAAAACTGCTCATGAAGATGTTACAGCATTGTCTTATCAACAATTTTGTCTTGCATGCCTCTGTGAAGCTCCAATAAGCTGTGCCAATATGTGTGCAACTCTTCAAAGAGTTTTGGAATTTATTTCCTGATAAATGTAAAATGGAAGCTGAGCTGTTGTGACAGCAACCCCAGGAGAGACTTAAAAATCACACAACCCCAGGTTATAGTCCAATAGGTTTAATTGGAAGCACTAGCTTTCGGAGCACTGCATCTTCATCAGGTGGTTGTATCACACAACCACCTGATGAAGGAGCAGCGGACTGAAAGCTAGTGCTTCCAATTAAACCTGTTGGACTATAACCTGGGGTTGTGTGATTTTTAACTTTGTACACCCCAGTCCATCACCGGCATCTCCAAATCAGGAAAGACTAATACTCGTAATTCTTGAGCATCCAACTGCTATAAATAGTGCATTGGGCAGATTGCAAATTTTCCCAGTTTTTCAGAGCAGGTGCCTGCATATCAGCACATACTTATTTGCAGAAAAGCGATGTGGAATATGATGGAAATAAATATTTGAATCACAGGAAACATTGCCCTCGAATGTGATTATAATAGTCACAAGCCAATAACAGCTTGGTTTCTTTCTGGAATCTTTGAAATGTTGTAGCTGTGTCAAGATTTGGATGCTTAAAAGTTTCCAAACATGCATAATTGGACACTCAGCCTGCTATATTTAGAAGCAGCCAACTAAAATGGGTATTTACTTATTGGAGGTAAATGTGTCTTAAAGAGACACATTTGATGGCTACATTAACCACTAAAACTAGTTTTGCACAGCAAAAAAAAAGGTTTTTTTGTTTGAATGTAAGGAAAATATTGCAGATTTTTGAATGGTTATGCTTTTGCTTTTACCCATTCTCTAACTCCTCTTGTTAGTGTGCACAATGGAAAATGATTTTAATTTAGCACACCAGCAAATACAAAGTCCATAGCATAAAGGGGCCTCTAGCAGCAGATGGCAGCAGTGAAAGAGGGCACCGAGCAGGGGAGCTTAAGTAGATAAGCTGACCCTTTCTAGAAGAAATGGTGTCTTTGGAGACATAGGCTTCATGGAGAGAAGGAGATAGAAACAAAATATTTACTCAACCAGATGTGAACTGCTGTTTTCTGAGTTGCTCCTTAATTTCCTGTCATGTTTGTAAAAACTTGATGTCAGTGAAATAAAAGATCCCTACTTCATGATCTTTGGGAACTCTGTACACTTAAATCTTGTGTTACAACAGCAAAGAACAACATAAAACAAACATTAGAAACAATGTAAAATTTCCAACCAGATTTCTGCAACTTCAGATACCTTGGACAAATTTGGGTAGCGCTGAAAATGTGTTGCTGGAAAATCGCAGCAGGTCAGGCAGCATCCAAGGAGCAGGAGAATCGACGTTTCGGGCATGAGCCCTTCTTCAGGAATGAAGAAGGGCTCATGCCCGAAACGTCGATTCTCCTGCTCCTTGGATGCTGCCTGACCTGCTGCGCTTTTCCAGCAACACGTTTTCAGCTCTGATCTCCAGCACCTGCAGTCCTCACTTTCTCCTCACAACTTTGGGTAGCCCTTGTTTTTGAGGGGGGAGGGTGGTTCAAACTTTGTGATCTGCTTATGCAAATTGAGGTGGAAATCTTTACTACAGACAGCTGTTGAGGCTAGGTCATTGAGTATATTCAAGGCTGAGTTAGACAGATTTTTAAACAATAAGGGAATCATACGTTAAGAGAAAATGACAGGGAAGTGGATTGAGAATGACTCAGGCAACCATGAACGTATTAGGGTGGAGTGGACTCAATGGGCTGAATGGCCCACTTCTGCTCCTTCATCATATGTTCAGTGGTCCAAAGTGAGCACCTCATAGAATTTCTATATCTTTGAGCTGCCTGTGACCACTGTATACAGTTGGGGTTGATATAAGTGAGGGGAAGAGGGTGGTTTTATTTGCGAGCATCTGGAATAGCCAGTTGACTCTTCTTGAAGGCAAGCTACATCAAAATGTTACGGTTGTTGCGCTGCTTGTAGGTACTTGCACCAGGAGAACCACTGCAAGGTATACCATGCTGACCAATCTTGTCACAATTATCACACATTCACTCTAACCCAGCTGGAAGCACACTCTGTGGTCTGCATTATCCCAGCACATCTCAGTCAAACCCACATCCTGCTGCACCCCACCTTGCCCTCAAGAGGTGATCTGTGTAACCTTTCACCTTCAATCAAATGGCTGAAATACTGCCTTCTTTTCTCTGGATATTGGTGCTTGATGGATCCTCACCACAGCCCACTGAGCAACCACCTTTTTCTGCTAATGTTTTCTTTCCTGACAGGACCAGATCATGCATGTACAAAGAAAGCTACCTGGTAATTAAATGAGAAGAGGTTCTTGTACTTTATTGTATGTGAGCAACTAGATACAAATTACACTGACCTGATAAGGGAGACCTTGATGTTACTCCTTTCAAGTTTAGATTACATTACAGTGTGGAAACAGGCCCTTTGGCCCAACAAGTCCACACCGACCCGCCGAAGCGTAACCCACCCATATCCCTACATTTACCCCTTACCTAACACTACGGGCATTTAGCATGGCCAATTCACTTGACCTGCACATCTTTAGACTGTGGGAGGAAACCGGAGCACCCGGAGGAAACCCACGCAGACACGGGGAGAACGTGCAAACTCCACACAGTCAGTCGCCTGAGGCGGGAATTGAACCCGGGTCTCTGGCGCTGTGAGGCAGCAGTGCTAACCACTGTGCCACCGTGCCGCCCAGTTGTTAGTCCTCACCTACTTCGCCTACCTATTGCATTCCCAGCTACCTTCCTCCAGCCTCACTCCCCTCCTATTTATCTCTCAGCCCCCTTGGGCCACCCCCTCATTCCTGATGAAGAGTTTATGATCGAAACATTGACATTCCTGCTCCTCAGATGCTGCCTGACTGGCTGTGCTTTTCTAGCACCACTCTTTGACTCTGATCTCCAGCATCTCACTTTCTCCCAGTCCTCATCAAACCCCCTGCTCTGAGCACTTAGGATGCAATCATATTGTATGGTGATTAAAACATTCCTCACCATTAGTCCCTTTGGACCCTTATGTCATTATGCAATAGATATCACATTTTAGAGTTTATATTGCTTTCACAATATCAAGAACCTCTTTATTTCTTTAAGGTATAAGTGGACTTTCTGGCATGTCTCTCAACATCTGTGATCCATCTATTTTCTTCCGTTGATCTTTATTTATTGCCTATGTTTCTGAAGCTACATAAGAGTGAGTAGAATGCAGCATCTTGAGTTTTTTTTCCCCTCGTTCTTGTTGTTAACACCTGATTCATTTCACCTAATTCTTTCTGGCTATGTCGATCCTTCTTCTAAGCTCTGCGTCAGTTCTGCACCGTCCTTCACATAGAAGTTAAAAGAAAATATGGCTGCAGTGCATATTAATCTGAACAGATGGCAGGGCAAAGACAAGGTGTCAGAGTGATAGTCACAAAACTGAAGGCAGCATTTGTCCATTTGAGCAATGGGAAAACTCCCTTGGGGCTGCCCGGGGTACAAGAGGCTTGCGAGGAACCTTCTTCTCAGGTGATCGGGGAGGTCAACTCGCTGGGTCTGAATCTGATGTTCAGGCAGCAGTGCCACAAAAAATGTCTGAACAACCTCACATGGGTTGCTATCATCAATGATTCGGTTGCTATCATCAATGATTCTGCTGCTATCTCTTACTGACCATAACACCAGTCTCTTATGCTGCCCTCTTCACTACACTCCAATCACTCACTCAGTCACACTCCCTGAAAATCAGGACTCAGGCCTAACATCCAGATAATGCAGCTTATCTTCACCCACAGACCCATCAGTACAGCAAGCCTTACGTCTAACTTTCTCTTGCTTCACATACCGACATCTATTCAACGTTGGCTGGCACATCACCCAAATGCAGCAACCGGCATTTAGTTCTCCCTTTTACAGAACAACATGACACGTAAAAGAAGAGACTATGAGAATGCGAGGGGACAAAAACCTCTGCATCTCCTGACTTCTTCAGAGAAGACAACGGCACTTTAAAAAGGAGGAAGAGAGACAATGGTAGAAACCAGATGGTCAGAAAAAGAAACCTACACTGTTGCCTGACACAGCAGTGAATTTGCCCAGTTACTGCCTTTGCTGTTTGAGTTCATGTATCTTTGGACATTGGAGTCCATCTAAGCAAAATTAAAAAACAGTGAAATTCACTGGTGACCTTAGAGAAACCTGTGTGGGAGAGCTCACAGCACAGCAGAAGCTAGGTACATAGTTTTTAAGTGTCAGCTGTACAGGATATTGGTTACGCCACTTTTGGAATACTGCGTGCAACTCTGGTCTCCCTCCTATTGGAAGGATGTCGTGAAACTTAGAAGGATTCAGAAAAGATTTTTGCCAGGGTTGCCCGAAAGGATGTTGCCGGGGTTGGAGAGTTTGAGCTATAGGGAAAGGTTGAATAGGCTAGGGCTGTTTTCCCTGGAGCATTGGTGGCCTTATAGAGGTTTATAAAATCATAAGAGGCATGGATAGAGTAAGTAGATAAGGTCTTTTCCCTGGAGTGGGGGAGTCCAGAACTAGAGGACATAGGTTTAGGGTGAGAGGGGAAAGATTTAAAAGGGATGTAAGGGGCAACTTTTTCACGCAGAGGGTGGTGCGTATATGGAATGAGCTGCCAGAGGAAGTGGTGGAGGCCGGTACAATCACAACTTTTAAAAGACATCTGGGTGGGTATATAAATAGGGAGGGTTTAGAGGGATGTGGGCCAAGTGCTGGCAAATGGGACTAGATTAATTTAGGATATCTGGTTGGCATGGATGAGTTGGACCGAAGAGTTTGTTTCTGTGCAGTGCATCTCTGTGACTCTAAGTGCACAGTGTATCTGGTGAACCTGATAAAGAAGGTAATTGCAATACTGAGATAGTTGCATACCTGACTTGAAAAGGAACTCTTTCTAAACTAAACAATACAACCTACCAATTGATGATAGCTTTATAGTCACCATTATTAAAATTAACTATCCATTCCAGAATTGTTAATTTAATTCAAAATTCACCAACTGCCTTATGAGGCTTGAACCTATACCCTGAGATCATTGACCTCAATTTACTGGATTGCTAATGAAGTCTCACTACCACAACACCATCATCACCTTATTTGCAGCACTCCTTCCAGTTTCAATCCACTTAAATCACTTAAATTGGAGTCAGAAGCAGAAGGGGTAAATTAATTTTATTGGTATACATTTTTCATTCCAATTTTACAAGTTCATTGTCCTCCTACTCTAGCCTGCCAAAAGCCTATATAATGCAGTTTGAAAATCAAATCTCTGTAGCGTCTATTTCATATTAATATCATTTCAGTTTTCTTGCAGTGTAAATGTGACTTGAATCTGAACACATTGTGTCTGTTTCTAATCAAGCTCTCTCAAGTGTCTGCATATGTGAAGGAGATCATTGCACTGCTAACCTTGCTCTGCTTTTCCTAACACTGTTTTCAGTGGCCAAGGATTGCATTATGTGCTGAAGGTGTCAAGCATGCGCAAACTGATGAACTTTACAAAGAATGTAAATGCAATACGGTTCCCTGAGATAATTGCATACCTGATCTGAAAACAAATTCTACTCTAAACAAGATAACATTACCAACTTGCTTGTATAATTCTTTTAGAAGTCCTGATCCAAGCCTAGAATCCTGCCTGATGTTTTCAAAACAGCAAAAAGAGCCAGTCTTCCACTGAATTGCTTCCAGGTACTATATAAATGAAAGTACTTTATATGTGAAGTTTGCCTTTTAGTGTTTACTGTCTTTGCATTAAATTGCTGATTAATAACTTGAATGAATTACAGTGCAATGATATACAGGAAGACTGTTTTTCCTCCACAATTATTTGTAACGTAGGCTTTGAAAAGTAGCCTTTCTGGATCATTCACTATTTTCATGACAAAACCATGCCCAGCTTTTGGACTATTTGAGAAATCTGTTTCACATGGATATGTTTATTGTCCTCTAAAACAATGATGTTACTCTAATTGACTTCCTGAGCCTAAGATACAATTGTGTGCCACAAAATCACCTTCTCACACAGCGTACAATAATGGCAAATATGTCCCATTCTACAAAACAGTTTGATTTGCCAGTACATCTGTCTGATCTATCATGCAGAAAGTTTGTTGCTCTGATATGATGAAGCAATGAGTTTCCTCTATATGTTTTGATTATTTGTTTTGTTTCCTTCTTAATGCCTCCTGAATAATGGTCAGTTCTGCAATGTCCACTACACCAGGTTTGCTAGATGTAGGTTAGGAATTTCCAATATTAGTTTACTCAGGATGTTTAACAAACATTAAAGGAAGAAACATTTTTGTCACATGGGCAGGCCAGCTCATGATGATGTCTGAGTTGCTATTCATGATGAAGGTTCTTCTTAACCATCCTCCTTAAGCGTAGGAAATTACAGGGCCTCTTTGGTCCAATGAGGTTGAGGAAAACCACTCCCTGGTCTAACTAGAAGGTTCTCTTGTCATTAACAAGATTTGGTTCACTGCATGTTAGCAACTAGGTTACATTGATGTGATAGACACTGTAAGAGGGACCTTTGAGGCGGATCAGTCATTCGGTATCACTCCTTCCCAATCCTACAATGTTCATTAGTCCGTTGACATCCTTGCCATGAGTGGTGCCTCTGGCACTTTTCGGAGTAAACCCTGTCCGAGCCTCGACCACAATGTTGACCAAATGTCTATGCTGGGTTTCACAGCTAACATTGAGGAGATATTGTGCTGACTTGCTCAATCATTTATTGCCTTTTGCTGTGATTATATTGGTTGTTGCTTCAGAGCCAGCAAATGTGATAAATGATATTATTGGTAGTGGCAGGAACATTGTTTTTCACAGAATATCATTATTTGGAAAATTTAAAATATTGGTTTTTCATGTGAATGAGCATTCTGCTCCTGGGACAGTCTGAATGACATTTTACAAATTATTGCATGTAAGCCCTCCACTGCACTTTGATACTGGAACTTTGGTTCAGGTCTAAAAGTCCTTTGAAACTAGTGTGAATGAAGAAACTTTTTAAGGATCTTACAATGTATAGAGGAACAGTGAACACTTCTCTTGGCCTGTGTGGGATGGTAGTTTATAGTGTGAAGTTGGAGAACAGTACTGCAATATGCTCGGAGTAGATTTTCTATGCTGGAGCTAATGATCTATTGTACACTTTCCTGCTGTCTTCCAATGACAATAATGTTTCTGTCAAATTACAGGTAGCTGTGAGTCAATGATAACACTCCTGGCTTTAACTGAGGATGTTGTAGGTTCAAGTTCCACTTCAGAGACTGGAGTGCATTCTTCTAGGCTGACTCTTCAGTGTGATGAAAGGGGAGGCAATGGCCTAGTAATAGTATCGCTAGACTATTAATCCAGAAATTCAGATAATTTATGGGGATCTGTGTTCAAATCCTGCCACGGCAGATGGTGTAATTTGAGTTCAATTTTAAAAATCTGTAATTAAGGATCCGATAATGACCATAAAACCATTGTCAATTGTTGGAAAACCCCCATCTGGCTCACTAATGTCCTTCGAGGAAGGAAATCTATCATCCTCATGTGGTCTGGCCTACATGTGACACCAGATCCAGAGTGATGAGGATCACTCTCAATTTCCTTCTGAAATGGACTAGCAAGCCATTCAGCTGTACCAGCCACGAATGAAACTGCATGGATCACCTGGCATCAACCTAGGCACCAGCAAAACCAACAGCAGAAATAACCCTGTCAGCTCTGCAAAGCCCTCCTCACTAACATCTGGGGTCTCTTGCCAAAATTGGGAGAGCTGTCTCACAGATCAGTCAAGCAACAGTCTGACATAGTCATACTAACAGAATCATACCTTACAGACAATGTCCCAGACACCACCATCACCATCCCTGGATAGGTCTTGTTCCATCGGCAGGAGAGACCAGGCAGAGGTGGCAGCACAGTGGAGTACAGTCAAGAGAGAGTTGCCCTGGAAGACATCAACATTGACTGTGTTCCTCTTGAAGTCTCATGGCTTTAGGTTAAACATGGGCAAGGAAACATCCTGCCGAGAACAGCGTACAGTCCTCCCTCAGCTGATGAATTAATTCTCCTCCATGTTGAACAACACATGGAGGAAACACTAAGGATGGAAAGGGCACAAAATGTACTCCGGCTGGGGGATTTTAATGTTCACCAAGAACTACTGATCGAGCTGGTCAGGTCCTAAAGGACATATTTGCCAGACTGCGTCTGTGGCAAGGAAACAACAAGAAGGAAAAACATATTTGACCTCATCCTTACCAATCTGCCAACTGAAGATGCATCTGTTCATGACACTGTTGGTAAGAATGACCACCACAACAGTCCTATTGAAGATGAAGTCCCGTCTTCACATTGAAAATAACCTCCATGCCACTATCACCATGCTAAATGGGACAGACTTCAAACAGATCTAGCAACTCCAGACTGGGCATCCATGATGTGCTGTGGGCTATCAACAGCAGCAGAATTGTATTCCAGCACAATCTGTAACCTTATGGCCCAGCATAGCCCCCACTTAACCATTACCATCAAGCCAGGGGATCAACCACGGTTAAATGGAGATTGCAGGAGGGTATGGCAGGAGCAGCACCGGACACAGCTGAAAATGAGGTGTCAACCTGGTGAAACTACCAAACAGGACTACTTGCATGCCAAACACCAGAAGCAGCAAGCAACAGACAGAACTAAGCAATCCCACAACAAATAAATCTAAGCTCTGCAGTCCTGCCACATCAAGTTGAGAATGGTGGATAATTAAACAACTCACTGGAGGAGGATGCTCCACAAATATCCACATTCTCAATGATGGAAGAAACCAGCACCTCAGTGAAAAAAGTAAGGCTGAAACATTTAGCAATCTTCAGCCAGGAGTGCTGAGTAGATGATTTATCTCTGTCTCCTCCAGTAGTCCTCAGCATTACAGATACCAGTCTTCAGCCAATTCAATTCACTCTATGTGATATCAAGACATAGATGGAGACACTGGATACTGCAAAAGCTATAGGCCTGACAAGATTTTGCCTTGTGCTCCAGAACTTGCCGTTCCCCTAGCCAAGCTCTTCCAGTATAGATACAACACTGGCATCTACCCAACAATGTGGGAAATAGCCCACGTGTGTCCTGTACACAAAAAGCAGGACAAATCTAACCCAACCAATTACTGCCCTATGAGACTACTCTTTAATCATCAGTAAAGTGATGGAAGGCATCATCAACAGTGCTATCAAGCAGCACCTGCTTAGCAATAACTTGCTCCGTGACGCCCAGTATGGATTCTGCTTGGGCCACTCAGCTCCTGACCTCATTACAGCCTTGTCTCAAACATGGACAAAAGAGCTAAATTCCAGAGGTGAGGTGAGAGTGACAGCCTTTGACATCTAGGTCACATTTGACTGAGTGTGGCATCAAAGAGCCCTAGCACAACTGAATTAATGGGTATCATGGGGCAAACTCTCCAATGGTTGGAGTCATACCTCGCACATAAGAAGATGGTTGTTGTCTTTGGAGGTCAGTTACCTCAGCTCCAGGAAATCTCTGCAGGAGTTCCTTCGCCTTACCTTTTGCACCGATGTGCTGGATGTGATGAAGCCCAACCATCTTCAGCTGCTTCCCTCAATGACCTTCCCTCCATCATAAGGTCAGAAGTGGGGATGTTTGCCGATGATTGCACAGTGTTTAGCACCGTTTGCATCTCCTCAGATACTGAAGCAGTCCATGTACAAATGCAACAAGATCTGGACAATATCTAGGCTTGAGCTGGCAAGTGGCAAGTAACGTTCGTGCCACACAAATTCCAGGTAATGACCATCACTAATAAGAGACAATCTAACCACTACCCCTTGACCTTCAATGGTGTTACTATCACTGAAACCCGACTATCAACATCCTGGGGGTTATCATTAACCAGAAACTCAACTGGACTCATCTCATAACACAGTGGCTACAACAGCAGATCAGAAGCTAGGAATATTGCAGTGAGTAACTCATCTCCTGACTCCCCATAGTGTGTCCTCCATCTAAAAAGAACAATCAGGAGTGTGATGGAACACTCCCCACTTGCCTGGATGAGTGCAGCTCCAACATCATTCAAGAAGCTTGACACCATCCAGGACAAAGCAGCACTCTTGGTTGGCACTAGATCCACAAACATCCAATCCCACCACCACTGATGCTCAGTAGCAGCAGTGTGTACTATTTACAAGACGCACTGCAGATATCCAGCAAAGATTCTCAGTCAGTACCTTCCAAACACATGACCACTTCCATCTAGAAAGACAAAGGAAGCAGATACATGGGAAGACCACCATCTTCAAGTTCCCCTCCAAGACAGTCACTATCCTGACTTGGAAGTATATCGTTGTTCCTTCACTGTTGTCAGATTAAATTCACTCCCTAATGGAATTGTGGATCAACCAAGAGCAGGTGGACTACAGCAGACAAAGAAGGCAGCTCATCATCATCATCTTAAGTGCAATGAGGAATGGTCAAAAAATGCTGGCCAGCCAGCGATGCCCACATCCCACAAATAAATGTTTTAAAAGTGCTACGTAAGACATTAAAACCTGTGACTTCCCTGTAGGTAGATGTAAATGATCCAGGACACTATTCCAAACAGGGCAGGGGATGCACCCCCACTGCCTTGGCCACTATTTGTCCTTAAATTGGTTTTTACAAAGAGATATTATCTGGCCATCGCTGGTTGGAATCTTGCTCTGCCTTTCCTATGTTATAAAAATAACACTATTCAAAAGTACTTTATTGACTACCACAGATAATAAAATTATACTATTCAAGACTACTTAAAATGGAAATAGGTATAGTTCTATTGAAAATAATCAAACCAGAATTAATATGCTTCATTTAGTTGGAAGTTTTATTTTATCCTTAAATATCTTTATATTCTTATTAAATGTTCCAAGCTCAATGAGGTAAGGAATACTGCCATATATTGTTGACTACATGATTTAAACTTAACTTGCATTAAAGGTTGTCATTAGTAATAGAATTCTTTAATATAAATCCTATGCATGAATTGTAAACACCAGAATAAGTGTATTTCCTATTGTACTGAATAGCTGAATATTCAATTTCTAGTGAATCAGAAAGAGGTGGGGGTGTGATTTTAAAAACTGTCTTCTGGGAATGTATCTCTGGACTGTCACACCTCTGAGATTCTCTTGGATGTTCAAAGAAAAGGTAAGAGGGATGGGAAAAGGTATCTTCTCATTTCAAATTAAAGGCGTTTAACCTCCTTCAGGAGCTTGTTAACCAGGCTGGGAAGGTGAAATGAAATTTGAAAATCTGAACGCAGTGCCCAGTTTCGTGCACAGCTGTTTGGGTTTGAAGCAGGGAGAAATGTAAGTTTCTTTTATGCACTGAAAGGTGCATAAGTTAGGATCTTATGTTAAATCATATGCATTCCCCACGATTTGCTGGTATGTCCACCTGCCTGAGCATTTATGCTGCTGATTTTGCAAGGAGCTATCTACCCCTTTTCGCAAGACCAAAGGTCGATCGCATCATGAACGCTGTCTTCTTCAGCCACTCCCACTCCATAAGGTAGCTGTCACCTTTTGGAGATTCCTGGTTCCACTAGTTGGGGAACAGGCTAATTGGGCTCACTTTGGCCATATTATGGCTCTTGATTTTAAAATAATGTTGCAGAATGGGGTCAGAAGCCAGAAATTACGAGGGCATTGGGTTTGCATCTCCTCTGGAAATCTGTTGCTTGATTGGAATGGAATGCACCAGGTTCTCTCAGTGGCCAAGTGTTCATAAAGCAGCAAGCCCCATCAACAATATCAACAGCTTACACAATATGGTTTTGGAAGTTAAGGCCAGAGCATTTCAAAGTGATCTGAATTCCAGCTTTGAAGTACACTTAAGAATTATTAAATCCCATATATCTCGGTGGGGAACAGGGTGGGTGGAATCGGGCACTGGACCCACAGTTATCGTACAAATAAAACATGCCACTGTTACAAATGAACATAAGTGTTTATTTACACAATTCAGCAAACTCAAAAATCAACAAAGTTTGATTATGGTGTTTGATAGATAGGCAACGTTGTTGCTCTCCATTGTAGAGTTGCGTGTATTTGCCTGAATCTGCTCAAAGTTATGACAATCGAACTGTACAGTGTACAATCTTATTGTATCGAACAAAGTTTAAGAAAAGTTGCATACTTTGTAATTCAGTAACCGAAGGGATTGTTATATAACTGTACCTTTTTTGGATATTGCCTGTCCAGGTTTTTTCTGCGGATTAACAAAAAGCACAAATTGTCATTCTACTTATGCATCAACACCCTCCTCTACTATGCCATTTAATTGCCATTTAATTATTAGGAACAATGGAAAATGCATAATTGAATGCATACCACTTTCTTTGGCCATCTTTATATTGGAGCTGATCTGTTGTAACAATTGGTGGTGGTGGATGTATTTTCCATAAAATATACTCAAGCAGCATGAAAAATAAGCTTGAATGATGTATGATTTAGTGGCACAATAATCCAGCAACTGTGAAAGTGTTTATTAAAATGTTCTCCTGCACAACACATCTCTATACTCTCAAGCTCAGAGACATGAATAGAATCACAGAATTGCAACTCATACAAAAATATTGGCTGGACATTACCATTTATCCTATGTCAAGTTTGACTTGGAAATGATTCACTCTGGCCTGGTATTATGTGTTCCCTGCATTTAAACATGAGAATAGTTAAAACATAATTTTAACCCAATTCAACCTCCAGTGCACTGATCTGGCATAAATGCGAAATCAGCACTAAAGTGAAAGATGAAGTTGGGAGAATTTAGTTCCTTTGTAGGAATGTTTGATTGGTCATGGAATATATTCTACAATCAGTGCTGAAATCAAAGTCTCTAATAGGTTTTAAAATTGGCGATGAATCAATAAGTTCAATTTTCTTACACTTTCCCTTTCTTTTAATTCTTCAAGTCTTTTGGAGAACAAATTCAGACATTGTTGAGATGAACAGTTTCCGTCTGTGCTGGAAAATTCTGTGGCCTACCAAGTGGGCTGCTTGGGCCTTATTTTAAGTATGTCATGGTCAACTGAAGCTCTGAAATGGTGGCTGGGCATTTGCCAACATTTCTATTGAGTAAGGACAAAGCAAAAGGCAAACAAAAACAGAAAGTGCTTGAGAAACTCAGCAGGTCTGGCTGCATTTCTGGAGTGAAAGCAGAGTTAATGTTTCGAGTCCAGTGACTCTTCAAGCAAGAGGTAACAATTTCAGAGCTAAAACAGCCTTGAGTCCCTTGACGTCCACAATAAGAGATCTATTGCCTATTTGAGGTCCCAAATCGTACACGTCGTTTGCTGTGATGCAGCTAGTCACATTTTTGAATACATTCAGACAAATAAAGCCCAGGGATCAATTGCAAATGGCAAAGGTGATTAGCTTAATAGAACAAACAACTGAAAGGAGCAAGAGTGATTCCTTTGACTACATATCAAAGTACATAATTATCACTGAGCTGCCACCACAACCCATCAAGTAACAGGGTGTCTCTCTTCATTATGCAATTTGAGGAATAGAGTAGGGAGCCTGCCTGACTGAAATGCCTGAGATAATAATCAACATCTTTGTTGACCCTGGCTTTATGATGTCTCTGCAGCTTGGGCACCGTGGGAGCTGCCAGGTGAATCATTTGCCACGTCTATAAACACAAAAACTTACTTTTATATAGTGTCTTTAAGATAATAAAAAAAATTCCTGTTACTTTACATAAGCAGTCGTCAGACAAAATATGAGCTACATAAGGAAATATTAGGTTAGGTTGCTTGAAGATTGGACAAAGAGGTGGGTTTGAAGTAATGTTTTAGAACAGTTGAGAGAGGGAGAGAGAGTTTTGGGGAAGGAATTCTAGATCTTGGGCCTAGGCAGCTGAAGGTATCTCCACCAAAGGAAATTGAGGATTTGCAAGAAGCCAGATTTGAAGGCGTTCTGAGTTTTCAAAGGTTTGTAGGGTAAAATGGAAGGGGAGTCGCTAAGTCATGAAGGGAGCATTTAGTGGGATTAATCCCTGGTTCTCCTAGCCACCGTCCAACTGGGTTCATCCGATGGTCAAATATCAGTGGGCTGATAGACTGTCTGGAGATAAGTGTGATATGGTAACTGTCTAGGTAACTTGCAGAAAATCACATAGTGGAGTAATTATCTACATTTAGCTGTAGCTGGCCATTGTGTGCACACCTTTTTGTTATTGGTGAATGCTGTTGGCTGATGTTTGGTGCTCTGATAGCATCATGGCCAAATGAGGACTCCCTGAAGAAAATCAACCTGTCATGGATATTTCCAAGTTTTATCATGTTGACAGTTATAAGCAATGGGGACATAATGCTCCATCCTGGTAACCAGGATGCCAGTCATCTGTTTAAAGCAGCTGTTTAATGCAGTCTGTGGCTGGCAGCTAATGTCCCTTGTAGCATGCTAAAGGGATCTGTTGTTAAGGACTGTGCAGTTATGTTTAGAGTCACTGACAAATCTTAGTCCTTGATCCAATAGACTAGCAGGTCCTTATTCAGGATGATGCAGAGGTTTGAGAAAACCTGTCTGATGAAGCACAATCTCAACCAAGATCCAAGAATGAGATTCTTGGCTTTTCTGACTAATGTCTGCTACCAGCAACAACCTCACATCCTGCAAACTGCCTTATCTGCTGTTCTCTGACACACAAAGATAGGAGAAACAGTGGCCTAATGCTACTATCACTAGAACAGCAATCCAGAACTTCAGGGCATGGTTCAAACCGCATGATGGCAGATGGCGACATTTGAATTTGATAAAATATGGAATGATGAGCTGGCCTAATGGTAACCATATAGAAACTCCTGGTCTGGCCTACATGTTGACTTTTAACTGCCTCTGATTAGGGTTGGGCAATAAATGCTAGGCTGGCCAGTGATGCTCACATCTTATGAATAAATAAGATAAAAGCTACTCCAGCAGCTCTTGTATCCAGAATAACATTGCACTCTTGTGTATCAATTTAGAGTTGATTTCACTTACTTTTCTAACTGAAAATATAGCAATTAAAAAATTCATTGTGCTTTGTACATTGTATTTTCCAACGATAAGCTTTGTTCTGAGATGCATGACCTTTCCTAGTGCATCACACGAACCATGGAATTTGCCCACTTCAATATAATTTATTCACACTTGTGCGGAAAGGAGTGGAGATTTGCTGTGGTTTTGGATTTTTATCAACAAAAGCAGTGAAATTTCTTCAAGAGCATTAAAAAAGAATTGGTACTCTTAAAACATTTTATTCCTGTTCTCTCCTGTTGGGATACAGTTTCTTATGTCTGTGTCCACCAATAGTCCTCCCAAGCTGTTGGGCTAACAATATGGGAAGAGCCATTTAACCCCAACCAGGCTATGCTGGTGTAGGTACTCTGCAAAAGTGTACCCATACCACTGTTCACCTGACAGTAATCTGTGCTTATCTATCATTGTCCTTAAGTGCATCTAAGGTAGAGTTGTACATATCACTTACCACCTTTTTCACCAAGGAATGGACAATGGCTAATGTTTGGAGCCATTTGATAAGTTTGATAATGAAATGTACTGGAAGTATCAGAATTGTCCTAAGAAAAAAATATTGCTTTTATTACACAATAAATTCTTAACTGCAGTTTTACAAAATGCTGCTTTTGTGATAAAGGCAAAATATGTTGAAAATATTGAGAAGGTGTGAGCGTATCCATGGAAGGAGACAGAAGTGTTATCATTTTAGCTCAGTAGGTTAAATAGATGAGATCAGATCAGGTCTGGGGGAAAAAAAAATGATGTTACAGGATTTTAGCAACTTTGGAAGCAAGGAAATGAGGAAGAGAACAGAAGCAAAGATCATGGTAGAATGAAAGATAGGAAAGATTAAATGTCAGTGTAAGGGATGATGGTATCTGGCAAAGGAAATGGTACTGGGGCAAGTAAAAGACAGGTAGGTATAGAGGAGGTGCAACTGGGGAAAGAGTAACATACCTAACAGTGTTCTCGAAAAAGGAGAACAGGAAGAGAGTCTATGATCTGAAATATTTAAAATATTGTGTCAAGAAAACTCTAAAATATCAAATCAAAAGATGACATGATGTTCCTCAAGTTAGTTTGAATGGCGTGGAGTCCACTATTAGATCAACCATGACTGTCTCAAATTGGCAGGGTGGGCTCACGGGACTAGTGACTTTCTCCTACTTCTAATTCTTATGTTTGTAGCTTCTTTGGAACAATATCCACAGTATTCCAGTCCATAGATTAATGTGCCAGCTACCTAGTATATTCAGTATCCATGTGTCTCTGCTGTAACATGGACATGATCTCTTGATGTAATCCCTTTGTATCAGATTAAAAATTACACAATATCAGGTTATATTCCAACAGATTTGTTTGGAAGTGCACGCTTTCGGAACGCTGCTGTAACCTGGTGTTGTGTGATTTTTAACCTGGCATTGTATGATTTTTTTTTACCCACTCCACCATCAGCCCCTCCACATCATGGCTTTTGTATTGGGACTTGTTTGCCCTTGCAAACATAATAATGTCCTCCCTATAAGGCCCAAAAATGAAACTTTTCTCAGGTACTTATTTACTGGTGTCAGGTCATCCCTGGATGATGATGTTTACAATTCTTGTAGTTACTCATTTTCAGCAGTTGTAGGTTGCAACTGTTCAGACTGGCTCTGCCCAAGTTGAAACAGATCAACCTTGAGAATATCTTCAAAGTTGTAGTCAAAAGCATCAAACTGTATCTCAAGAAAAATCTTGTGTGAGTTGGGCAATCTGCTCGGTGTGTCAGGTATAATCAGCTGGTACCTGCCTCGCACCTCATTTCAGAGTTATATCTTTACACCTTGCCAAATAGAGGCTGCAAACATAGTGGTCCACTCATTAGTGACTTGCAGCAGATCACTTCCAATGACTTATGATCTGTTTCAGTGGTCATTTTCTTAACAGATAAGTACATGTGAAACTACATAGTGAGATATACCAGAGCTAATGTTTTGTGCTCTGTTTTGGAGTTGCTGACTTATGCAACTGACAGGGATCAAACTACAAGCAATAGCTTTAGCATCATGGAAGGAAAAAACAAGTGCCTAGGCATTTTTGTGATGTATCAACTTCAAGAATCGTGCCTTTTGTCAGCTTTCACTACTTCCTGAAAGAACCTGCACGAGAGATTGGAAAACCTGTTGATGATCATTTTGACACATCAGACCTTCTTGTGTAGATTTCTCACTGGGGATACTCTGTTTGTGAAGTTTGGAATATGTACGAGAGGTAATTTAAAAAATTCAAGGAAATGCGGCAGATCCGTGTTATACTGCGGGCTTGGTAATTTTCTTTTAACATCCTCAAGCTTACCTGGATGGGGTTGGAGTAAAAGGACCCAAAGAAGTTTTTCTGGTATTTAATGATTAATGACATTGACCTGGCATTTCATACTGTTAAAGCCAATACTCTACTATCATCAATAGGCGAAGGTTGTGATCATGTTTTGCCTTTATCTTACCCATGACAATGTTATCAGGAGTTATATAATAAAATGTCAGGCACATTCACAATAATCCTGACACTGCTGTTAGAATTGGCTTTGACTGACAATAGCCTAACAGAAACAATATGGTTCAAATGGCACCCAAAATATTCTTCTGTGAAAAAGAACAGACTTGTATCCATGTCGAGAGTATGGTGCTGGAAAAATACAGCAGGTCAGGCAGCATCTGAGGAGCCGGAGAATCAATGTTTTGAGGATTCCTGATGAAGGATTCCTGATGAAGGGCTTATGCCCGAAATGTTGATTCTGCTGCTCAGGATGCTGCCTGACCTGCTGTGCTTTTCCAGCACCACACTCTCGACTCTGATCTCCAGCATCTGCAGTCCTCACTTTCTCCTCCAGACCTGTATCCATGCTTTACATACAGCTTGGTAAATAATTTTTCTCTAGAAAATGTAGGATTTAACTTTTCCAGCATCAGTATTTAGTGTGTGGACACCTTTTAAATGAGAAGTTGAAGCAGCTCGGATTTACCCTTACAGTGTCATCTTTCTTTGAAACACATGAGATGGAGTCTGTTTGGTGCTCAACCTTCTGAATTATACCATTTCACTCCGTCTCGATCACTTTTGTTGGAAGCTTCAGCGGTGTACATGCAAGCTGCCCCTTCTTGGAGGGCAATAAGATGCAATATTGTAATACCTTAAGATAACTGATTGTGACAAATTAATGTGGGTTTGGGTGTTTGAGCTCATTGTCCAATCCATTTCTATCAAGGTTGGTCTGTTCCACCATAGTATGGTTTGAATCTCTTGAATTGTGGCGATAGCATTTTCTCTGCACATTGATAATCCTGTCAGTTCTGGTTCACTGATAACCACCAGGTAGAGGACTACAGGAAACCAAGATGAGTTTGCACATTGGCTCAGCCATGTGATTACTTGAATGCATGGAATTAGTTATCCGAGACTATATGATGACCTCCCATAAGCTGTACCATGGAGTACCACTTACTGAGGTACGTTTTTTTTGGAATGCAGAGCAGTAATGTGTTATGCTAATTTCTGTGTTGACTTCAACTTTTAGCTGACCTTCACTGATGTGTTTGCATTTGGCCTTGACTTTTTAAAATGTTCCTTATTTAAGATATTGTAGTGTTGTACCATCCTGTTAATCATCTGTGTTTATTCTGGAGTCTGGCTTGGTCTTCAGATTCAGATTTCCTGCACATGCATGTCCCTTGGTGACTCATGCTTTATCAATACCAAAAAAAGTTGGATAGCTATTGGATATGTGTAACAATCACATCTGTTACAAATTTTGTTGATTTGGAATGCTTTGTAGAAATATTGTTGGTTATTGGCCTGTGACAATGACATAATACTTGTGTTCACCTTCAAGTAAATCACTCCTTTATCTTGTCCAAGAGATCTTTTCTACAGGCTTGAATTGACTTGGAGGCAATGACTAACTCAATAAGCCTTTCCAATGGTTCCTCTTTAGAAAATTTATACTTATGCCCTCTACTGCAGAATTTTCCAACACACTGGTCAATAGACTCTTGCAGTTGCTGTCCATATGACATGAGTTGGAGTCTGCTAATCCTGAGTTGGTTTTTGAAAAAAATTCCAGATGTTCTCTAGTTCTGTTGGACATATTAATTCTTTGAAGCTCCTTCTTGCCAAAGGCAAGCAAGATTTTTCGAACTCTTTTCCCATGATCATTTATGGCTTGATCTGTAAAATGGCATTAAACATTTTGTTTAAATAGGTATAATTCAGTAAAGGTGTAACTGCATGCTAGTTCCATAGTGAGGTATTAGCTATCGAGGATTCATCCTTAAAGATGATAAGTCAGTGTAAATTAAAAATACTCCTCACTTAGTTACAAAGATTATGCACTGTTTTGTTCTGAAACATTGCTACTGATGTAACAACTGTGAGGAACAGAGCTCACTAGACTTACAGTTCTTTGAATTGAACAGCACTGTGTCTTAGCTCAAAAATAAACAGCAGCATTTTAATGTTTGACTGAGGAAATGTTAGACATTAATTTTATCTTGAAAAAGCTTACATTCCAGTCAAAAGAAATTTACTCCATTTTCTTTTTGGTTAATGCCCCATCTGCGGATCAGTCCATCACTCTGTACTTATAGAAACTAATGAGATTCTTGTACTCTCAAGTTACATGCTATGTTACAGTAAACTGTCATGAGTATGTCTGTTAAAGATATGCTCACATATTTGCCTATTTTAGTTATATTAACATACTGATCATGAGACTAAATACAATACAAATTCTTCTAAGAATATGGATTACAAGTTTGCTAATGGGAGACTGGAATGAAAATGACCTGGAATGAAAATGAAAAGCTACCTTCTCCCCAGTCCCACCCCCATTTATATCTCCACTCTGCAGGCACCCTGCCTCTATTCGTGATGAAGGGCTTTTGCCCGAAACATCGATTTTCCTGCTCCTCGGATGCTGCCTGACCTGCTGTGCTTTTCCAGCACCACTCTAATCTACATTTGAGGAAAACCAATTGGTTAAGAAAACTTCAACAAACATTTTATATATATATCTGTCAAATGGTTCAAGATCTGTTGACAAATGGATCCTCGCTACCTCTTCTGAGCTAATTGGGAGAATGGTGTTTTCCTGGCTTAGAATATGCTTGTGCTGCTATTTGTTGTAATGGATGCTTTGGACTCATTGTGCCTGTTACACAGCAGGAGTGTTGTTAGGTCTCACGGCTTCTATACTTATTTTGAATCTCTCACAAACACATTGCCCTAAAATGCTTCTCAGTGATCGAAGAAGCTTTAAAGTAGTCAGTGCAATGTCAGAAACAACAAAACCTCTTTTCCCTGCCTCATTTAATTAGCTGTATAAATTCAATAGCTCACTCAAGCTGAGAGAAAACAAGAAAGCAGTATTCACACATTTTAATGAATACAATCTCCAGGGAATTACTCCGTAATAAGTGCTGTCAATGAAAAATGCAAATAGATTTGCCTGGGTATTAGATATTGGAAAAATTGATTAACAACAACAACTTTTATTTATCTGGTGTACTTAACATAATAAAAAATTAATGACACGTCAAAGAGGCATTACCAAACAAAATGTGACAGCAAGCCATCTAAGGAGACACTAGGACAGAAAAAAACAAAGCTTGGTGTAAGACATAGGGCTCAAGGAGCATCTTAAAGGAGGAAAGTAAGGTTGAAGGACATAGAGATGTAGGGACAAAATTCCAATCTTAAGGTAGACTAAGGGAAGTAACCTGAGGAAGCTATTGACAACAATGAACGAACGATAAAGACTGGTAAACCTGAAGTAGTGAATTTTAAATCAAATGTAACAGCTGAGTTTATCCAGGCTGGATGTTTAGGTGACTCGTTTGATATTTTCCTGATAAACAAATGGCAAGTCACTTATGTTGTTTATATCATTCACTAGAATAATAAGTTTGAAATGATCATTATTGTATTCATTTTCTATCAAAGATAATAAAAATAAGTATGCCTGTACTGTCTTAAACGTGGAGATTTCTCCAAGTCTCCTTGGGTTTCCTTGAGACCCTTTTCATTTCTAGAGTCACAAAGAACCAATTTTAATTTGTCCAAATTGTATCAGATGCACGTTTTAGCACTCTTAATTTGCAATATTTTAAAAAACAAAATTGGGAATCTACACTTAATAAAAGGAACAAAGAGGACAAATGACCTGGTTTGTTGTTCTAATTCTTTAAACACTTGTCTTTTAGTGGAGAAGTTCATGTGCTCTAACAATTGGATACCAGTTCCATTAATTATAGAGTCAGAGATGTACAGCATGGAAAAAGACCCTTTGGTCTAACCCGTCTATGCCGACCAGATATCCTAACCCAATCTACTCCCACCTACCTGCACCCAGCCCATATCCCTCCAAACCCTTCCTATTCGTATACCCAGCCAAATGCCTCTTAAATGTTGCAATTGTACCAGCCTCCATCACTTCCTCTGGCAGCTCATTCCATACACGTACCATCCTCTGTGTGAATAAATTGCCCCTTAGGTCTCTTTTATATCTTTTCCCTCTCACCCTAAACCTATGCCCTCCAGTTCTGGACTACCCGAACCCCAGGGAAAAGACTTTGCCTATTTACCCCATCCATGCCACTCATAATTTTGTAACCTCTATAAGGTCACCCCTCAGCCTTCGACGCTCCAGGGAAAACAGGCCCAGCCTATTCAGCCTCTCCCTGTAGCTCAGTTCCTCCAACCCTGGCAACATTCTTGTAAATCTTTTCTGAACCTTTTCAAGTTTCACAAGATCTTTCCGATAGGAAGGAGACCAGAATTGCATGCAATATTCCAACAGTGGCCTAACCAAGGTCCTGTACAGCCGCAACATGACCTCCCAATCCTGTACTCAATGCTCTGACCAATAAAGGAAAGCATACCAAACGCCTTCTTCACTATCCTATCTACCTGCGACTCCACTTTCAAGGAGCTATGAACCTGCACTCCAAGGTCTCTTTGTTCAACAACACTCCCTAGGACCTTACCATTAAGTTTATAAGCCCTGCTTAGATTGCTTTCCCAAAATGCAGCACCTCGCATTTATCTGAATTAAGCTCCATCTACCACCTCTCAGCCCATTGGCCCATCTGATCAAGATCCTGTTGTAACCCTCTTCGCTGTCCACTACACCTCCAATTTTGGTGTCATCTGAAAACTTACTAACTGTACCTCTTATGCTTGCATCTAAACCATTTAAGTAAATGACAAAAAGTAGAGGACCCAGCACCGACCCTTGTGGCACTCCACTGGTCACAGGCCTCCAGTCTGAAAGACACCCCTCCACCACTACCCTCTGTCTTCTACCTTTAAGCCAGTTCTGTATCCAAATGGCTAGTTCTCCCTGTATTCCATGAGATCTAACCTTGCTAATCAGTCTCCCATGGGCAACCTTGTTGAACGCCTTACTGAAGTCCATATAGATCACATCTACTGCTCTGCCCTCATCAATCCTCTTTGTTACTTCTTCAAATAACTTAATCAAGTTTGTGAGACATGATTTCCCACACTCAAAGCCACGTTGACTATCCCTAATCAGTCCTTGCCTTTTCAAATACATGTACATCCTGTCCCTCAGGATTCCCTCCAACAACTTGCCCAACACCGAGGTCAGGCTCACTGGTGTGTCGTTCCCTGGCTTGTCCTTACCACCCTTCTTAAACAGTGGCACCTCCAGTCTTCCGGCACCTCACCTGTGAGTATCGATGATACAAATATCTCAGCAAGAGGCCCAGCAATCACTTCCCTAGCTTCCCACAGAGTCCGTGGGTGCACCTGATCAGGTCCTGGGGATTTATCCACCTTTACCCATTTCAAGACATCCAGCACTCCCTCCTCTGTAATATGGACATTTTGCAAGATGTCACCAGCTATTTCACTACAGTCAATATCTTCCATATCCTTTTCCACAGTAAATACTGATGCAAAATGAATTTGTAAAATCCCTTTGGATTCTCCTTAATTCTATTTGCCAAAGCTATCACATGTCCCCTTTTTGCCCTCCTGATTTCCCTCTTAAGTATACTCCTACTGCCTTTATACTCTAAGGGTTCACTCGGTCTATCCTATCTATACTGTACATATGCTTCCTTCTTTTTCTTAACCAAACCCTCAATTTCTTTAGTCATCCAGCATTCCCTATACCTACCAGCCTTTCCATTCACCCTGACAGGAATATACTTTCTCTGGATTTTCAAAGGCTTCCCATTTTCCAACCGTCCCTTTACCTGCGAACATCTGCCTCCAATCAACTTTTGAAAGTTAGAGTCATCGAGTCATAGAGATGTACAGCATGGAAACAGACCCTTCGGTCCAACCCGTCTATGCCGACCAGATATCCCAACCCAATCTAGTCCCACCTGCCAGCACCCGGCCCATATCCCTCCAAACCTTTCCTATTCATATACCCATCCAAATGCCTCTTAAGTGTTGCAATTGGACCAGCCTCCACCACATCCTCTGGCAGCCCATTCCATACACGTACCACCCTCTGCGTGAAAACATTGCCCCTTAGGTCTCTTTTATATCTTTCCCCTCTCACCCTAAACCTATGCCCTCTAGTTCTGGACTACCCGAACCCCAGGGGAAAGACTTTGCCTATTTATGCTATCTATGCCCCTCATAATTTTGTAAACCTCTATAAGGTCACCCCTCAGCCTCCAATGCTCCAGGGAAAACAGCCCCAGCCTGTTCAGCCTCTCCCTGTAGCTCAGATCTTCCAACCCTGG
>NC_057721.1:14057143-14113965 GCF_004010195.1 Chiloscyllium plagiosum
CTCCCTTTCTGTCCTTCCTGTAGCATTTGTATCCTGGAACATTAAGCTGCCAGTCCTGCTCATCCCTGAGCCATGTTTCTGTAATTGCTATGATATCCCAGTCCCATGTTCCTAACCATGCCCTGAGTTCATCTGCCTTCCCTGTTAGGCCCCTTGCATTGAAATAAATGCAGTTTAATTTATTAGTCCTACCTGTCCCTGCCTGCCCTGACAGTTTGACTCGCTTCTGTTCTCAACTGTACCAGTCTCAGATCGATCTCTTTCCTCACTATCTCCCTTGGTCCCACCCCCCACCTTACTAGCTTAAATCCACCCGAGCAGCTCCAGCAAATTTCCCTGCCAGTATATTAGTCCCCTTCCAGTTTAGGTGCAATCTGTCCTTCTTGTACCAAAAGGTCACTCATGTACCAAAAGAGATTCCAATGATCCAAAAATCTGAATCCTTCTCCCATACACCAGCTCCTCAGCCATGCATTCTTCTTGTTTAGTGACTATCAATTCAAAGTTTGATTATTGCACTTCAAACCTCATCTCTAGGTTTCATGATGACCATGCCAATTTTTATACTATACCTTATGATCTAACCATAGAAACAGAAAATAGGAGCAGGAGTTGGCTATTGAACCCTTCGGGCCTGCAGCACCATTCATTATGATCATGGCTGATCATCCAACCCAATAACCTCTTTCTGTTTCCCCCCATATTCTTTGATCCCTTTAGCCCCAAGTACTATGTCTAATTCCTTCTTGAAATCATACAATGTTTTGACCTCAACTGCTTTCTGTGCCAGTGAATTCCATCAGATCACTAATCTCTGGGTGAAGAAATTTCTCATCTCCATCCTAAAAAGCTTACACTGTATCCTTAGATTGTGACCCCTAGTTCTTGATATCCCTGCCAACAAGAACATTCTTCCTGCATTTACTCTGTCCGGTTAGAATTTTCTAGGTTTCAATAAGATCTTCTCTCACTCTTCAAAACTCCCACTAATATAATCCCAACTAATTCAAACTCTCCTCATATTTAATTTCTCCAAATCAGGTAAATGGATGTAGGTTTGCTTGCTGAGCTGAAAGATTGATTTCCAGACATTTCATTACCTTACTAGGTAACGTCTTCAGTGGACTTTAAGCAAAGCAATGCTGAAACTTCCTGCTTTCTATTTATATGTTTGGGTTTCTTTGGGTTGGTGATGTCATTTCCTTTGGTGATGTTATTTCCAGTGGTGAAGTCACTCCCTGTTCCTTTTCTCAGGGGGTGGTAGATGGGGTCTAACTCGATGTGTTTGTTGATAGAGTTCTGGTTAGAATGCCATGCTTCTAGGAATTCTCGTGCATGACTTTGTTTGGCTTGTCCTAGGATGGATGTATTGTCCCAGTTGAAGTGGTGTCCTTCCTCATCCGTATGTGAGGATACTAGTGAGGGAGGGTCATGTCTTTTTGTTGCTAGTTGGTGTTCATATATCCTGGTGGCTAGTTTTCTGCCTGTTTGTCTAATGTATTGTTTTTTACAGTCCTTGCATGGTATTTTATAAATGATGTTAGTTTTGCTCATTGTCAGTATAGGGTCTTTCAAGTTCATTAGCTGCTGTTTCAGTGTGTTGGTGGGTTTGTGGGCTACCGTGATGGCAGTCATTTCTGAGATGTCTTTGATGTAGGGGAGAGTGGCTAGGGTTTCTGGATGTGTTTTGTCTACTTGTTTGGGTTTGTTGCTGAGAGATCAGCGGACTGTGTTCATTGGGTATCTATTCTTTTTGAACACACGGTACAGGTGATTTTTCTCTGCTCTGCATAGTTCCTTTGTGCTGCAGTGTGTGTTGGCTTATTGAAATAAGGTTCTAATGCAGTTTCATTTGTGGGTGTTGGGATGATTGCTTCTGTAGTTCAATATTTGGTCTGTATGTGTTGTTTTTCTGTAGACGCTGGTTTGAAGATCCCTCTTGGCTGTTTGCTGTACTGTGACATCTAGGAATGGCAATTTGTTGTTGTTTTCCTTCTCTTTGCTGAATTTTATGCCAGTAAGGGTATTACCCAAAATTCACAAACCAGGAGCCCCCCTCAGGCCCATAGTCTCGCTACCTGGAACACCAACTTACAGATTGGCCAAGGAGCTACATGAAAGACTAAAACACTCAGTAGAAGACTTATGCCATTCCATCCACTCCACCCAAGAATTCCTGAAGACCATTAAAGACACTAAGATAGAAGAGGATGAAATAATGGTCTCCTTTGATGTAACAGCCCTGTTTACCTCAATCAACATTAACACTGACTACACTATTAGAAGACCCAAAGACACAGACACAAAACACCACTAACTCCATCAACAAGTAGAATATCATCAAGCTAGTGGACCTATGCCTTACCACCCACTTGACCTTCAACAACAAAACTTAGAGACAAACCAATGGAACACCATGGGATCTCCGATAGCAGGGTTCTTAGCAGAAGCAGTCATGCAGAGACTTGAGCAAACAGCTCTGCCAACCATCCAACCCAAACTCTGGGTCCGCTATGTGGATGACACCTTTGTCATCACTAAACGAAACACGTTAGAGGAAATCTTCAAGACCATCAATAATACCCTTGCTGGCATAAAATTCACCAAAGAGGAGGAAAACAACAACAAACTGGCATTCCTAGATGTCACAGTAGAGTGAACAGCCAATGGAGACCTTCAAACCAGTGTCTACAGAAAAACAACACATACAGACCAAATATTGAACTATAAAAGCAATCATCCCAACATCCACGAACGAAGCTGCATCAGAACATTATTTCAATGAGCCAACACACACTGCAACACAAAGGAACCATGCAGAGCAGAGGAAAATCACCTGTACAGTGTGTTCAAAAAGAATAGGTACGCAATGAACACAGTCCGCTGATCTCTCAGCAACAAACCCAAACAAGTAGACAAAACACATCCAGAAACCCTAACCACTCTCCTCTACATCAAAGTCATCTCAAAAATGACTGCCAGATTACTCAGACCCCTTGGCATCATGGTAGCTCACAAACCCACCAACACACTAAAACAGCAGCTAATGAACTTGAAAGACCCTATACAGACAATGAGCAAAACTAACATCATTTACAAAATACCATGCAAGGACTGTAACAAACAATACATTAGACAAACAGGCAGAAAACTAGCCACAGGATATATGAACACCAACTAGCAAGAAAAAGACATGACCCTCTCTCACTAGTATCCTCACATACGGATGAGGAAGGACACCACTTCGACTGGGACAATACATCCATCCTTGGACAAGCCAAACAAAGACCTGCACGAGAATTCCTAGAAGCATGGCATTCCAACCAGAACTCTATCAACAAACACATCGAGTTAGACCCCATCTACCACCCCCTGAGAAAAGGAACCGGAAGTGACTTCACCACTGGAAATAACATCACCAACGCAAAGAAACCCAAACATATAAATAGAAAGCAGGAAGTTTCAGCATTGCTTTGCATAAAGTCCACTGAAGATGTTACCTAGTAAGGTAATGAAATGTCTGGAAATCAACCTTTCAGCTCAGCGAGCAAACATACATCCAAAACCTCAACCTGAGCTACAAATCTTCTCAAAACTTGCTAAGTCTGATAAATGTTCAATGAATTCCCTGTAAAGTAAAAACGTCCTTCTCCAGAGACCAAAACTGTACACATTATTCCAAGTATGGCCTCATTCCAAGGCCCTGTGTAATTGCAACAAGACAGCCTTGTTCCTGTACTCAAACCTTTTTGCAAGCCTACCTTCAGTGCCTGGTACATGAGGAAATCCAGGTCTCATTTCACGTTCCCCTCTCTCAATTTATAGCCATTTGAATAATAATCAGTCTTCCCGTTTTTGCATTCAATGTGAATAACCTCACATATATCCACATTCTGCTGCATCTACCATGTATTTCCCACTTGGTCAACTTGTCCAAATCGCACTGAAGCATCTCTGCATCCTCCTTACAGCTCATCCTCCCACCCAATGGCTAGTCACTGCCTGCTATTTGAAAAAAAGACCCATAGAGTCATTGAGTACTACAGCATGGAGACAAACTGGTACATGCCGACCAAAATGTCCATCAACACTAACTCAACTTCCCTACACTTGGCTCATATCCTTCTAATCCTTTCCAATCTGTCCAACTGCCTTTTAAATGTTGTTAATGGACCTGCATCAACCATTTTCACTGGCAGCTCATTCCATATGCATACCACCCTTTGTGTAAAAATATTGCCCCTCAGGTTCCCTTTTATTCTTTCCCCTCTAACCTTAAACTGATGCCCTCTAGTCCTTGATTCCCCAACCATGAGAAAAAAGGCTCAGTGCATTCACCCTATCCATGCCTCTTATGATCTTTTACACTTCTATAAAATGCCCCCTCAGGCTCCTAAATTCTAAAGAAAATATCCTAGCTTGCCCAACCTCTCCCTATAACTCAGGCCATTGAGTCTTGGCAACATCCTCGTAAATTTCTTCTGTACTCTTTCTAGTTTAATAACATCCTTCCTATAGCAAGGTGACCAAAACTGAACACAATACATTAGATTCTCTACAGTATGGGAACAGGCCCTTTGGCACAACAGGTCCTCACCCTCCGAAGATTAACCCACCCCAACCCATTTCCCCTATCATATATTTACACCTGACTATTGCACCTAAATTGGCAATTTAGCATGGCCAATTCACCTGACCTGCATATCTTTGGATTGTGGCAGGAAACAGCATGCCTGGAGAAAACCCCATGCAGACACAGGGAGGCTGTGTAAACTCCACACAGTCACCCAAGGTGGGAATTGAACCCGGGTCCCTGGAGCTGTGAGGCAGCAGTGCTAACCACTGAGCCACTGTGTCATCCCCTAATGGCAGCAATGGGACTTGAACCCACACCTCCTTAGAGACTGGAACCTTAATCTAGCGCCTTAGACCGGTCGACCACACTACCAGCCAATATTCCATGTGCGGCCTCACCAATGTCCTGTACAACTGCAACATTAAATTCTCAGCTTCTATACTCAATTGCTTGACTGATTTATTCCTATTCTTTATTTCCTGTCTGCCAACCGGTTGTCTATCAATTTTAATATACTACTCCCAAACCCGTATGTTTTAATATTACACACTAATCTCTCATATATAACCTTATCGAAATCCTTCTGAAAATCCAAGTAAATCACATCTACCAGCTCCCCCTTATTAACTCTACAAGTTACATCTTTCACAGATTCCAGTAGATTTGTTCAGCGTGATTTCCCTTCATAAACTCATCCTGACCCTATTCAAACTACTTTTCTAATAACCCTGTTCAGAGATTAATTACACACCACTGGACTGGGTGAAACTTCAATCTGGGCCTCCCAGTTCAGGAGTAGGGACACTACCACTGTGCCACAAGGCATCCAAATTGAATTTAAATTTCATCATCTGCTGTGATGGGATTTGAAATGACACCACCAGCTCATTAGGGACATTGGATTACTAAACCAGTGTCAGTAGCACTATGCCATAACATCCCGATGACTCTGTTCACTTCTGCCACTGTTCTCCGTGGTGCTCAGCTATTCATTTTTTTTATAATGATCTCCAGCATTTTCCATGTTACCAATGTCAGGCTAACTGGTTTATTGTTCCTTGTTTTCTAGGTGCCTCACTTTTTGGTTACCCTCCAATCTGTAGAAACTTCCAGAATCTATAGAATTGTGAAAGGTGGCCAGCAATTCATCCACTATCACTTCCTTATACTCTGGGATGTAGATTATCATGCCCTGGGGGTTTATCTGCTTTCAATTCCATCAATTTCCCCAACTTCATTTCCCTATTAAATGATTTCCTTTAGTTCCTCCTGTCATTAAACCCTGTGTTCCCTAGCATTTCTGGTTTATTATCTACATCCTCCTTTGAGAACACAGAACCAAGGTATGTTTGGTTTGGTTTGATTTGATTTTGTTTGATACATTATTGTCACATATACCTATCAACAGTGAAAATATTTAATTTGCGTCCACTACAGGCAGATCATACTGTACAAAGTGCATTAGTGCAATAGAACAGAGTGAGGTATACAATATTAGGACTGCAGAGAAGGTGCACAAGAGCGAGATCAATGTAAAATTTAAAATTTGACAAGTTCATTCAGAAGTCTAATAACAGCAGGGAAGAAGCTGTTCTTGAATCTGTTGGTTCATGTGTGTACATTTCTCTATCCTCTGTCCAATGGAAGAGGTTGGAAGAAATTGTAACCAGGGTGGGAGCAGTCTTTGATTATGTTGGCTGCCTGTCCGAGGCAGTGAGATGTATAGCTGGAATCAATTCAGTTGGTCAGCCATTTCTTTGTTCCCCATTATAAATTCCCCTGTTTTTCTCTTAAGGGACCTATATTTGTCTTTGACTTTTTTCTCTTCGCATACCCATAGAAACTTTTACATTTACTGTGCACGGAGCCACATTTTACCAATCTAGAGCATCCAGCTCAAAAATGGAAGCAAAAATGTAGAGGAGCACCAGCTGCTAACTGCATCAGCTGACTTTGTGCTACTTTGGACAGGATCCAGGGCAGTGTTGGTTCAGGTTCGAGGGCAGTGGGGTTGCATGCCAAGCACTGGCTCAAGTGCTGACAGCTTGGGTGTGGCAGTGGTGGTTAGGGATAGAGTGGGGATGGTATAGCGTTGGTTGCAGTGTGGGTAAAGTGAGGAGGTAATCCAGTGGAAGGGGAGGGATGTCCAGTGTGGATAGGGGTCAGGTTGTTGGTTCAGGGTCTGGTAGAGTTGAGATGTGTATGAGGTAAGAGTGGGGTCTATTCCGTGGTTATTAAGGAGTCAGACTTAATTACTCAGGAAACATTAGTTTATAAATATTATTTGACTTAATTTTATCGGAATGTTCTGAATTATCTGATTTAAATTGATACTTTTGGAACGTTTCCTGCGTTGGGCAATTGCTCAACAGAATCTTCCATTTTTGGGGCAAATTCTTTGGGCTCTGTTATGGTGGGGATTCCGCAGAGTCCTTCTGCCCAACTCCCACCTATGCTGGTATAACAACTATTTGTCCATGGGAAACTCCAGGCTGAGTTTACATTTTTAGATAAATGTTGATGTTTGTATCTTGAAAAAAGGAATTGCAAGAGACTATGCCAATTGACACTGAAATCATAGAATCCTTACTTTACAAATAGAGGCCATTTGGCCCATCGAGTCTGCATCGACCTTCCGAAGAAGTCCCGATCCTATTCCCATAATGCCATATTTAACATGGCTAACCTATCTAGCCTGTGCATCCCTGGACACTATGGGGCAAATTTGGATGTCCAATCCATATAATCTATACATCAGTTACTTATGGAATTGCTACAGTGTGGAAGCTGGCCATTTGGCCCATTGAATCCACACTGACCCTGTGAAGAGCATCCCACCCATACCCACCCCCTACCCTATCTTTGGAACCCTCCATTTCCTTTGGCCAATCTATCTAACCTTCACATCTTTTAATGCGATGTGGGAGAAAACCGGGAGCATCCGGAGTAAACTCACACAGACATGGGAGAACATGAAAACTCCACAAAGGCAATTGCCCGAGGATGGAATTGAACATAGTTCCCATGTCTCTGACGCGGTGAGGCCACAGCGCTAACCACTGAGCCACTATGCCACTCTTTAATAAACAGACAGGAATGTTCTGAGGACTGGAAATGATGTCTGTGAGACCTTGCTTTCTGAAAGAAGCTCTGACAGAGATTTGTCACATGTTGAACCAGTTCTGCAGCCCCTCTACACCATGGGCGTCATTCTCCCAAGACTGTTCAGGTCAGCTCCATGTTTCACTCTGATGTCCTGGTTCATCCCCACTTACCATCAGTGACAGGTGTAAGACTGCAAACTCACACATCCAAAGTTGGAGTTGAAAACACATATTACGTGTTTGGTGTAATTAGACACCATTCTGTGTTATAGTGTTCTAAACATCTTAAGAATTGTGATAGTGTGCTGCTGCTTGCTGCACCACTTTTCCCTTTCACATAAGACTACTTACAGAGGAAGGACTGCCGTGGCAGGAATTGAAATTTGAAACAAGAGACGAAGGAGACTTTTCTATTGATTCTCACACATGACCATGACATAGGAGTTCTAGAATGTATTGCCCCCTTCCCAGCAGAAATATATTCTCTGAATTTCCATGAACTCACCTAGCTCCCATCTACGTCAACTCCTCAAAACTATTTCCAACAAAAGTAGATGATGGAGCTCTGAACTGAAAACGAAGTACTGAAGCAACTCTGCAGTTCTAGCAGCATCGGTGGAGAGATATTTTGACTCTTCTTCAGGGACCATTGCAAATCCTGGCCAAATGTAATATCTGCACTCTCCCAGACACTTGCTTTGTAAGCCATTGTGTGTGCTGGCTGCTGTGTGTCAGGAGCTGTCTCTCAGGAGTGATGAAGCCCTTGTGTTTTTCTTAAGCATCGATAGTGTGCTGGGACTAATGTCCTCTCATTTTACTATTCATGAACTATAGAGAGGAGGTGACTAATGAATCCTTTCTTAATTTCCAGTTAAGTGAATAAAATGTTGTCCGATAGAACATTAAAAGTCAGCAATTGTTCCCAATGTGGTTTAATTTATTGTCATGCTTCAATGAGGAAATTGATGTCAGGAGTCACTTACTATTTTAAGTACTGGATACTAATGGTCTGTTCTGATGTACATCAGTTACAAACATTTCCTTCATTCACTTGTCACCCACGCTTGTCTGACGAGTCAATTATTTGTTTAATGTGATAATCTTTGTGCCTGAGGTTGGAACAAGACTGGATTGTGTGTAGAACCAAGTGGTCAGATTTGACAGCAATCTTTTTAGCTGGAGCATCGGTACCATGTGGGAATTAAAAGCTGCCACTATATAGCCAATCAACCTTACACAAGGTCAGTGGATTGAATTATTACCACTGAATTCATACAGAAATGTTCCTCTTACAATGCCAATCAGATGGATGTCTGGCTGTAGAGCTTCTAATCTTTTGTTTGGGGGAAGGAAAATCAAGTACAAAAACAGAGCCTTTCTGAGTAATGTTGGCAAAATGTAGTGGGAACTAAGTGAGGTGCATTCAAGGGACCTTTCTGTGCAATGTTTAAAAAGATAGATATCATGAAACAGATTAATTGTGAGGTCAGCTGCAATGAAAGATCCCACTGAGTGTATCCAATATATGGAGATTTTGCTGCACCCTCCCAAATCAATACATACCTAAAGCGATAATTGCACCCTTTAAGTAAACAATTGCTAGGACATTTCTGTTCCCTTTTTTGATTGATGGTAACTCATTAAGTTAGTCATAACAATGGAGAGCATGTATTGAGCAAATCAATGTTATAATATTGCGTAGACCAGATTGTATTATGCACTGAAGAAAAAAAAAGATTTTGTGAGCTTTGTTATGTTATGACTCTGTATCAACCGCATTGTCAAGCTCTCTCCCCCATCTCCTATGGTTCTCTTTAAACGAAAATAGACACCTTTATTAAAAACTATTCACACATTCATCTCAAGTTATTTCCCCAATTATGTTTTTGCTGCATCTTATTGTCAGTGTGCAAGCTATGCTATACTGGCTCAAATGTCTTCATATCTCTTCAATGGTGGACAAATTACCCCATTAGCATTCAGGAGAAGCTGAACCACAGAAGTGAGAGCACAAGTCATGAAAACAATAATGGAATAGCCAGGCTGGATGGCAAACAGAGCAAGATGTTTGAACCTCTTTTCCCTAATTTATCCATATCTACTGCTTCCCACACGTATATGTGACTGCCTGATACTGTTATGCACACTAATCAATATCCTGCCATTTATCATTCACCCTTTAATTCCCATCCTTTCCTTTAATACAACTGGACTGTGCAAGCACACAACATGAGGAGACAAAGCTTCTTGACGAGGTAAATCTTTCTCCTCTCACTCTTCCAAGCTCTAGCAGTGATACAAACATCCTACATTGGTGGAGAGAATCAGCCCAAGGTGGTTAACCAAGTACATATGTGATATTATCTCTGGACTGTTAATCCAGAGACCCGGGTAACGTTCTGGGCACCTGGGTTCACATCTCACCATGGCAGATGGTGAATAACTAAAAATCTGGAATTAAGCATCTATGAATCCATTGTCAATTGTTGGAAAAACCCATCTAGGGTTCATACCCTAATGTCCTTTAGGGTAAGAAGCTGCCATTCTTTCTTGGTCTGGACTACATGTGGTTTACTCTTAACTAGCCAGTAATGCCTTCACCCCATGAATGAATTAAAAACAGCACTTAAGAAAAACTTCAGCCAATAAACAGCTCACCTGAGATCAAGTTTGCTGAAGAAGTCAGAGAACTTGTTGTTCTGCTGAAGAAGTCAGAGATGCAGACTTTAAGACCCTAGACTTCAGCATAAAGATGTTTTATTTGCATTGCTTGCATTAGAATGCCTGGTGGAAAGGCCTTCAACATGTGGAGAATATGGAGGAATTTATTATCAACTTATGGCGCATGCCATCAATGGTCAATAAAGGATATGGTGGTCATCTTATTAAAAGTTGCAGCTTGCACCAACATTTCTCACAATTGGTGCATACCGGAGTCACTTGGGATGGACTGAGAGATTGAATAGTTAGAGATTATGTTTGGACCTTGGATAAATCCAATAGTCTCCTCTGTAGTGATTTTAATGAGGCTGGACATCACAGAATATGAGTTCCCTGGTAATCTGGTCCAATCAGGGAGCCCTGGCTGACATGTAAAAGGGATGAGGGTCAGAGATACTGAAATTCTGGTACCTGCCTCGGGATGAGACAATACAAACTGCTTACATGTAAATAAAGGGTGGTTTTCTGATGGGATATACCCTGTATGGAGTTATTTCATCCACAGATCAGCCAATCTGCAGCTTAATAGCAAGGGCAGCCTTGCATTGGGGATGGATTGTCTCATACAAAACTCTTTGTCATTCCCTTAACAAATTAGTATGTTTGAACATAATGCTAAGAAAGCATTAAAACATGAAATACTAACTTCAGCAGCTTGTAAAACAGAATGAGTAGATGCTGACTTTGTGTGAAATGGTTTATGGCAAATCGGAAACCTGCTTTACGTCTTTTCCAATGTTTATTTACATGGATCTTTTACTTTAATTCCCCAGCATCTTATCACTTTGCTTTCAGTTGTTCATGGGGAAATGTTGATGCAGGCAACAGAATCACCTGCATAATGGAAACATAAATTGCATGCTGCCTCACACTCTGACAGGGTAGCATTTCTTGTCAGCATGTATCCTTCTCTCTTGATAACTGCAGCTGTATTAACGGCTCCTTCTCCTTCTCCTTCTCAAGCTCCCACCAAAGTGCAATTGCTAGAACTTCTTAAAAATTTAGAATGTTTTACAGCTGCTTCACATAATTTGAATTGACTGTGTAGCCAAAACAAACCAATATAAGCAACACCACTAATATAGGAGCTTGATCCTTCTATTGAGACTTTTCTCTTTAGGGTGTGGGTAGGTTGATAAGTAAGTTCAAATAGCTTTTTGGGTGTTGCATCTTATGTATGAATTGTCAATATTTACAGCATCTGTCAGTTTTATGTATTCATCCTGCAAAGTTGAACATTATGAGAGTTCATGTCAAAAGACTCATTTGAAAAATTATGGCAGTGAGCAAAATGATTAAATTGTGTTAGCTCAATGCAACTGTTCCACTTATCAATCAGCCTATCTTGGGAAAAGTTCTGGTCAATTTTGCTCTCATTATCCACCCAATATTGAGTAGATCTTGGGATCAGACAGCACTAGAGCATTGGACAGGAAGTCATTTTGCTGATTCTACATCCCTTGATGCTGCCAAACTTTACAGCATCATCATCTGGAGCTACGTCCTTGGAAGTGAATCAACAGCTCTGTTGGATATTGAGCCTAGAGTAGAAGAGCTTAACAAAGCTGTTGACTTATTCGCTGTGGCCCAAGTTCCAGATGATTAATATACCGCTTGAACACATCAAGTATGATGCAGCACTTGGACAATTTTCTCTCTCTTCTGGATTGAGGGGGCTGTACCCCAGGATATGAATGATGTGAAGATTGTGCCCGTAGGAGACCATGTATAAGAAAAAGGGTGACCGCAGTGCTTGCAGAAATTTAGACATCTCTCTGGTGAGCATTGTGGGAAATGTCGGGCAGAAAATGTTGGCTGAATACAACCACCCCAATTCCAACTCTATTTTCAGAACTGGAAGATCGATAACTGACGTCACGTTTTCACTACAGCAACTGCAAGAGAAATACAGTGAAAAAAAGAAGCTGCTATATATTGTCTTCAAGCTCACTGTGGAATAGGGCCATGTGAGCACAGGCAGTTTATTTCAGCTACTAACTGCTCAGTGAAGCTGCTCAGTGTGATAATCTCTTTATGTGACAAGATGATTTATAAGGTCAACTTCAGCCTTGCTTGACTGCACTTTGAGAGGATAGTATACCCACAGATCCCCACAGAGAGATGCTCAATGTTGATGATGGCACACTAAGGAAAACCGAATCAAAGCCTAGTCAAGCAATATAGAGTCATAGTGTTATTGAAATGTACAGCACAGAAACTGATTCTTCAATCCAACTCGACCATGCTGACCAACCAAATCTCATCCCATTTGCCAGCACTTGGACCATATCCATCTAAACCCTTACTATTCATGTACCCATCCAGATGCCTTTTAAATGCTGCAATTGTACCAGCCTCCACCACTTCCTCTGGCAGCTCATTCCATACATGTACCACCCTCTGCATGAAAAAGTTGCCCCTTAGGTCCCTTTTATATCTTTCCCTGGGCTGCCCACCACCGACATCAGGCTCTCTGGTCTGTAGTTCCCTGGCTTTTCATTACCACCTTTCTTAAATAGTGGTACCACGTTAACCAACCTCCAGTCTTCCGGCACCTCACCTGTAAATGTCGATGATACAAATATTTCAGCAGGGGACCCAGCAATCACCTTCCTACCTTCCCACAGAGTTCGGGAGTATACCTGATCAGGTCCTGGGGATTTACCCTGACATAATCACCCTGAAGGAACTGTACCCTACAGATAATGCCCCAGTAACCATTGTCGGCATCCGTGTGTTTGTCCTGTTACACTGGCAGGATAGATCCACCAGAGGTGATGGCATAGTGGTATATAGTTGGAAGGGAGTTGCGCTGAGAGTCCTGACCCAAAGTCCAGATCCCATTAGTCTTATGATATCGGGTCAAACATGGCCAAGGAAGTCTCCTGCGAACTACTATGTACTGTACCCACTCCCACACTTCAGCTGATAAATGACAACTCTTCTATGTTGAACACCACTTGGACCACTGAAGGTGGCAAGGGCACAGATTGTACTCTGGGAGAGGGATTCCAAGGCCTGTCACCTAGGAGTGGCTTGGCACCAGCACTACTGATCAAGCTAGCCAAGTCCAAAAGGTGATAGCTGCTGGATTGCATCTGCAGCAGATGGTGAGGGAACCAACAAGAGGGAAAAATATACTTGATCTTCACGTCACCGATCTGCCTATCACAAATGCCATCAGTCTGTGACTGTATTGATAAAATGACAACTGCACAGTCCTCGTTGAGACAAAGCCCAGTCTTCCCATTGATATTTCTCCATTACATTATATGACACTATCACCGTGCTGAGTGGAAGTGAGTGTAAGCAGATCTCACAACTCAAATCTGGTCATTCATGAGGCACTGTGAGCCATCAACAGCAAAATAATCATATTCCAACACAATCTGCAACGTCATGGCCCAGCATACCCCGCACTCAACCATTACCCATCAAGCCAGGGGATCAACCCTGGTTCAATGGAGAGTGCAGGAGGGCATGCCAGGAGCAGCACCAGGCAAATCTAAAATAACGTGCCTATCTGGTGAAGCTACCAAATAACACAATTGCAGCCAAACAGAATAAACAGCAACCAATAGACACAGCTAAGTGGTACTATAACCGACTGATCAGATCTACGTTCTACAGAACTGTCACATTTAATCACAACTGGTGCTGGACAATTAAACAATTCACTGGAGGAGGCTCCAAAAATATCCCCATGCTCAATGATGGGAGTGCTGAGCAAAAGATAAAGCTGAAGCATTCATGGCAACTTTCAGCCAGAATTACCAAGTGGCATATCCATTTCAGCCTCCTCCAGTGGTCCCTAGATACCAGTTTTCAGCCAATTTGATTCAATCTACCTGATATCAAGAAACAGCTGAAGGCATTAGATACTGTAAAGGTTATCCGGCTTGACAACATTCCAGCAATAGTATCGAAGACTTGTGCTCCAGAACTTGCCGTGGCCCCAGCTAAGCCACAGCACTGGCATTTATTTAGCAATGTGAAAACAAAATACATAGGTACACAAAAGGCAGGATAGATCCAGCCTGACCAACTACCAACCCATAAATCTACACTCAATCATCAAATAAAGTGATAGAAGGTGTCATCAACAATGCTGTCAAGCAGCACCTGCTCAGCAATAACCTATTCAGTGACACCCAGTTTGGGTTCTGCCAAGGTCATTCAGCTCCTGACCTTATTATAGCCTTGGTTTAAGCTTGGACAATAGAGTTGAATTCAAGAGGGGAAAGCGACAGCCTTGACATCAAGGTTGTATTTGACTGAGTGTGGAAGAAGGTCAAGGATTTTCTTAGCTCCACAAAGGTAGGTGCTGCTATCTTCTATCTGGCACCTGACACTCACTCTGTCTCTGCTCCTGTACACATGTCCCACCAAAGCTCATATTCTACCTCTCTCACTATTATATGCACCATCCTCCCTCACTGATTGTCACCCATCCAAACCACCCCTCACTACTGCTCTGCATGACTTCTGCTCTGCCCTTTCACTCACTCACTGGGGACTTATCACCATATCTTCCCTGCACCAGTACTAACAACGTGCCAGTCCCTTCCATCTTGCTCAATACATCTCTTTGTCTCACTCCAATGGCCCACAAAATGAGTCATGAAAGTAACCTGTGTGGTGAAGATCCTGTTTGTGACCGCTCTAAGCTCCAATCTGACAGTGCCCATGCCCCTAGTCTGATGTCATATACTGCCCTTGGATTACAGTGCTGTGACCCCTTACCAATGGAGCTACCCCTTGACCTAAGTCAGGAATTTGAGACATGACCATTTGGTTGAAGCAGGTGCAGTCACTTTGCTGTGCATGTTGCTGGCAATGTGCAGGTATGCAATTTACATAGCGCAGTGCCATCAAGTTGCATGCCCAACCTTTTGACTTATGGTTGTTGACTGTCATGACAAACTACCTGGTTTTTTGTCTGCGCTAAACAGCAAGGCACAATGAATTACTATGAGCCTGTTAGCTCTGGCTGAGGGACAAAGCACTTTTGTGCGAGGCAGAGATGCTGTGAGCAACCAAGTGAGCTCAGTGTGAGTGAGTGCTGAGAGAGAAAGCATGGAACCCTGAGGTGCACCCCCTGATGTATGAACTGAATGCTTGTTCACGTGTGCAAAGTGTTTGCGTGGCAACATCCCGTGCAAAGTGCCAGCGCTCTCCAAAGTGCAGCATTGAAATACAGAAGTATGGCCAAAGTGAATTGGCGATATGCCATGATGCAGTGTGGCTGGCACATGACAGGTACCAACATCCATGCACACGGAGTGTGTGCAGTCACTCCCATTGCGTTTACCCCGAGACACTGGTGCCAGTCTCACATTTTTCTTTCTTAATGGTATCTAAACCACTGCTTCAAGGGGGAAGATCCTAGGGGAGGTGGCATGGTGGTAATCTCAATGGAGTAGTAATCCAGAACCCAACCTGTGGGGCATGGGTTTGATCCCATCATGGCAGGTGGTGCAATTTGAGTTCAATAGAGAAGAATCTGGAATAAAAAGAACTAGCTAGTTGTGAAAACCTACCTGGTTCAACTAATGAACTTTTAGAGAAGGAGATCTGCCATCCTTACTTGGTCGGGCATACATCCTGAGTGGCACGGTGGCTCAGTGATTAGCACTCCTGACTCACAGCGCCAGGGTCCCAGATTTGAGGAGAAAGTGAGGTCTGCAGATGCTGGAGATCAGAGCTGGAAATGTGTTGCTGGAAAAGCGCAGCAGGTCTGGCAGCATCCAGGGAACAGGAGAATCGACTTTTCGGGCATAAGCCCTTCTTCCCAGATTTGATTCTAGCCTCGGGTGACTGTCTGTGTGATGTTTGCCATGTTCTTACCATGTCTGCGTCGGTTTCATCCGGGTGCTCTGGTTTCCTCCCACAGTCCACAGATGTGCGGATTAGGTGGATTGGCTGTACTAAATTGCCCCACAGTGTCCAGGGATGTGCAGGCAGGTAGATTAGCCAAGGGAAATGCAGGGTTACGGGAATAGGGTGGGTGGGTTGGATGCTTGGTGCGAACGCGATAAGTCGAATGGCCTGCTTTCACCCCCTAGGGATTCTACGATTCTATTCTGCAATACATGTGAATTCAGACCTGCAGCAATGTGGTTGACATTTAACTGCCATTTGGGCAATAAATCATAGCCAGCAATGCTAACATTTCATGTTGAAATTAAAAGAAACAAACTTGATGGAAAATGTACTTGGAGATAAAATGCCATTGTAAATGCATCTCTACTGAACTAGAGCCCACGATGTTTATGTTCCCTCTTTGCCAGGCCATTTTACCCTGGTTTATAGTTATGGCTGGTGCCATGATGAAGGCATGGCCAGTATTTCTTTAATGCCTTTGTTCCCAACATATCTTTAGACATGTTTTGCATCTTTCACTGACAAGTGATAAAATTAAAAACTAGACTGATGGGACAGTCATTTCAACAATTTATAACGCATGGGAACTAAAATGCGTGGGAAAGAATGAAAACCACTTGGGAAAAAAAAAGATGTTAAGCAAAAAAAAATGAAATGGCTGTTGGTGGAACATTTGGGTGAACTGACCTTGGCTGACACTGAGGCTGGCTCTACAAAGTGGGAAATGATTTCATAATACATCATGAGGAGCACAGGGTACACAGTGCTGAATCACAATTTTGATCATTACATTTCTTAAAGATTTTCGAAGTTGCTGTCTTCAACATTGAATCTCAACAATGGGATTAATCATAAGAAGGTTATAAAATTGAATGTTTGTAATTGTGGATTGAAATCCATTGGATCAAGACTAGCCAGTGATACGTGAGATTGACAACTTGCAATCAACACAATCATGTAACCATGAAAACAGGCCGCCGAAAAATTACCTGTAATTAAATTCTCAGCCTTCGCTTCCAGAACCTTGCACATCATGGATTTCATTATTAGACTTGGCTTTCCACGGTGAGGAATTAGTGTAAAAATGCATGAAATTCATGAAACTCATGGGGAATTGAAGGGCATAATGTTGTATTCAAGATGCTAATGTCAGCAGCAGTAGAAGGTTTGCAGATGAGCTGGGACTAAGAGCTGTGTACAAATGGAGATTCATTTGGCAACATGTATGGCATGTGGGCTAGTGAACTGTTATCAATGACAACAGCCTTTTGCCTGCCAGCAACGATGTGATTGGCTCCCAGGTAGCTGTACTGTACTGGGGCTGCGAATGAGTGTGGGAGAAATTATCAGATCTCTTCAAGCACAGGTGTGCATCTGTTCTCTGCAGTAAAAATTACTTTAGTTTTGAAGAAAATCAGTTTATTTTTTCCTTCAGCATTTGCTGTAAGCAGTGACTTAATGACTAAGTCAAAGACCTTTCATAAGTGTGAACCAGTCACCTTATACCTCTTGCAACCCAGTGAAAGTATCCAGAGAATGATGACCAAGAAGCAGCATTCTGATCAGCTGAAGAATCATCTCAGCCAATCCTGTGAACAGAGATCACTGAACTGCTTTCCCACATTTTCCCCTCTGTCTGTAACATGCACGATTCTTTTCCCTGGTCTGTGTCTGCCTGAATGGGTATGTTGAGGAGGTGTTTTAACTAATAGTGTTATATGCTGGCAGGTGATGATTGTTTGCCTATAGGTACAGTCTATTTATTTTTGATAACTAGTAATTCATATTTAGTAGAGCAATCTGGTTTCTGCCAACCAGGGTCTGAAAAATCAGTTAAATTGAGGAATTCTGTGAATGTTAAACATCTTTAACTTTTCTGAAGATTCCAGAAATTTTCAGCGCAATACCCCAGTGAGGCTCATCAAGACTTAACAGCCCAGAATCTGTTGCAAAAGTCACTAGTCCCAGGCTACACAAGTGAGAGCTAAAAGGGAGCTGTTTGAAGGACAACTTGAACTTTGCTTCAATATACCTGACTCTGTCCCATGTCAAATTTTACTTTGCAGATGGGAGAGGGTCATTTTTCCTTTTGGTGGGTACAGGATTGACTGCCCTCCAGTGAAGAAAAAAGTTTCTGGAGAGGGGATAAACCCAGAATTAACTAAGGAAGTTAAGAATAGTATCAAACTGAAGGGAAAAAAATACCCATGGATTAATAGAGAACCAGAGCATTGGGAAAGTTTTAAAAGCCAAAATAAAAGAGGGACAAAATCAGCTTTGAGAGTAAACAAGCAAGAAAAGTAAAAAGAGACAGAAAGAGCTTCTATAAGCATATGAAAAGAGAAAGAGAGGCCAAAATGAGCATAGGCCCTTAGAGAACCAGGCTGGGAAATAATAATGGTGAACCAGGAAATGGACGAGCAGGTCCTTTGGATCAGTTTTCATTAATTGCATTTCAAAAGCATTAAACAATCAAAGGACAAAATGAGGAAAGGAAATAAACTCAATCACTATCACTGGAGACAAAGTACTTGGGGAACTAATTGGACTAAAGGCTGATTTGTCTGCTGGACCTGATTGGTTGCATCCTAGAATCTTAAATGAAATAATCTTCCAAGAACCCTTAATATGTTTAATTGGAAACTTCCCAATATAATACCATTGTTCCTAAAGGGCCTGAGACAAAAAATCAGTTAACTATGTCCCAGGTAGCTTAACATTAATCAGTTGAAAAACACTAGAATCTATCAGAAAGGATGTAATCGCAGAGTATTTAGCAACACAGAATGTAGTCAGCTAATATTGGCATGGCTTCATGAAGGAGAAATCATGCCTACAAACATTTTAGAATTCTTTGAGAAAGTAACATGTAGGGTAGATAAAAAGGGGAACTGGTGGAAGTAAAATATCTGGATTCATAAAATGTGTTTGATATGATTCAACATGTAAGCCTAAAATAAGAGCCTATGTTGTGGGTAGTTTTCTTTAATTTATTCATGGAATGTGGATGTTGCTGGCTAGGTCAGCAATTATTGCCAACCTCTATTAAAGCTGGAACTGAATAGCTAGCTAAGCCATTTTCAGAGGGCAGTCAAGAGTCCGCCAATCTGTTGTGGGTCTGGAGTCGCATGAAAGCTCGAGCAGGTGACGATGGCAGATTTCCTTAGGACATTGGTCAGCCAGACGGATTTTTAGAATAATTGGCAATAGTTACATGGCCATTGTCAGACTAACTTTTGATTCCAGATTTTTAGTGGATTCAAATTTCATCATATACCATAATGGGATCCAAACCCATGTCACGAGACCATTATCTTGGGTTGTGGATTTTTAAGTCCAACGACATTAATATTATTCCACTACCTGCCCATATTAGCATTGACAGGGGACTGGCTAATAGAAGACAAAGATATGGTGAATAGCCAAAGTCTTTTCCCCAAGGTCAAGGAGTCCAAAACTAGAGGACATAAGTTTAAGGTGAGAGGGAAAAATTTATAAGGGACCTGAGGGTAGTGTGTATATGAATAAACTGCCAGAGGAAGTAGTTAAGGCAAGAACAATTACAATATTTAAAAGACACTTGGACAGATACATGAATAAGAAACACTTAGAGGGCAATGGGCCAAACTTAAGGAAATGGAACAAGTTCAGTTTAGGATATCTGGTCAGCATGGACAAGTTGGACAGAGGGGTCCATGCTGTATGAGTCTGTGACTCTATATAAAAGGGCCATTTTGAGGCTGGTTACCTTGTAACTAATGGAGTTCCACAGGGATCAGTGATGGGTCTGCAATTATGACTGGAGATGAGGAAAATGAATGTACTATCGCCAAGTTTGTGCATAAAATTGATAGGACGACGAGTGCTGAGGATGACATAAAGAGTCTGCAGAGGGATAGAGACAGGTGAATTGAATGGATAAAATTTTGGCAGATGGAATGTAAAGTGGGAAAATGTGAGGTTATGCACTTAGGCAGGGAGAATAGGGAAACTGAATATCATTTCAATGGAGAAAGACTGCAGAAAGCTGCAGGACTGAAGGATTTGGGGTTCTCATGCATGAATTGCAAAATGTGAGCATACACGTTCAGTGGATAATGTGGAAGGCAAATAGACTGTTGGCCTTCATTTCAAAAGAAATGGAGTGTTAAAAAGAGGAAGTCTCGCAATAACCATACAAGGCACTACTCAGATCACACCGAGAAAACTGAAAAGTTTTGGTTTCCTTATCTAAGGAGAGAGATATTGGCATTGGAGGCAGTCAAAAGAAGTATCACTGGATTGATCCCAGATATGGAAGGATTTTATTGTGAAGGGGAGTTAAGTAGATTAGACTTCTCCTAAACTCATTGGAGTTGAGGAGAACAAGAGATAACCTAATTGAAATACATAAGGTCCTTCGGGTTCTGGACTGATTGGATGCTGGGAGGTTATGTCCCCTTGTCAAAGAGTCTAGGACCAGAGGGCATCATCTCAGAATAAAGAGTTGTCCATTTTAGGTGAATAGGGAGAAATTTCTTCTCTCAGATGGTAGTGAGGCTATGGAATTCTTTACCAGAGAGAGATGTCGAGGGTGGATTTTTAAGAATATTCATGGCTGAGATAGATAGGTTTTTAATCAGTAAGGGAATCAAGGGGTACATCAGAGAGTCGTACAGATGTACAGTACGGAAACAGACCCTTCGGTCCAACTCGTCAATGCCAACCAGATATCCCAACCTAATGTAGTCCTGCTTGCCAGCACCTGATCCATATCCCTCCAAACCCTTCCTATTCACATACCTATCCAGATGCCTTTTAAATGTTGCAATTGTACCAGCCTCCACACTTCCTCTGGCAGCTCATTCCATATACGTATCACCATCTGCATGAAAACATTGCCCCTTAGGTCCCTTTTATATCTTTCCCCTCTCACCCTAAACCTATGTCCTCTAATTCTGGACTCCCCCACCCCAGGGAAGAGACTTTGTCTATTTATTCTATTCATGCACCTCATGATTTTATAAATCTCTATAAGGTCACCCCTCAGCCTCTGACACTCCAGGGAAAACAGCCCCAGCCTATTCAACCTCTCCCTATAGGTCAAATCCTCCAACCCTGGCAATATCCTTATAAATCTTGCCTGAACCCTTTCAAGTTTCACAACATACCTGCCTGTTTCCACACTGTAATGTAATCTAATCTAAAAAAAATCTCTTTGTGGGCAGCTGTAAGAAATGTAGGGGTATGGGTGGGTTGCGCTTCGGCGGGTCGGTGTGGACTTGTTGGGCCGAAGGGCCTGTTTCCACACTGTAATGTAATCTAATCTAATACTTCCAAAAGGAAGGAGGCCAGAATTGCGTACAATATTGCCTCACCAATGTCCTGTACAGCTGCAACATGACCTCCCAACTCCTGTACTCAATACTCTGACCAATAAAGGAAAGCATATCAAACGCCTTCTTCACTATCCTATCTACCTGCAACTCAACATGCAAGGAGCTATGAACCTGCACTCCAAAGTCTATTTGTTTAGCAACACTCCCGAGGACTTTACCATGAAGTATATAAATCATGCTAAGATTTGCTTTCCCAAAATGCAGCTCCTCACATTTGTCTAAATTAAACTCCATCTGCCACTCCTCAGCCCATTGGCCCATCTAATCAAGATCCTGTTGTAATCTGAAGTAACTTTCTTTGCTGTCCACTACACCTCCAATTTTGGTGTCACCTGCAAACTTACTAACTATACCTCTTAAGCTCACATCCAAATCATTTATATAAATGACAAAAAGTAGAGGACCCAGCACCGATCCTTGTGGCACTCCACTGGTCACAGGCCTCCAGTCAGAAAAACAACCGTCCAAAATCACCACCCTCTGTCTTCTACCTTTGAGCCAGTTTTGCATCCAAATGGCTAGTTCTCCCTTATTCCATGAGATCTAATTTTGCTAATCAGTCTCCCATGAGGAACCTTGTCGAAAGCCTTACTAGAATGGATATAGATCATGTCTACCACTCTGCCCTCATCAATCCTTTGTTACCTCTTCAAAAAACTCAATCAAGTTTGTGAGACATGTTTTCCCATGCTCAAAGCCATGTTGACTATCCCTAATCAGTCTTTGCCTTTCCAAATACATGTACATCCTGTTCCTCAGGATTCCCTTCAACAACTTGCCCATCACCAACGTCAGGCTCACTGGTCTATAGTCCCTGGCTTTTTCTTACCACCTTTCTTCAATAGTGGCACCACGTTAGCCAACCTCCAGTCTTCCACCACCTCACCTGTGAGTATTGATGATATAAATATCTCAGCAAGGGGCCCAGCAATCACTTCCCTAACTTCCCACAGATTTCTAGGGTACACCTGATCCAGGTCCTGGGGATTTATCCACTTTTATGTGTTTCAAGACATCCAGCACTTCCTCCTCTGTAATATGATAATTTTCAAGATGTCACCATCTATTTTCCTACATTCTATATCTTCCATGTCCTTCTCCACAGTAAACACTGATGAAAACTATTTGTTGAGTACCTCCCCCATCTCCTGTGGCTCCACACAAAGTGCGCCTTGCTGATCTTTGAGGGGCCCTATTCTCTCCCTAGTTACCCTTTTGTCCTTAATGTATTTGTGAAAACCCTTTGGTTTCTCCTTAACCCTATTTGCCAAAGCTGTCTCATGTCCCCTTTTTGCCCTCCTGATTTTCCACTTAAATATACTCCTACTGCCTTTCTACTCTTCCAAGGATTCACTCGATCTATCCTGTCTGTACCTGACATATGCTTCCTTCTTTCTCTTAACCAAACCCTTAATTTCTCCAGTCATCTAGCATTTCCTACACCTACCAATCTTTCCTTTCACCCTAACAGGAATATACTTTCTCTGCATTCTTGTTATCTCATTTCTGAAGGCTTCCCATTTTCCAGCCATCCCTTTACCTGTGAACATCTGCCCCCAATCAACCTTTGAAAGTTCTTGCGTAATACCATCAAAATTGGCCTTACTCCAATTTAGAACTTCAACTTTTAGATCTGGTCTATCCTTTTCCATCCCTATTTTAAAACTAATAGAATTATGGTCACTGGCCATATTTCAGTCACCTGCCCTGCCTTGTTTCCCAAGAGCAGGTCAATGTTTGCATCTTCTCTACTGGGTACATCCATATATTGAATCAGAAGATTTTCTGACTTAACCTTCTAAACCCTTAACACCATAGCAGTCCCAGTCTATATTTGGCAAGTTAAATTCCCTGACTGTAACCATCCTATTGTTATTACAGATAACACATCTCCTTCCAAATTTGTTTCTCAATTTCCTGCTGACTTGTGAAATTATGGATTATCAGATCAGCTTCAATGGCCCTGACGGACTACGGCTGCCCTCATGTCTTATGGTCTTATAGGTCAAAGAGTAATGTTCCTCTGCTTTAGACCAAGCTTGCCTCACTGGGGTCAGCAGTCATCTCTCCAGCAAGCAAGTCTTCTCAGGAAGGACCCATCCTTGCAAACATGCAAGGTTTTGTGACACCTGTAAGCACCGAGGTATGGCTGCTAATAAGAAAATAAGCAAACAGCTCTGCAGAGTCCTTTGGCAGTGCTAACAAATAAATTTGATTTTGAGACAGTGAAATTCCTTCAGGGTAACGAAGGCCACTGCCTGGCCAACAGAAGCTTTGATAGCCGCCAACATGCAATCTAACATGCCTTAGGCATGTGGGGTATTTGGTTTTGCAATTTACTGAATTGATCAAAATTATCACTTAGCCCTCTTGAACTGTTCCTCCCATTACCTTGTTCCAGTGATACGTATCTGGCAGAGAGATTGTATCTGCTGGGCCACTGGAATAAGTTTAAGGTATACACGTTTAGTGTCGCTATCACCCGAGTTCCATTCACACTGCCATAAACCAGTGCACTCGAAGTTCACCACCATCCCTATTATTGTGCATGGATTTGAATTAGAATAAGAATGGAATGTTGAGATTAAGGAGAGCAGTGTCAACTTAAATTGGTCTGGGTTGATATAAAACGTGACCCTTCATTAAATTTAATCCAGCACTCCAATTATGTGATAATGCTTCTTTCACAACAAAACTGAACAGTCCAGCAAATAACTCAGGAGCACCTATAGGGAACAGAATCACGTGATTCGTGTGTGAAGACTGTTCCTGTCTCTGTACCAAGTGATTCTTTCAAAGGAATAGGAATGAGCTCCTTAATCATAAAATCATAAAAATGCTTGTTACCAGCCTGAGGTATTTTCATTAGTTTATCATTCTTTATCTAAATCCTGCAAATTTTGTAGGATGGCAAACAATATTGGAGATGTACCAAACAGTGTTGAAGCTTTCAGGTTTAACTGATTTTATTCCTTATCTGGCTGAACAGTGAACTCTTGAAAAATATATTGGAGAATTTTTCTCTTTAAAATGAAATCAGTCAATAACTGATGCACAGTGAGGCCTGGAACTTTCTCCAACTGACTAGGAAGAAAAGCAAACTTGGCCTCACTACATTGTTTTTAAATGGTATCTCTCCAAATCCAAGTGCATTTTTAAGAAACCCGTCATTTCAATGCATTCAAATAACATTGGACAGTATATATTGAGGGTTACAGAAAATGTACAGCAGAAAACCAGCGAGGGGAGTGATGCTGGAGAAACATCTCCCACAGAATTCCAAGAAGCAGGCCAAGGTTATGGAAATTTTATTTTCGAATGCTGTTAGTTCGAAAATTCTTTGAAGATTCTCTCCAACCCAACACACCACCATCACATTTATTGTGTCTGAGCACAGTCAATCAATTAAATGATTTCAGCTAGAGCAAAGGTTGGAAAGGAACAACTATCAGCCAGAGCTCCTAATACTAGCTTCTGGAAAATGGGGACATTTGTGAATGATGAGTGATTAAGCTGGTCTACGGTGAGCTGCACAACTGAGTAATGTTATTAACATTCACTGTTCAGATTCATGAGAGAAAAGAGGCTCTTTAGGATTATAGAGTCATAGAGATGTACAGCGCAGAAACAAACCCTTCGGTCCAACTTATCCATGCCGACCAGATATCCCAACCTAATCTAGTCCCATTTGCCAGCACTTGGCCATTATCCCTCTAAACCCTTCCTATTCATGCACTTATCCAGATGCCTTTTAAATGTTGTAATTGTACCAAACTCCATCACTTCCTCTGGCAGCTCATTCCATACACGCACCACCCTCTGCATGAAAATGTTGCCTCTTCGGTCCTCTTTTTAATCTTTCCCCTCTCAACTTAAACCTATTCTCTCTAGTTTTGGACTCTCTTTCCCTGGGGATAAAGATCTTGCCTATTCCACCCTATCCATGCTCCTCATGATTTTATAAACCTCAATAAGGCCACACCTCCTCAGCCTCTGACCCTCCAGGAAAAACAGCCCCTTGAAGAAGGTGTAAAATACTTTGACAGCTATAGAATCAGATCCAAAGGGCTCACCATGTTCAGGAGAGGGAAGGTGGTGAAAATGATGGCAAATATTTGTTTTCGGAAAGCTAAATGTTATCATTTAACGCGAGGGGAATTGAAGGTAAAGGTCGGGACATTATGCTTCAGCTGGTGCGACTGCTTCTGGAAAACTGTGTTGATTGTATTGTTCATCATATTAAGGAAGGATGTGAATGCATTGGAGGCAATTCAGAGAAGATCAGCTATGGTCATATTGAATGGTAGGGCAGGTTCAAGGGGATGAATGGCCTACTCCTGCTCTTGATTTGTTTGTTCATGTAATTTTATTTTTGAAAATAATTCAGCTCACTTTTGACCCATCTCATACATAGTGCTACAGGACCCTCGTGGTAAATGCTTTTGAAAGTCAATTACAATTATATATGATAGTTTGTTTGTTAGATTGTAAGGCTAATTGTGAAAAGATTGGCAGAGTCTACATTTGTTCAATTAACAATGTGCCTGATGTAAATCAGTTATCCTCGGGACACTGCACCTTTTAGTGCTGCATCTTAATATCTGTGAGGGGATAGATATCACTCAATTGCACTGAATTATTCACCAGGAGTAATTTTCACCATGCAAATTGGCTTATGACCTTGCAAAACATTTTTGTTAAAACAGCTTGCATGATCCTGATTCTTTGGCTTGCTCACCATTTAGTTCACTGTCTGATATTGATCTCCTTCTGCCCTTGACATCCTGTTCTAATGAAGTTCAAGGAAAGTATAGGAAAAATGCCTCATCATTTCATCATTCCTGCCTTCCTCATTATCACAGTCCACCCCATCAGTTCTTCTCCTGCAGTTTTGACCTCCTTATCTGAGGAATCTTATCTCCTTTCTGATTGATGGGAGTTCAACAAAGGGGTTGCCAGACTGATTTCTGGGATGGTACAACTGAAAATATGAATACAGACTGAATCTGTTCAGATGATATTCATTCGAGTTTAGAAGAATGAGGAAGGATCTTGCAAAAACCTACAAAATTCGAACAGGACTAGTAAACACAGGAGAGATGTTCTCCATGACAGGGAGTCCAAAACTAAGGGTTGTAGTTTAAGGATATAGAGTGGGCCATATAGGTCTAAGAAGAAGAGAAATTTCTTTACCCACAGAGTGCTTAGCCTGTAAAATTCTCTGCCTCAGAAAGTGGTTGAGACCAAAACATTCGCTGTTTTTAAGAAGGAGTTGGATGTAGTTCTCAGGGCTAAGGGGTTCAAAGGGTAGAGGAGACAGCATTTATGAGGACCCGAATTGGATAATCAGGCATGTTCATGGTGTAACAGGCTTGAAAGGCTGAATAGCTGATTCCTGCTCCTTTATTTTGTGTTTTCTATGTTACTTCCCCACAATCCCTGTTTAATGGTCGCTTAAGATTTATTTTGTCTCCAATGTCTGCAAGTGAAATGGCACTCCTGGGTCCTGCTCTCCATCTGTATGGTGTCATGTCTTGCTTTTGACCCTGGCACTGAGACTTCCAGGTATCTCAAAAAATTCAGTAATTTAGCTTTGTTGCTTTCTAAACAGATGTCGAGTGACCTGCAAAGTATTTTCAACATTTTCTGTTTTCACTTAAGCTTTCTGGCTTCCACGGTATTTTTGTCTCGTGCCTTTCAGTCACTGGGCACAGAATCCTGCTTTTCTTTGAGAGTCAGCATGGAATGAACCTTAAAGCAGTCAGTACTTCCACTTAGAGGCTGTTTGGGATTTCTCATACTACTTTCTTCTCAGTTCATTGCACGGAAATGCCCAGGTAAAATTCCAAATTTTATGGGAAGGAACTTCTAAGTTCCACTGGGATCTTCCAGGCTCCAATAGGCAGATGGGCCAATGGGTAGGTGGAGTTTAATTTAGATAAATGTGAGGTGTTGCATTTTGGAAAGGCAAATCAGAGCACGACTTATAGATTTAATGGTAAGGTCCTGGGGAGTGTTGCTCAACAAAGAGACCTTGGAGTGCAGGTTCATAGTTCCTTGAAAGTGGAGTCACAGGTAGATAAGATAGTGAAGAAGGCGTTTGGTATGGTTGCCTTTACTGGACAGAGCATTGAGTACAGGAGTTGGGAGGTCATGTTGTGGCTGTACTGGACATTGGTCAGGCCACTTTTGGAATATTGTGTGCATTTCTGGTCTCCCTCGTACCAGAAGGATGTTGTGAAACTTGCAAAGGTTCAGAAAAGATTTACAAGGATGTTGTCAGGCTTGGAAGATTTGGGCTACAGGAAGAGTCTGAGTAGGCTGGGGTTGCCTTCCCTGGAGTGTTAGAGGCTGAGGGGAAACCTTATAGAAGTTTATAAAATCATGAGGGGCACGTATATGATAAATAGACAAAGTATTTTCCCCATCCCTAGAGGGCATAGGTTTAGGGTGAGGGGAAAAATTTTAAAGGGATCTAAGGGGCAACTTTTTTCACAGAGTGTGGTACGTGTGTGGAATGAAGCAGAGGAAGTGGTGGAGGCTGGTACAATTATAACATTTAAAAGGCATCTGGATGGGTATAGGAATAAGAAGTGTTTAGAGGGGTGTGGGCCAAGTGCTGACAAATGGGAAGAGATTAGGTTAGGATATCAGGTCGGCATGAATTAGACTGAAGGGTCTGTTTCTGTGCTGTACATCTCTATGACTCTATGACAGGTGCCAAATGTGAAAGACACCCAGACTACACTTCACTCTCTGCAACCAAGCACATCGCTGAAGCTCCCACTGCCTCCTACTGAGAGTTGACTAAATCTTGCCCACAGTGGTATCTGGAATTATTTATATTTTATTTGTTTTGCATATGTTTAGCATTGACTCCAATAAATCTTTCAGTGCATGCTGGATATGTATTTTTTTTCCAACAGGATGGTGGTTCCTCATGGTCTATGGCATACTTACAACTTCCTCAAGCGAGTTTGTCTGCTGATAGTTATAGTTTGAGCAATTATTAGAAATCAGCAAGTACAAATTGAGAATATGAAAGACAAGCTTATACTTATTTAAGATTTCCAAATGTTGGACCTCTGCTGATGGTGATATCTATAATTGACTTGGATGAAAATGCCAACGAATGGGTTACTAAGTTGGCAGATGATACAAAGATCGGTGGAGTTGTGGATAGTGTAGATGGTTGTCAAAGGATACAGTGGGATATAGATTAGTTGCAGATATGGGTGGAGAGATGGCAGATGGAGTTCATTTTGGGCAATTGTGAGGTGATGCATTTTGGGAGATCAAATGTTCAAGGAAAGTGTACAATTAATGGTCCTGAACAACATTGATGTACAGAGGGATCTTGAGGTTTAAGTCCAAAGCTCTCTGAAAGTGGCCACTCAAATAGATAGGGTGATAAAGTAGGCACTTTGCATGCTTGCCTTTATTGGTCAGGGAATTGAGTACAAGAGTCAGGATGACATGTTGCACCTTTATAAGACTTTGGTTAGGCTTAGAGTATTACAGTATTGCATTCAATTCTGGTTGCCATATTACAGGAAGGATGTGGAGGCTTTGGAAAGGGTGCAGAAGAGATTCACCAGGACACTGGATTACAGGGTGTGAGTATAAGGAGAAGCTAGAAAAACTCGGTGGAGGCTGATGGGAAATTTGATTGAAGTCTCTAAAGTTATGAAATGCATAGACAGGGTTGACAGTCAGAATCTTCTTCCCAGAGTTGAAATGTCTAATATTGGGGGCATGCATTCAAGGTAAAAGAGATCTGATGGGCAAGTTTTGTTGTACAGGGAGTGGTAGGAGTCTGGAACGTCAGAGATGGCAGTGGAGGCAGAAACGATAGGTGTGTTTAAGAGACTTTTAGATAAGCACATGAATATGTAAGTAATGGAAGTGTATGAACCAGGACAGGCAGAAAGGATTAGTTTGATTTGGTGTCATATTCGGCACAACATCATGGGTTGGTTCCTGTGCTATATTGCTCGATATTCTATGCTCTATGTTGCTTAGGTTTCAGATATCCTGAAAGGCTATAGACACATCTCCAAAGATTTGCAAAATAAGAAGTCCAAATCCAATGTTATTTAAATAGCCAATGTTTTCATTTGTTATTTGGCTTTACTGATTGGCAGCTTATTTTCTACATCACAAAACCTCGAGCTGAAACAGTCACTGGCTTTGTGCAGAATGTGACATATGTGTACCATCTGAGTTTATTATTGGTGTTTTATCTGAAAAATACAAGATTGATTTTTTTATGTCACAAATTTAAATCAATAAATGACATGCTAATTAGAATTTGGCTGGCAATGCTTCAGTGCAGAAATTGTCTTTGCATTAGATAAGTTGTTCCTTCTCATTGTTATGTTTGAAAAGAATGGTTTACACTGTCACTCCTGTATATGATCAGAGAAAGTAAGCTTTGCAAGAGAGAGAGAGATGGGGGCTGAACCAATTCTCCCTCCCTAAATTCAACCTGCCTGAATTCCCTTGGACGTTTTGGTCTTTCTCACAATCTGCCCTTGACCTCATCTATGGGAATGAAGGTCAATGACAATGCTTCTCCTTAAACCCCAGTTTCAAGCTCACCCATTGGTGGGGATGGGGCAGGTTCAGCTCAGACACCAGTTCTTCACTCTGCCTGATTTTAAACTCCATTGATGTTAGTAACAAATCAGCTCTCCTTATTCCACGTGAATCAAGGAACATAGTAGCAATTTTTTCCTAGCTGTGTCTCAGTCATGTCTAAGTTGATACCACAGCTGCTTCTGAATCAAGACTCTGGGATCAAGTCCCAATCCAAGGCGTGAGCACAAAAATCAAGGCTGAGACTCCATTTCAGTACTGAGTGGGCACTGTTTCGTCAGAGATACCATTTCTCGGATGGAATTTTAAACCAAGACCTTCCATTTGCTGGATCAGGATGATGTAACAGATCCAATGGCACTATTTTGGACACGAGGTGTTCCTGGTATCCCAGCCAATATTTAGCTCACAATCAGCATCAAAAAGACGGATTTACTTCATATTCATTCATGGGATATGAGCATTATGGGCTGGACAGCATTTATTACCCATCATAGTTGCTCTTGAGAAGGTGGTGGTGAGCTGTCTTCTTGAATACTGTAGTCCAGGTGCTGCTTTATTGAGACTTCATAGCGATCGATACAGCTGAGTGGATTGTTGGGCCATTTCAGTTGAGAGTCAACCATGGAATTGTGTATAGACTAGACTTGGAATCACATGAGGATAGTAGATTTCCTGCCTGAAGGGCATTATCCTATTCCTTTTTGTGGGAGGTTGTTGAGAAGACATCAGCTGTCTTGTTTCATGTACGTTACCTGACTAGACTTCAAAACGTGGGCTGTGAAGCATGTTGATACATCTAGTGGTCATGAATGCAAGTTTTTCTTTTCTAACCAGTTTATTGGGAAATTAATGGTGTATTCACACAACCTTACTCTCTGTTGACAATTTTTGGTGAGTTTTTGTTGACCAGTCAATATTGACTCAGAACCCCATGCTGGTGTTTCAAATGCATAAACACTGAAGGATGATGAAATGAATCAGACTGATTTAGAGATACAGACCATCACAAGGTAATAGGGATTTCTTTTTAGTCAAAATGCTCCTTGATGTCTTCTTGTCAAATTGACTTGAAGCCAACAGGATGAATAGGCCTTGTTCTTATTTATTAACCTCTACTTGTTCTTGTTCCTCCAGCTCCTCTTCTCCCATGTTATTGGGCCCTTCATGTAACAAAGGTGTGGAACATGCAGCAAATAGCTAACCTAAAGATTATTTGAGTACAATACTGCAGGCTGCCTCTGAAGCCATCCAGACACCACATACTTGCCTGAGATAACAGAAGTCAAACAGAACCTGAGGAAGTTGATTCTTTCTTTTATCAGGATGGAGATATGGCATTGATTGTATTTCATCTGAGCACAGACACGCCTTGGGGTTCTGACAGTTCTCATAAGTCAGGTCTTCAGTTGGTAGCCATGGAGTAATAGAACCATAGAGAGGTACAGGACGGAAACAGACCTGTCGGTCCAACTCATCCATGCCGAACAGATATCCCTACCCAATCTAGTCCCACCTGCCAGCACCTGGCCCACATTCCTCCAAACCGTTCCTAATCATATACCCATCCAAATGCCTCTTAAATGTTGCAATTGTACCAGCCTCCACCACTTCATCTGGCAGCTTATTTCAAACATGTACCACCCTCTGCCTGAAAAGGTTGCCTCTTAGGTCTCTTTTATATCTTTCCCCTCTCACCCTAAACCTATGCCCTCTAGTTCTGGACTCCCCGACCCCAGGGAAAAGACTTTGTCTATTTATCCTATCCATGCCACTCATAATTTTGTAAACCTCTATAAGGTCACCCCTCAGCCTCCGACACTCCAGGGAAAACAGTCCCAGCCTGTTCAGCCTCTCCCTATAGCTCAAATCCTTCAACCCTGGTAACATCCTTGTAAATAATTTCTGAACGCTTTCAAGTTTCACATCTTTCTGATAGGAAGGAGACCAGAATTGCAAGCAATATTCTAACAGTGGCCTAACCAATGTCCTGTACAACCGCAACATGACCTCCCAATTCGCACCTCGCATTTATCTGAATAAAACTCCATTTGCCACTTCTCAGCCCATTGGCCCATCTGATCAAGATTGTGTTGTAATCTGACGTAACCTTCTTCGCTGTCCACTACACCTCCCATTTTGGTGTCATCTGCAAACTTACTAATTATACCTCTTATGCTCGCTTCCAAATCATTTATATAAATGACGTAAAGTAGAGGACCCAGCACTGATCCTTGTGGCATTCCACTGGTCACTGGCCTCCAGTCTGAAAAACAACCCTCTGTCTTCTACTTTGAGCCAGTTTTGCATCCAAATGGCTAGTTCTCCCTGTATTCCATGAGATCTAACTTTGCTAACCAGCCTCCCGTGGGGAACCTTGTCGAATGCCTTACTGAAGTCCATATCGATCATAAGTGGCGCTGGAAAAGCACAGCCAGTCAGGCAGCTTCTGAGGAGCGGGAGAGTCGATGTTTCGAGCATAAGCTGATGAAGGGCTTATGCTCGAAACACCGACTCTCCTGACCAGCTGTGCTTTTCCAGCGCCACACGTTTTGGATTCTGATCTCCAGCATTTGCAGTCCTCACTTTCTCTTTCAGTTGATAGCCTCAAGTCTAGGTGGTCAATGCTTAAACTTGATGTTCTGGATGAAATTGAAGGGAAATTGAAGGCTGGTATAGGATGAAGGCAACATTGCAGTCACCAGGGTAGCAGGTGCAGACCTGCATGAAATGCTCTTGGTTATCATACATGGGCTGTACACCTAATGAGTGGTAATGCTATCATCACATCTCAACCCCTGGTCCTTTCATTAGAACATAAGGTGATGTTCACTTCCTCAATGCGTTGACTTGATGGTAATCCTGTGAACCTGGAAGATTCTGGAGACTTTTCAAGGAGAGGATATGGGACTAGATTGGGTTGGGATATCTGGTCGGCATGGATGAGTTGGACCGAAGGGTCTGTTTCTGTGCTATACATCTCTGTGACTGTATGACTCTATGACCTGAAATCTGGCTTCATGGCCTCCATAAAGAAAGAGATGACATCATTGGTTTTCACAAAGAGCAACTCCAGAATTTTCTTGATGGATGCACGTGCAGTTGATCGACTAATGTTACTGATATCAACTGTTGCTGTATGCTTTTAGGGCTACATCTCCTTTCATAGAATGGTGTGACTTGCCATAGGTCGGCAGTTGCAAGGAGAGCGTGTCTGATAAAACACAGCTTTCTCATGCATTGCTATTCTTTAAGCTGTGGCACGTAGTGTACATTTGAGAGGGGTGAGGCCTCTCTACCCCTCAACAACCCTTTTGTTCTGTCTGCAGCTGCAGTTCTCTGCACCTTTTACTCCTCTTTGTGCTCATCTTCCAACCTCAATGACACTCCAATAATCACGCTGGGAACAACACCCTGAAGGAACCTCTGGACAAAACTACCATACTGATTCACGGAGATCAATCCTCCGAACTGTCAATCTCAGCACAGCCAGAGAGGCAAAAGCAGCAAGCTAAACAGTCAAGATGAACAAGCCAGTGATCTTCTACGAGAGTAGCAGATGATCAATTTGAATAGCACACAAAGTGTCGCTTTTAACTGTTCCTTCCCATAAAATGTTAACTCCGACAGAACTGATAAATAGCTCATTTAAGTTGTTGAAAGTTGTACTTGAGTCCAAAACAAGTCCTTAATAATTAATTGAACATCAATTTCAGATAGTCTATATGCCTAAAAAAAAATGTCAAACTATAAATGAGGGTTGTATGTACTTCTCGTGTCAGAACAACAGGCAAGGCCATGACCCAATTTTCAAAATCCTTTTGTTTTAATTCACTCGTGGGACATGGGCATCACCAGCTGTACCAGCATTTATAGCCCATTCCTAGTTGCCCTTTAGAAGGTGTTGGTGAGCTGTCTTCTACAGTTATCGTTGTGCTGTAGGTAGACTCACAATGCACTTAGAGAGGGAATTCCAGGATTTTGACCCAACAACAGTGAAGGAACAGTGATATATTTCCAAGTCAGGATGATGAGTGGCTTGGAGGGGAACTTGCAAGTGGTGGTTTTCCATGTATCTGCTGCCCTTGTCCTTCTAGATGAAAATGGTTATGGGTTTGGAAGGTGGTGTATAAGGATCTTTGGTGAATTTCTGCAGAGCATCATGCAAATAGTACATACTGCTGCTACTGACCGTCCATGCTGGAAGGAGTGGATCCTTGTGGATGTGATGCCAAGCAGGTGGGCTGCTTATTTCTTGATGATGTCAAGCCTCTTGAGCATTGTTGGAGCTGCACCCATTCAGACAAGTGGGGAGTATTCCTTCACACTCCTGACTTGTGTCTTGTAGATGGTGGACAGGCTTTGGGGAGTCAGGAGGTAAGTTACTTGAAGTTAGCAATCATTGCGCGAAATAAATTAAACTGCATTGTTTTCATGTTTGTTATTTTCTTTAAGCTTGATCCATCTTCCGTTCATCTGAATTAGAATGTCAGCAATGCTCCTGAGTTCTTGTTTTGAAGCTTTGATTCTCAAATGCAGAGGAATCTCGATTATCTGAAGGACACGGGTGGGGAGTATTTTGTTCGGTTAATCGAATTCTGGATAGTCGAATGCCAGGAAACATAGTTTAGCCAAACATTGGGAACTTGCGATCTTGCTGGATAATCTGATATTTGGATAATCAAATGCTGGATAATCAAGGTTCCTCTGTGTACCCGGTAATCTGCATAGTCTCAAGTATTTTTGTGATCATACCCTTTTGTTGAAAGTCATCCGAACATCAGGAAAGTAGAAAATAATTCCATGGTAATGCCACAGTGAACAGAATTCATTCAAAATCTCTAAGGTCAATCAACACAGCAGTTTTACATCATAATACAATAACAGACAAAGATGTATATTTACGAACTGGATCCAGTATTAATATTTATTGCACACAGGTAATAGCTTAGCTTAACATGGCTAAGACTGCATGGGTTGAAAAGTCACATGCTGAAACTCCACCAGCATATCATACAATGTGTATGTGATGGTCTAGGTTGCTTTTGTGAAGTTTCAAAATGTATTTTAAATTATGAACCATAATTGACTCCAATATGCTGGATAGTACAAGCCCAGCTGTTTGTGTAGCATTTGTTGTAATCAGCACTCAGCTTGTAATTGGAAGATCAGCTCACACTTTTATTGTTTTTCCTCTGGGGTATGAATCATTAAGAAAGCAATGCAAATGTCAGCACCATTAAGGTTGGGGCTATACTTCTTTCTGTTATTTGATTAGTGTCCATGGTAATTCAGTTAACGGACACAGATTGACTCTGCCCAGAATGCTTTTTTAAAAAGGTCAAATGAGAGGAAGCACTTGCGTTTGATATAAATCTAATAATGAGTTATTAATGTATTGACAGACAAGTTATGAAAACATATTTATTTTTTGGCAATGAAAATTAGCATTATGATACCACATTCATAAAACTACTGAAGATTGATCTGTTATTGTATCAATCATTATGAAAGTGCTTGAATGACAAATGTATACATTATACATCATAAGTGGTGCAATATATCAATAATTGTTGTTTACAGATTGGTAATCTGCAGTAGAAACCAAGTTTTGAATAAGTTAGTAGCACTCGTTATATTGTCCATTATTAATGACTAGAAAGATACCAATTGCTTCTTCCTTACCATTTAACTAGGCTGTCACTGCTGATCTTACATTTCAACACCATTTTTCCACACTATCCCCATATCATGTGATTTCTTTGATGTCTAGAAATCTATTGATCACTGGTGATCACTGATGATGATCTTTGTCCACATGATTGCCATCTTTATTAATCCTCAAGTTACAATCTGACATCTCTGACATTATAAAAATAAATGAAAAGCAAATCCACAAAGCATCTAATACAAGGACAATTACAATGCAAAAAAAGAGTTCAAGGTAATTATGTAAACTCTGCCAGAAGTTGACAAACCTCACGCTTGATTGAATGGGTGAGAACGCAGGATAATATTTGCCTGCATTTTGGACACTGTGAGCGCCAGCAGAGCCGCAAGGTACTGTCTTTCAGTCGAATCTATTCATATACCATGTTGGTGCATGTTTACATTCACCGGAATAGGCAGACCAAATGGTGGAGTTGAGAGTGAGGTGCTCGAAAAGCACAGCAGGTCAGGCAGCATCCACGGAGCAGGAAAATCGATATTTTGGGCCAAGCTCTTCATTAGGAAGGGCTTTTGCCCGAAACATCTATTTCCCTGCTCCTCGGGTGCTGCCTGACCTGCTGTGCTTTTCCAGCAACACACTCTTGACTCTAACTTCCAGCATCTGCAGTCCTCACTTTCGCATGGACCAAATGGTGGATGCTATTTTGATGCCCCTGACAACTTGGCTGGTAAGTTCGGTGTACAACCTACACGCTACTAGAAAATGTGCATATGATGAAAGCCAACCTGACACATCATTAAAATACCAAACTAAACCAACAGCCTGGACCATGGGATGAACCCTGGAAGACCTAGTAGACCTTGGTACTCTACTGCATGCTGTATAATTTTGCCATCAAGCGGAGATAACTGCACCACTATTTATGGAGTGAGAGGCTTAGGAACAGGAGTATCAAGAATTAGAGGAGAGGCACGAGGAGAAAGAAGAAGAACAGAATGAAAAAAAGATGACTTAAACAGATCTTTCCTGATTATGCTATCTGTGAAGAAATAGTTTGACTATGATACCTCAAAACTGTTCACAATTTTGACCCTTGATATTGGTAGTTTTGTTATTGAGAGTTGTTACTCACAACTCAATAGACACTGGAGCTTAAATTGTTTACAGGCTTCCCAATGCTTTATTCGTTCCTTGGTGCATATGCATCAACATTGTTCTGTGGGCTTCTCCAACAAAGTCTTCACTCAGCTGCATTTGCAGCAGATCCCATGCTGACGATCTGGTGATATTTCTGATGAAAGATCATTGGCCTGAAATGTTAACTCTGCAGATTATTCCCAACATTTTGAATTTTTATTATTTGCAATAATTTGGCCACAGCCCAAAATTAAAGACCAGAACAACATTTATCAAATAAATCATACGAAAGTCTTCCAAGTGCCTTTGTCTAACCTAGTGCTTCCTCACGCTTCACACACTATGACTGGCTGAAGGCAGCTGGCTTTCAGTGGATGAGAATTCAGATGGCCTTGGAGGATGACCTTGAGCAACTTTGGGCCGAGAGGTTGTGGCTTGAGATTGTGCCATTTTGACATGAATGGCAGCAGGCAGGCAACAAAGTAGGTGGGATGGTTATAGTGACAGGGTGTATGCTACCTTTGTGAGGGACAACAGGATTGTTACTCTTTGGAACCATTAATAGTGCCCTCAACAGCACCTCTGCAATCCCAATATTCTGTTGGAGAATTGATTGCAGGACTGCTGTGACACCCTGCAAGCCCTTTTGTACACAGCCATGACAACAGCAGTCTGAGATGGCACAGTAACAGACTGAGCACTGTGTTGGGTGCCTGAGAGAAGCTGCAACATTGACTATCACACGTTACACTATAATTGGGCTCAGAAATATTTGCATGGAATTGGACATCTCCTTTCTACCTTGCAAAAAAAGGACTCCAAGTCTTTGCAAAGTCCTATGCCGCATTGATGTTGGATTCCTCCATTTTTCCCTTGGTATTCATAGAATCCCTCTAGTGTGGAAGCAGGCCATTCAACCCATCAGGTCCACACTGACCCTCTGACGAGATCCCACCCTGCCCTAAAGCAGCAACTCCACATTTCTCATGACTAATCCACCTAGCATGCCCACCCCTGGACACTATTGGCAATTTAGCATGGCCAATTCACCTAACCTGCACATCTTTAGACTGTGGGAAGAAACTGGAACTCCCAGAGGAAACCCATGCAGACACGGGTAGACTGTGCAAACTCGACAAATGCATTTGCCCCAGGTGGACTCAAACCCAGGTCCCTGGGCACTGTGAGGCAGCAGTGCTAACCACTGTACCACGGTGCTGTTCTAAGCAGGGTGTCAGCGGGAATCTGGCAAGGTGTGGTACAGCTGGAGCTCTCACTGTTTTCAGAAGTTGCCACCAGTTTTACCCCTTTCAACACTGGGAGCAGCAGAAGCCAGGGGAGAGACATACACCCAGAGGGAAGCAAACTGCCTGGGTAACATTGCCTCTGATATTGGTGAGATTCGAACCCACAACTCGATAGACTCTGAACCTTTAATTGTTTACAGACTTCCCAAAGCTTCAAGCATTCCTTGGTACATATGCATCAACATTGTTCTGTGGGCTTCTCCAACAAAGTCTTCACCCAACTGCATCTGCAGCAGATCCCATACTGATGTACTGATGATATTTCTGATGAAAGATCATTGACTTGAAATGTTAACTCTCCCAACATTTTATGATCTTGTTTCGAATCTTCATCATTGGCAGTAATTTGCTTTTTCCAATAAGTGAACTCATGGGTCTCACAACCCAGAATATAACAAATTACTCTGCTGAGTCCTGGAGCTACAAAAAGCTTGAAAATGCCTGTGTGTGAACAAACTAATATCAGAATCTAAGTTAACAAAGTTAACGATTCCATTAAAATTATAGAAACATGGAATTAAATTCAAACTATTTCATACTGTAACATTTTTCATTAGCATTTTGGTTGTGTTCAAATCTTTAATTCAACATGAGGATTGCAATGTGCTGCGCTGTATTTGTGCTGACGGTAAATACAGATTAAAGTCAGCACTTGATATTATCCTACTTCATTTCTCCTGAAGGCAAGATTAGATTAATATTCAGAGACTGTGCTTGCGCTGTGAGGTTCCAGCCATGTGACTGACAAACAATATTCCAGTTCTGTATGGATTTTCTGATTGCTGCAGGTCTTTTATAAGTCAGTATAATGCCACCTGGAGAATTTCTGTGTGACCTTTAGCTGGTGTCAGAGCAATCCAGATACGTTCACTTATATTTTGTCTACTGTTTGTGCTTATTAAGGTGAGTGATGTTTAGGTCAGAGAATGGAATGTCTTTGATCTTTCGGTTTGCTACACTATTCATCATCAACTAGTCCTATATCAAACAGCAAAAGGTGGATACAGGATAAATTTTCAGCCAACAGAGAACCTCGCTGTGTTTTGAGGATGATATCTTCTACTGCACTAGTGTATCATCTTACTTTCCAACTACCCTCATTACTTCTTAGTAGGGAACTAACAATGAAATGCCAGTAGTATTAAAATAAGGAACATTTTGTATTGTAGATACCATGGGCATACACAAATGGATTTTGAAATTTTAATTAAGATCCTTATTATGTTTCTGGGACAGTGTAATTTCATCATAAAGCTTTGTAATTGAACTCAACAGATTCAATTTGAATCCAGAAAATTAAACTAGCAAGAGATCATGGTGAAAAATAAATAGTGCTGAATGCTGAAACTCTAAACAAACAATTGAAACATCTCATCATCTCTTCAAATATTGTCATGCTTTCTTTGGGCCATCACTAATTTTTAAATATTTTCTCCTAGTGTTCTATTCAAAATTGAAAATGAATACATAATTGCGTAATGCCTATGGGAATGGTGCATTGTATTTGAAAAAGCTGAATAGATTTCCTTCTGCTTTTCCTTTTCACATCAGGCTAGCCTTCAAAAATAATTGATAATGCTGGGAAAAAAATAGGGTTTTGTTTCTGTCTTGCACCATAATCTAATAAAGAAAATTGATCTCAATTAACACAAGTGACACTGCCATTCTTCACACACTAGCTTTGCCCTCTTGGAAGATCTGGTACAATGGATTAGGATCAACTTGATGTCACATTGAAGCCATATACAACAAAGTCAGAAGTGGCTTCACCTGACAAAAGGAGCAGCGTTACGAAAGTTTCTGATTTCAAATAGACCTGTTGAACTATAACCTGGTGCCGTGTGACTTCAGACTTTGTCCACCCCAGTCCAATACCAGTACCCTCACAATATATACAACAAGGACTACACAGATCTGGTCAAGTTATTTTGTCAAGTCAAATTGTCTTCAAATTGAATAACAGTGGACATATATGATCAATATGTGTCAAAGGTTTGAAACCTCTACCATTTCTATGCTGAGTTTCAGAAAGTTCACGCATTGATTGAAATTTAAAAGTTCCATTTGGAAGTTTGAACTCAGAATTGACTTGTTGGGTTTCATGTAGTTTTGTTTATGGTTAAAATTATTTTACTGGCTGATGAACAGAGGTTTTGTATAATACTTCACAGTTTATGATTCAGGTTATTATTTCTTTAGTACATATCTTATTCTTCTGCATTCTTCAATTAATATTGTTTCAGAAGAGTATGTTTGATAAGTCCTATTAGTGTTTTATATGATTGTAACTTACTAAGGTTACTAGAAAAGATCTTAATGTTTGATTTCCAAAGTAGTGGCATAGATTACGTCATGCAATGCTACTCAATGTGCAGTTCCCACAGTATTTACAACATGTAATCAGCTAATTTGTCCAGTGGGTAAATGCTGATGCATATGGGCTTTATTACCCTGGATCAACATTGTGATGAAATCACTGTTGTTTTCCAAAGGGATAAAAAAACACAATGTGGCAAGAGTTAGTCTGTTAGAACAAAGATAGAAGATAAATAGAAAGTAGATAGATCAAAAGTGGAAGATTTAGGGAACCATCTTTTAAATTGTAAAAGTAAGCTCTGAGCCTGGTGTCTCAGATTACTCTCTGGAATTGTATAGTGTTAACATGCAATAAATAAGAGTTCTACAACAGCCTAAAGTTTAAGTCAGTTCTTGATTTTGTGTTTTCCTTGATCAGTTTTCAGAGTGACCCTGAAATCACATGACCAAAATTTGTGACAGGTACTGGATAGAATCCCTACAGTGTGGAAGGAAGCCATTCGACCCACTGAGTCAACATTGACCCTCTGAAGAGCATTCCACTCAGACCCAAACACTTCCACTAACCCTGTTAACTTGCATTCCCCATGTCTAACCACCTAGCCTGCACATCTGTGAATGCTACAGGCAATTTAACATGGCCAATCCATCTAACCTGCACATCTGGGAAGAAACCAGAGCACCCGAAGGAAACCCATGCAGCACGGGGAGAATGTGCAAACTCCACACAGATAGTCGCCTGAGGGTGGAATTGAACCTGGGTCCCTGATCCATTGCCTAGAAAATGGTGGCAGTGGTGAAGATTGAGAAACAGATCTCAACTCTTCTGGAGAAGAGCTCAAGCAAAGTTTTATTTCTAAAAGCTCAGCAGCATAACCTTAAGACCAGCGAGCAAAGAGAAGACTCACACAGATGAACAGCAGCTGTAAAGGAAACACTTTGGAATAGGAAACTGCTGCAGAGAAATACAAATCCTGTATGTTAATAGAAGTGTTGCCCAGCTAATATTTGGGAAAATAAGCTCTGAAAGGGAAGTAAAAAAACAAAACAAGAAAAGCTTACTATACACCAATGAGATAAACCCTGATTGAAAAGAGGCTACAAAGAGAACAAAACCTTTAACAATACTATCCAAATTTAGGCAATTATCAGCAATCTAAAGTAATTATCAATAATCAGTAAATTTCACAATATTCATAGCTACAAATCTTTCTACTGGAGAAACTGAAGGCATTAGATGCATTTTATAGGTCAGCGAACAGGTAAGTGTGGAAAGTGCAATCCCTAAGTCCAACTTTGGACACCAAGTCAAATGCAGAAGAGGTTAGTACACTTCTCTACTAAATGGGAAAAATGCCAGATTATGTGTTATGTTAACAACAGATCTATGAGTAGCAAATTACTTTGGACAAACTCATAAAAGCTGTTGATCAATATTGCACTTTGGATATAAATAAAACTCGAGCAAGATAGCACTTTAATAGAAAATATCAACTCCCAGCAGAAACTGCAGATAGCTTCATTAATTATCTGTATGTATCAACTAAACCACGCACCTATAGAAAGTTGCAACAAGAGCTTATTTGCAACAGAATCATTGTTGGTCTCTAGATAAATCAGTCACTATATTTTTTCAAACAAAAGAGGATCTAACTGTGGAATGAAGAGTCTAAATAACAATAGATACAGAAGCTAAAGTTCAAGAAATAATATACAGCAAAACAATCCACTTAATGCAGAATTTGTGATAGTGTGTTGATTACTTAAAGCACAATAGAACAGTTGACCAAAAATAGAACACTCTTCAGAAAAACCCAGTGAATGTGACAGCATCAAAGCAAAATCTTAAACAATCCAATACTACAGTATCTTGCCACACGTGTGGTTCCAAAACTCTACGTCAGCAAAGACAAAACTGTTCAGTATTAGTCCAACAAATTGTTCATTGTAGGAAAAAAGGTAACTTCCTGAAGAGGTGTTACCATCTAAAGAACATACCAAGCAACAGATCAAATAATTTCTACACCGACATGCGCTTTCATGCCTTGGAACAGAACTTGGAAGAATGGGTCAATGCTGCAAGACAAATGTCTTTATGTAGGGTGCTACTAGCTACGGTTTAAAAAAAAACACTCCTTTCTTGGTGAAGTCATACCATCTCCTCATCCAAATGCTACTGATGGAGAAGATGAAACAAATTGCCTTCCCCTTCTTCTGCAGTGAAATCAATCTAAGACTCTTTAGTGACTATCAACTGTTCACAGCATGTGGTCAGGCTGTAAGAACGATTGAACTTTTGACCTGATGCAAGCCAAGAGAAAAAAAGAAAACTCACCAAATTTCCCTCCAATGTTTCTGTACCATTTCATAAACTTTCTCTACCCATCTATTGACACACATGAGTCAAGTCAAAGATCTGGGCAAAAGTGGGAGAGAAAGAAAACAAAAATGGACTGTGTTATAAACTGAAGTAATCTTTAAACTCACTCGAGAATGTATGTCAATATTAATCAATGCTTATAATGTAGGTGGAGGAGAAAGGCTTGGGGAGTGCTATGTAAGGGCTTCAGGAGCATGGAGCAACCTTACAGTGTAATAATGTTTCTTCCCATAGGACATAAATAACACAGTGCGGACAGAGTTAGTCAGTTAGAATAAAGATAGAAGATAGATAGAAATAGATCAATAATGAAAGAATGTTAAAGGTTGGGATTCAGTCTCTTTTTTAAATTTGTTCATGGGATGTGAGCACTGGTGGCTGGGTCCGCAATTATCACTAATTGCCCTTGAACTGACCAGGTTGTGGGCTATTTCTTTCAGAGGGCAATAAAGGATCAACCATATTGCTGTCTGGAGTCATGTGAAGGCCAGACCATGGGCAGATATCCTTCCATAATGGATGTTAGTGAATCAGTTGGGTATTTATGACAATCAACAATGATTACATAATTTGAATTCACTTTTAACGGTCTATCATGGTGGAATTTGAATCGATGTCCAGGACATTAAGTCTGGAACTCCAGATCACTAGTCAATTGATACTTCAATTATGCCAATGTAATAATTACAGCAACATATCGTAGATCTCAGATTATCTTGAATAGTTGTATACAATGTTCACATGCAATAAACTAAATTGAGTTTGAAGAGAAAACAGTTCTTGACCTTGTCTTCTCTTCTCCTGGTATGTCTTGACCCCATGCTCTTAGGTGTGGACCAAAAAGACAACACATGATAAAAGAGATATCAACAGGCTGAATCTTACCAGAAATTGTCTAAGTGTCCCTCTTGGAGTGTTTCATGGAAGGCTTCTCTCTGCAAGGCATAGCATGTTTCCTTGTACTACCTTCCCCAACTTGCTTCATTACATATGCACCTATGATGCATCATATCCTCCCACTAACTATAGCCAGAAATACTCACCACTGCCAGGTTACTCACATTATTGGCACCACTGTCATGTTTAAAAGGTCATCGTGCACCTGGTCAAGCACTGAGTGTCCGCAGCTGCCCTCATAGTTTGCATCATAAGCCTTGGAAATGGCAAACCAGGGAATATTGGTGCACTGCATTGCAGTGAGGGACCTGGAACTCCTGGTGGTCAGGGTGGTGCACAGAAGAGAGATCCTCTTCCCTCAGGATGGCAGAGGAGGCCACGATATCACAGCTGGAACGACAAGAGCAAAAGGTACATGGAACATCATGTGCAAATCTCCCCTCCAAAATATGCATTGATGCATAGAGATCTGCTACATAGCAAAAGGCCCTCCGATCTCTTGAGTCTGTGCTCGTTAAAACCAACCACCTAGCTATTCTAATTCTATTTTCCAGCCTTGTATGCATTGGCATTGCAAGATTACATTTAAATACTTCTTAAATGTTATGTGGTCTGAGATTACCACCTGAGGCCGCTTGGTCCCCGTGGTATGGAGTCATACCCAGCAATGTAGAAAGGTTAATGAATTTCTTCGCTCTGCCAAGGTAAGCAGCAATATCTCCTCTCTGCTAGCTCACACTCCCTCTATCTCTGTCAATACATCCAACTGCCACCAGTTCTGCCTTGAATATCGGAATCTATATGTTCAAGCCCTACTTTGGAAACTTCAAACATTTTAGTTTAAAACATTTAGTTAACACTAGTTAACTCTTCAATGAAATGTTTGCACAATGAGGTTTGTACTGTGCAGGAGTGTTGCATTCTGATTGATTATTAAACAAGATCCTGTCTGTTGATATTAAAGATCCCACATCTTAGTAAGAAAAGAGCAATGGAGCTCTCCCAACTAAAATTTATATCTTAACCAAGTGAACTTAAGCGATTTAATTCGTTGTACAATTGCAAATTCTCCCGTTAATGTGTTTACAGTACCTTAATTTGCCTTATGGTGCACAGCACCTATTAAGATGGGAAAGGCATACAATGTTGAATTCTCTCTCTGAAGGGAGGACATTGTATGCACCAGCTGCTGAATTGTTTGCATCTGCTTCAGTGGTAATTTTGCTCTTTATCTGACAGCTTGCTTTTTGGCAAAGGAATTAACTGAAAATGTTTGAAGCTAGACTACCATATGCTGCCTGTGACAGACTTTCCAAAGAAATTTCTCAGGATTATTTCTGCAATATCTATAGGTTATCCTCTGGCCATTCCTTTGTAGTTGCGTGTTCTAAGTACAGTGAGGGTTTGGAGGGAGGGAAACAGAAAATCAGAAATGTTTGCACCTGGAGCATTCATTCAAGACCTGCCATTTCAACATGTTTTAATGGGCCACATTTAAGTGAACCTCTTAAAGAAAACTTACATCTGGAGTTGTTGACTCCCCAAGGAGGTTTCCAAAGAACTGTAAAACTCTTCAATGACAGAATTCTTTCTATTACCAAATTCATCTATTTACCAGGAATATCAACATAATGCCTATAACATTGGTCTTTCAGTATGTTAGATTTTAGATTAGATTCCCTATACTGTGAAAACAGGCCCTTCGGCTCAACAAATCCACACTGACCCTCCGAAGAGTAACCCACCCTGACCCCTTTCCATCTGACTAATGCACCTAACACTATGGGCAATTTAGCTTGGCCAATTCACCTGACCTGCACACCTTTGGAACTGTGGGAGGAAACTAGAGCACCCAGAGGAAACCCACACAGACACGGGGAGACTCCACACAGACAGTCGCCCAAGGCTGGAATCAAACCTCGGTCCCTGGTGCTGTGAGGCAGCAGTGCTAACCACTGAGCCACTGTACCTGCTATAGAATTTGTATTTCTGTTTTCCTTAGGCATGCTTGGCTTTTAGTCTGGATATAGCTGTGGTAAGAGGTCATTAATGTTGTCTGGCTTCTCTTTTTAGCTTTCTGATTTGTGGCAGCAAGTATGCAGTTATGCTTCCTCTCTAAACAGCATACTGTTATACTGAGGTCACTGACTTAAAATATTAACTCATGTTTATAACCTAAATGATTATTTTTACTTCTGTTCTATTACCATTTAAGCCTAGAGTTAGTAATAAATTAATTGTTAGTGTATATTTTAATACACTTGGGAGTGTTCAATTCATTAAATTGTCCAATTGCTACAGTTGAAGTTTCACCTGGGAGTTGACAGTAACACAGAGCATAACTGTAGTGATTGTAATGAGGTCAGCCACAACTGAGTTCCCTGATTGGACCAGATTATGAGCACCAATCCAGGAGCCCTAACTGACTGATATAAACAGGGGTGTCAGAAGTTCTGTTCACTCTGAGAGCTGGCTCTGAGGAAGCTGAATTAGTGTCAGGGACTCCACATGTAATGAAGAGTGACTTGCTGACTATCAAGGGGATCAAGGGTTATGGGGAGAAAGCAGGAGAATGAGGCTGAGAAACTTATCAGTCATGATTGAATAGCAGACCAGACTTGATGGGCTGGATGGCCTAATTTCTGCTCCTATGTCTTATGGTCTTATGGGATACTGGCCTCTGTAGAGTTATTTCAATAATATTGTGAAAGTGGAAAGAGTAACCTGGCTGAAGAAGTTTCAAGTTTGAACACAGAAAATAGAATTAGTACCAAGATAGACTGAAATAAAAAATGAAGAGTTTGTAAATAAAATAGACAAAAGGCTAGGTGACTGGGGGAAGAATTAGAGAGGACATAAGTAAAAATAAACCTTTGATTGTAGTGGTGGGTGTCTGGAATTTGTTGCCTGATTTTTTGTTTGGAGTCAGAAAGCCTTAAGTGAAGTGCTATCACCTACAAGGCTACGGATCAAGTGCTGCAAGGGTGGGATCAGATTGGAAAGCTAGCTTTTCTACCTTGGCTGGTGCAGAAATAATGGGATGAATGACCTCTTTCTGTGCCATACCAGTCCTATGGTCATTCAGTGGTTCCAAAAGACAAGGATATCAACAACACAAATGAACAATTGAAACACACTAAAGATGTCAAAGAAGAGACAGCAAATGACATAGAGGTTAAGAAGAAAAAGGATCAAGAAACCATGGGTTACAACTGTAATGTTGCAAAAGATGGCAGCATTGGAGACAGTGGAAGAAGATCAATACTGAAGGAGGGAAGTAATTAAATAAATAGTTAAGAAGGAAAATATAAAATGTACACAAAAATGCGAAAAGGTCAATGTTTAGATATTATTATTTAACCTGTTTGGAGATATTATTACACTACCACTGCACCACAAGGATCCAGCAATGTCATATACTTGAAGAATTGGATCGAATAGACAGGGTGACCTCACATACACAAAAGCAATAGGGCTTAAATGTCCTAGGTATTAAGTACTAAAATCAATAGCAATCAAAAGCATAGAAGGTGTTTTGGATGAAATAAGGAGATGCTGGAACAAGCATTTTGCAGAAACAAAAGCAAAGATGAAAAACCTGAAATGGGAGCTAGAGGAAGGAAACAGTGTTTGCATGATTTAATTGCACCAGCAAAGCAGAGAATGAGGTGGAGCAGCAATTAACTTGGTAAAAACTAGAGAGGTGGCTGGAACAGATGAAATTCCTACCAAGTTGGTTATGAACTTGGAAATTAGCTTAACATCAATCTTTATCAATCTGTGCAAAGACATTTACTTATTAGAAAAACGGATAGAGGATTTCACACAGACAATAGTGCTCAGAAGGCAAAGGCGTGCTGATATTTTGACTCTTATAAAATTCTTCCATTTGATGTAGCATTGGAGATTGTGTTGAGAATTATAACAGAGTGGAAAGGAGGGTGCAGAACTATACTGTAGAATGCAACAACGCAAAAGGTTTATTTATAAAACACTTTAAATTGTATCAGAACTCCCAGGATTTTCTCACACACGTACTGACCTACACACACACAAATATGAATACAAATACATGAATAGGAAAGATTTGGAGGGATATGGGCCAAATGTAGGCAAGTGGAACTAGTTTAGTTTGGGATTATGGTTGGTGTGGACTAGTTGGACTGAAAGGTTTGTTTCCATGCTGTATGACTCTATGACATGGCCTCAACTCAGAGCTTCTCGAGGCTGTCCAGCTGCACCCACAGGTTTAAACAATACAGTACAGTGACAAGGATCAGTTACCCGACTAACATAATTAAACACAGATCAATCAAACCATTGAACACAACAAAGAGCAAAGGTAAGCAAGGCAGGGGGGTTTGTTGTTGGGGGTGGTCGGGGAAGCTGCATGGAGACTACAAAAGGTAAAAATAAAGAGGAAACACTCAACAGGCTGGATTTCAGTAGCATAGTGACACAGTGGTTAACACTGCTGCCTCACAGCACCAGAGACCCGGGTTCAATTCCCGCCTCAGGCAACTGTCTGTGTGGAGTTTGCACATTCTCCCCGTGTCTGTGTGGGTTTCCTCCGGGTGCTCCAGTTTCCTCCCACAGTCCAAAAATCTGCAGGCTAGGTAAATTGGCCGTGCCAAATTGCCTGTAGTGTTAGGTGAAGGGGTAAATGTAGGGGAATGGGTTTGGGTGGGTTGCTCTTCGGAGGGTCGGTGTGGACTTGTTGGGCCGAAGGGCCTGTTTCCACACTGTAAGTAATCTAATCTGAAAAAAAAATTGTTTTACTACTTTTGGCTGAACTGATTGTACAAAAGCCTCTCAGAACTTGACAAAACTCATTTGGCTGCAAGTTGCAACTTATTTGTGTTGATGTTTTTAAATTACCCTGAATCCAACACAAGGATTGGAATATTCAAGAATACAATTCAGGCATCATGATACGTAATCACAATTCAATAGCTCGATTGTACATTCAATTAACATTTTGAAAGCTTATTTTAAAACCTCTAGGATGTTGTCAGCAAACTATTATGGTGCAGCAACTAATTTATGGTCTTTTGATTGTTTTATTTTGACCAATTGAAGCAATTCAGTATTGATTCTCTTTGTGAAAAATAAAGCAGAAAATGCTCAGGAAATTAGACAGCATCTGTTTGTGGGGAAAAAGAGTTAACGCTTCAGGCCAATGACCTCTCATCAGAACCAGAATAAATTAGATTTGTGAAGCTTCTTGGTCAAAGGATGGTCGGGTCAAGGTCAATGGAAGGTCTGTGAGAGGGTGAAAGAGAGGAGTGATTGAAGCATGCATGGGTCAGTCTTACAGGATCAAAGGGGATAGAATGACAAGAATGGACAAAATAAAGTATATACCCAATGCAGCAAAAAAGAGAAAACCAAAACACACAAAGCATAGGGAAAAAAAAATGTGGGGCTAAGTTTATGAAATTGTTCAATTCATTGTTGAGAATGGAAGGATGCAAAATATCCCTACTCCCCTTTTCTTTGCGTATTTTGTCTCTGATTCCTATCTTCCCTATTTTGCTTACAGGCAGAAGCCCTTGTTATTGTGCTTGTGCTAGCTGCTTGAGAGAATTATCCAATACTTCCCAGTCATCTGCTGTCTCCCCTGCAGTCCTTACAGTCCCACTTTAGTCCATTCTCTACCATTCATGATTAAATCTATTTCTACCAGCCCACAGGCAATACTCTCTGGATAACAACTTGCTGCATTTAAAGAAGAACATGCTTTTTGCTTCCTCTTTTGCAAATTATTCTCTTTTTGAATATTAGTCCATGTGTCAATGGAAACGTTATCTCTTTATCTCATCTGGCGAAACACTTTAAGTCCTCAATAATGCTTTCTACAATAGTTCCACAATTGACACTGGGATGATTTGCTGGAGGTATCAAAATTATCCTTTTTGAACATTTTATTTTATGATTTTAAGTCACTTGAACAACAGATTGCATAACTAAGAGGAATTTAAGATATACTTTTGCCAGAACCTTTACATTCACTGAGGAAGTTAGAAAGCCACAAAGAGATCAGTTCCATGTTTTACTTCTCTTTCAAGGCATACTGGGGACTCAAGGGTTAAACATTCCACTACCAAAGAGACTAACTACAGTATTGATTGCATTTCTGTCCTCTTACAGAATAGACAGAACGCCTTAGTTGGGAGGAGGCTGACTGAATCTTAGAGAAGGAATCCATTGGAGCCACACATGTGGGTTCCTCTGCAGCCTCAGGCAAAGGTATTTGTCCTCCCCAGACAAGACTGATAACCTTGGCCACAACTCTGTTAAACTGCCTCCTGCTCCCATTGTCTTGCTTCTCCTCCATATTAGCATTGGTATGTGAATCCCCCATTGAAAACAGGCAAAACCCTTCTGTTTTAATCTCTTCCCATCAACACATGATCATGAAGAATACGATAATCAATGCTTGTAATCCATTCACTCATTATCACAGGACATCGACATTCACCGGGCCTTGTAAAATTATAATTGCCCATCTTAAACAATGTAACGACAATCAACTATGTGACTTATAGACCTTGTCTTGCTTCTCCTCCATATTAGCATTGGTATGTGAATCCCCCATTGAAAACAGGCAAAACCCTTCTGTTTTAATCTCTTCCCATCAACACATGATCATGAAGAATACGATAATCAGTGCTTGTAATCCATTCACTCATTATCACAGGACATCGACATTCACCGGGCCTTGTAAAATTATAATTGTCCATCTTAAACAATGTAACGACAATCAACTATGTGACTTATAGACCTTTTGTATTATTCCTATAAAAAGTACTGTCTTTGTGTGTAGAGCAGAGATTTGTGGAGAAGTGTTACCACAAATAGACTACTTTTGGAGACATTGAGAATATCTCGCCGGCTGTCTGATAATAAAGCATCTACCATTGTACTGAAACTTATGTCGTCTGGATTTGTGGAACAAAATAGACATCAACATTTGGTGCCATGACTCGGACCTCAATATAGGGAATGTCTCACCAAGCTGAGTAAGTGGCATCAAAGTCTGAATTGAACAGAACAGAGTAGTAAGGACGCCCTGGGTATCTTACCCCAGACCACTCCTTGTGTTCAGCCAGACAATCTGTCCCTCACCCAGTGGAACTGGTACCTTGAAGAGGTCGAACGAACCACCCGGAGCCAGCTTGTAAGGTAAGAATGTTTTGTCAGATTGTTCTGAATTGCTGCGGGGTGACATTGGCTATTCTGTATTGTTCCTGTAGGAAAAAGGTTGGGACTGGGGACCCCGGTCAGGGAAGTGTTCATCACTACTTGACGGATTCAGTTTAGGGAGCTGCCGGTGGAAATTAATGTATAATAAGGAAAGAGGGCAAGCTCGGTAAATTTCTCACCCCACAGTGTTGATATGGCCAGTGGAAATTATTTATAGCAAAGCAAGGAGTCAAAAGGTAAAATGGGACCGTCCCTGTATGTAGTTGGGAAGGGGTCAATCTGTGAGAAAATACCTGATCAGGAAAATGGTTGTAGGGGTTGTAGGCCCCTCTGAGAGATTAGTCATTTTGGTAAGTTGCTATATACAAATTAAACGATATCCAGTTTGAAGTTTTGAGTGATTGTGATGGTATATGTGGTGAAAGCTTTCATTTGAATGGTGAATTGATTCTAAAACCATGACTTAGCACTTTTAATTGCGATCGCATGAAAACAATTGACCAGGGTGCCAGTGTTTAGTCCTGTGTGGGTTTTGTGTTGTTGTTTGTTCTTTGTTTCTGGTTTGTTTGCTGACAGAACGCTTGGCTGCCAGAGAAAGGCTGCCCCCCCCGGGACAATTAAGTCTTGTCTTACTGAGATGGGTGGCCAAGCATCAGTCTGCTGTCTCTCGGAGAACACAGAAGTGCCCTGTTGCAAGAGTAAGGTGGCAGGAGAGGAAATATAGAGGGTGGGTGCAGAGACCCTTTGTCTGGTAGGATTCATGTGATCCAATGCCTAGATGTGTTTGGGAAGATGGCTGGGGGCCATCAGTCCCCTAAAATTAAAGAGATCGTAGACAGCATCCCGATGGCTCTTTTGGGAGGCTTTCCCACTACCCCGTGACCCTATTCCCCTCAGTACTCCCAAAGTTACCGTCAGTGCTGAGCAATCTGACCCTCAGGGGGATGACGTCGCTGCTTTGGTCACTCCCGGCCATGCAGGGGAGTCTGTTACAATTCTAAATACGGGGCTACAAGTTACTCAAGAGGGTTCTATTGTCTGGACGGAGAGTGCTGGTGACTTGTGAAGCTTATCTGCTCATTTCTTCACAAAAAAAATCTAAACCTAACATTGAGGGAAGCCACCTTAGACTTTAATATTTGTTCATTGACTGGAGGAATTACAGCAAACTTTATATAGTTTAATTTAAAAAAAATGTAAAACAGAGCATGAAGGTGGATCTGGATGTACCAAACCAACAAAATTGTTTTCAGAAAATATACTGGTTGAATTGAATCTTTGTTTCGGACTTTTTTACTCTCCACTTAATTTTAAGACTGCTGCGTCTCCTTTGTCAGTATGGAATGCCATTCATAGCTTTATTCTATGTCAATATTCCCTTCCTCACTGAGAACTGTCAGTTCAACATTATCTTGCAAAAAAACATGTAACAAAAGTTAAGAAAATGTTGTAAATATCTGTATCTTTGGGTTAGTCATTATTTGTTCATTTGAAACATCTTGACAAGACTCTTATTAATGCTGCTGCAGTCATTTCACAGATTAGGACATTATAAATGAACAATAACTGATCAGAACTGCTTGAAAAAAAAAACAAATTGGGAATTTAAATTAAAAGACTAGAACCAGGTAATCATAATGGAGTTCAGAGTTGGAAACTGTGCACATTCTATATGATAGGATTTTGATTAAATGAATTTCCAGTTTATATTGAAGACTCTTGACAAAACTCGTACTCGATAGGAAAAAACAATTGTGATTTGGTCAGCTGAGTGGGATACGCATGTAATTGAACAAAACTGCTACAATTTCATATATACAACATGAAGCAGATTTGAATCATTTCTGTGACTTTGAAATCTGTTTGTTCGTTCTTATTACTTCACAGTGTGGTCTCATCACTTCCTCAGTTTCCATCTCTTATTAAATATGCCAATTACTCAATATTTTCAAAACAATTTGTACTATCCTGAGCTGCATTACTATAGTTAGTTAATTAATTAATTGGCAAGGCTTTATACCTTTCCACATTGTCAGTGATCGGTAGCATTGCTTCATGGTTACTTTAAAGCTTGGCTGCATTGATTAATGTTCAACTGGTGACAGAAGTTATGGCAATATGAGGAAACATGTAGGTTGCATAGCAAGTGAGGAACCATTAAGGGAAAGTGAGACTTTGTGTTCCTCATGCAAAGCACTGGCACTGAAACAAGAGGTTGAAGAACCTTCTTTGTGGTAGCCACTTTTATTTTTACTTGATAAGCTTGGTGAGGAGTAGGACAAATCTAATTGATGGGATTCTTTCCACTAGTATTTCTGGACAGTATGGAGGCAATACTTCCCTTAGATGTTGAAATTGGATGTATTAATGACATGTTTAAAAAAAGGGAACAGGAGAAACAGGATAAAGAGGCTAAAGTTGAATAAGATAAACAAGAGGGGCTACAGCAACAACGCTGAGGGAGAGAACCTAAGCACTTCTCAGGATGCCAAGCTCAGGTCTGTCATACCAACCCTGTTTGAGGAGGGAGGGAATGATACTGAAGTAGAGGGGAATAGGGATGTTACCCTAGTGCAACAGTGCCTCCCGTTGAGCCACCTATGACTCCATCCCCGCTGCTATACCCGAGTTCCGAGAAAACCTGTAGAGCTGATCGGGTTAAGATGTGCTCTAAGAAACCAATGGCACCCTGTTACCTTTGCACTGGAATTCACCATCTCCATGTCACCCTACCCCCCTCCCCTCAAAACTATGCTCCCCATAAGACAGGTACTGAACCCCAAGGCAGATGCGGAAGATGAGCCACCAATTATCAGGGTCTATGTCCCTTGGAAACCCCAAGAGATGATCGTAATAATGAATCAGGCTCCGGATCGCTAAAGGTAAACCTGCCCAATTCACCCAATACATCTGGCACACAATTAAACGGACAATGCAACACCCCAGTACCTGTTTGTCCTCTGTTGTATGATATTCTCACCAAAGAAGTTACTAAGTGGCAGGAACAAATGGGTGAGGGTGACGGAAATGGACCAGTCCACACTTATGATGATTTAAGCGACAGATTCAAAGAGGACACCTTAAGTGTCGCAGACATGGTATGCGCATACAACATGGATTGGTCTGAGAACACCAGGACACAGATGAGGAAAGCCCTTATTCATTACTGGGATGGCCAGAATGACCCCAAGTTGCACTTTAAAGATCATACAACAACTGAGTTTGTTCAGCTGCCCCACTATCACAACGCACCTTCAGTCAGTACTGATGAATTTCATTGGGAGCGGAATACCACAGACCTGTCACTTGAACATGCGGACTTCACTTTCTATGTGGATGGCAGCTCCTTTATTTCACCTACAGGTCAGCGATGCTCTGGATACGCGATTGCTACAGATTCTGAAGTGGTTAAATGTGCAGGCATTGAAGCTCCACTGTCAGCACAGAAGGCTGAATTGATTGCCCTCACTCGGGCTTGCATCCTGGTGGAAGGGAGTTCGGCCAATATTTATATGGACTCTCGCTATGCTTTCAGTGTTGCCCAGGACTATGGCGCCTTATGGGAGCATAGGAGATTTTTAACCCATTAGTAACACTGTTTTTGTGCATAATCTTTTGCAGGCCTCACAGTAACCATCCAACCTAGTGGTGATCAAATGTTCAGCTCACACTGGGCCGCTGACAGAATCTCCAAGGGCAACGCGCAAGTAGATGCTGCCGCCAAGCAGGCAGCGTTACGCCCCACTTTCCTGGTTCCATTGGGCTCACAGCAACACCTCATTACAAAAGGTATGAGGACAGGTGTGCCAGACCTTGGTGAGATACGTTACTTACAGGGGGGTGCTCCTGCAGAGGAACACAGACTGTGGGTCACAGATAGGGTGTACCCTTGATGTTCATACCAAACTGTGGCACAGGTCTGTGTTCCTTCTTTGGTTTACCAATCTTGGTGGATTATGTACATAACTGTAAACACCTAGGCAAGGAGGGAATGGTTAGCAATTTGCTACAAACCTGGTGGCACCCTGATTCCCAAAGCAATGGCTGAGAAACGAGCCAAAACATGTGTGATCCACAAAAAGACAAATGCTGGAAAAGGAATGCTCTGCAGTTCTGGGACTACCCCCTTGCCTGGTGGGCCTTTCAATTGTCTACAATGAGATTTCATAGAGCTACCCAGGATGCAATGTTATAAGTATTGTTTGGCAATAGTAGATATCTTCAGCGGATGGATTGAGGCAATCCTGACAAGGGACAACACGACTGGGAAAAATATTGTTGAGGGAAATAATTCCCCGCTATGTACTCCCAGAGACAATAAGCTCAGACAATGGGCTACACTTCGTGGCTAAAATTAACCAGGGGAACTAGCAATAGAACAACAATTCCACTGCATTCACCACCAAAAACCGGCTGGAATGAGCAAATGGTACCCTAAAAAATAAGCTGGCAAAGCTGAAACAGGAAGCAGGCCTAAGTTGGTGGAAGGTCCTACCTGTTCCACATGAAGGTTACACCTTCGAGCAAAACTGGTCTGTCCCCTGCTGAGGTAGTTTATGGGAAGCCATGAGGACCCCATGGGGACCTGGGATAGTCCGACACCCCGTGCCCGAGAGACTAGATATAACACCCTGGGAGAGGAGAGGAGAGGAGGGTGTACCTGCAGCGGCTAACCAAATCTCTCCAAAGTTTGCATTCGCAGGTACGCCAGGCTTACTGAGAGAGCGACAATCTGCCTGAAGGGGACTACCCCACTGCCAAGCCAGGGGATTTTGTCCTGAAAAAAGACTGGGAATGAAAGAAGCTGGAACCAAGATGGAAAGGACCGTTTCAGGTGCTGGTGACCACTCCCACAGCTGTGCAAATACAAGGGCAGCCCCGGTGGATACACAGAACTGATTGCAAAGGAATCAGCGTGGAAACCGACACCAACGAAGGACAAAGATATTTTCCATACTTGTGATTATGGTGACTTTGGGAAATGGAGCCTTGGGAACAGATGGATTTCAAACTGACACTCCTATGCATAATATCTTTTGCACCTGATCTATCAGACAACCCGTGAAATAGGGAAAGACACCATATGTGCCCAAATGCCACCCCACTTGAGGGGGGAGGGGAATCCCTTTGTGGCCCATACCTATTTGCTGGCATGAAGTGGCTTTCCGGCTAACACTGATGACGCATGGGAATCGCAGTCGGCAGGGTAAAACCTGACCTTATTCAGGGACTGGTATCAACCTAATTACAACCAATTGCATAGACCTTCCTCTCTTGTCATTCTCAACAATACCATCGACTACTCAATTTGTTTCAGGTGTGAAGGAAAACGCTCTAAAAGTACCTATGTGGGTATGAGTAAGTGCTGTTTTGCTATCCTCTGGGTCAAACCTATTCAGAATTTAACAGAATATGGCTACTTTGTATTTGATTGGTCTGCTGTCCCAAACCATCTGATGAAGGAGCAGTGCTCCGAAAGCTAGTGTACTTCCAATTAAACCTGATGGACTATAACCTGGTATTCGGGATCAGTGGTGCTGGAAGAGCACAGCAGTTCAGGCAGCATCCGAGGAGCTTCGAAATCAACATTTCGGGCAAAAGCCCTTCATCAGGAATAAAGGCAGTGAGCCTGAAGCGTGGAGAGATAA